>NC_073739.1:35784612-36104612 GCF_023634155.1 Falco peregrinus
TGGCTTGACACTAGTAGACACTGTCAAGGCAGCCACTCAGTAGGATCACATTTGGACAGCACGAGGGATCTAGTTCTGTGTCTACTTTCTAATGAAATAAAACTTTGCTTCGGATGCAAGTCTTTCAACACTGCCAACGAAACATATTTAGATGTTCTACCTGTCTTATTCTTGCAAAATATTTTCTCTCTTTTCTTTTTTTTTTAATTTAAATTTTTTAAACATTAACTCATTGTTATTTCATATTTTGCTGCCATCTTTTTCTCCAGCAAAACTTCATGTGAACAGCATTTTCTGTTCTTTCCCACCCACCTTGAATGGGTGAGATTGGTGGGGGTTGGGGAGACACAAGCTAGCTGAACTGCTCAGTTTTTCTAAAAGTTCCCTCAGTTCCTGAGAAATTGAAAAGGAGTCCTTCAGAGCAGAATATATTTATCATATTTTGATGCAGAAGTGACTTTTGTATCAAAGGACTGTATCAAAGTAAAGTGGTTCAGAAAGTGCTTTTTGCAGCCAGATGGGGTTCATAAATCAGACTTATACGACAGATTGCAGTAGGCCATATCCTCCATAAACCATATTTTTATCATGCAATGTATCATTTTTTTAATAAATAAATTTTTAGAAAGGATTTTTTAAATCTGCACCACTTTCATTCAGCCATACGAGTCAATGATAGTTGCTTCTTCATCTGCCCTCACTTTGAGAATAAGACAGAAGGAATTTCTGTTATTTCATGGGCCATTTATAGATGAACCCATCTTTACAGAAGTCTTTGATGGAGGATTGTAAAGAATTTCTGTAGGTTGGGGTTTTTTATTATTAAATGGAATTGTGCAAGGAAGGGGAATAGACTAAAAGATGAGTGTCATTTGGATGACATTATTTAGCCAATTAAAGCTACACCAGACATAATTCTAAACTCCTAAATTCTCTCAGAATCTTTGCAACATCTTTGCTGTTGTGATAAGGGTAAGATTAGCTTCTGGAAAAGCAGTGTAAAAATGTAATCTAGAAGAAAGCAAATAATGACAAAAGCAAAGGATTGACATTACTGGACAAAACTATACTGAAAGCTGCAATAAGTTTAAAGCCAATTTTCTTATGTGCTGTATCACTCTTTATGAAGCTTCAGCCCTGGTAAGCTGGTAGTGATTGTTGAGTTTCTAAAAGGCCCCCCCAGCTTCAGGAAAGGGGGGACAGGTTGCTTGAACTGAACAGGTTTGGAGGCAGCAGGATTCCTGCAGATGTTGGAAGAGAAGGACTGTGAACTATCCACTCAGGCAGCCTTCATTACTGGGATTACAATACACACCTTAAAGATTTTGAGAAGGAGAAAGCAGTATTGATAGTGCATATGTCTGTAGAGAGAAGAGGAATGATGGTGGCCAACAGCCCACTGTGGTTCTGTATGAGGTTGTTGGGGGCTAGCTTCAGTTTTTCCTGTTTAGCAAAACCCTAAGATGACATTGACAGAGGATTGCTATGCTAGTCTCAACTATCTGGTGAGCACACACTGCAGCAACCCTATACCTGCTCTAATTTATACTAGAACTGGTTGGGTCACATTAGATTAACTGACAGTCACTACTTGCACTGTTGATATTGTACAGGCAACTATGGCAATACATTTGCAAATAGGCAACTAGTGCTTCCAGGCTTGGAGGGAAATACAGGACATCCTGAGGAAGCACAGGATGACAGAAAGAAATACCTGCTGTGGACATGTTGTGCCACCTCTTCGTTTACCTAGAGAAGAAAATAATTATTAGATATGTCCAAATGTCACACAAAGGAAAGACCGTCCGTCTTTCAGGCTTGCACATGAGTGGGTGTAAGAAAAAAAGGAGAGTGGAAAAGATGCTGGAGATGAACTTGGAGGTGAAATTCCCAGTAGCTGGAAGCACAGTAACAGGGTGCACATAGTGCCTACCTCCTTGCAGTCCATGCCCAGACGCCCTGCCTGCCATGGTTATATTGCTAACGATGAGAAGTCAGGAAGAAATATACTGCTTACCCTGGAAAACAGGTTGTTAACATGTTCACGGGAAACGGTGAGGATATAGACATCACTGAAGCTAGGGAACTGTTCAAGAAAGACCATGTTGTCAGAGCTGAAATGGCTCAGAGGACCTTGCTGGCAGAAACTGGTGGAAAACACCTCCAGGCACAGGCGTTGTTCTTGAACAAATGCCAAAGGAATCAGATATAAATTGCTTTGTCAGCTAGTGTATTTTAGATCATGGGAACAATTGGTTTGCAGCTCAAAGTTTAATCAAAGCAATGCAATTGGACAACCTGCTAAAACATGTGAGATCAAGATGCCTTTCCTAGAAATAAGATGCCATTAAGTGTCATCATCACCATTACCACTGACCATTTAGAAATCCTCCCAGTTTCAGCGTAATCAGTTTCAATTAACAGTAATGGTTTGCGGAGGGTACCTGTCTGGCTTGAGTAACCTTTGACTGATTGACAGTACATGCTCCATTTTACATAATGCAATTTGCGTAACCATTTGCATAATTTTGCATAATGCATTCTCTTATTAAAGAGATTGTAACTCACATGAAGTGTACATTTTTGACAAGGGCAATTATATTTACTGTGTGAGGAAAAATTTGGCAATGTCCTTATTTTTCCCTTGATAAGCTTAATAAATTCGATGGAAACCATGCTAGAACACAAAGTTAGGATGAGAACCATTAGAAACACAGGCAAATCTGAAGCAGAGTATGCAATAACATTTTTTTCATTATGTACTTTGTTTAAACATAAGTTAGCAACCCAGCACCATGCTAGCCAATCTTCTTCTATATTCCCTGGAATAAATGTCTTTCTGTGCTTCCAGAGCTGAGCTCACCACCATACACACAATGCCTCATTCTTCACCAGCATAAGATACCACTGACAAGCCTTTGTTGTTAGGTTTTTCAACAAGCATCTTATACAGATGTCTGGAGTCGATTCTGCTTGCTATCACAGACTAATTCATCTTCATTTTTCTCCCTTCCTCTCTTATTTGACACATGGCTAGCAGGCCTCTGAGGTCCGTTCTACTTCTTGGCCTGTGTTTGTACCGTTCACAATACACCACCATGTCCACTTGTGGACCTCAGTGCACCCCAGTAACAAAAAAGCCTCATGTGTTTTTTGCCTTACACTGATTTGTGCTTCACCCTTTAATAAAATTATATACTGAATTAGGGTCTTGCAAGGCCAGCTTTGCAGAGATAATGCTTTTTTTTCTATAATATGGTAGCATACAATCTCTTGTAAGGTATGAAAACACTAATCATAGGCATATGAACTTGAACATTACAGAAATCTCTGTTGTAGTAACTTTCAATCATTTCATGTATAAATGCTTCAGTAAGTAGAAATACCAAATAACAGCAAATGACTGGACAGATATACATACATTTGCAAAGAAACATATGGTTTCTAGCCATGCAATTTGCATTAAGATCAATGAGTTCTGCAGCTAAGTCCCCTTGCAACACAAAGTTCAACTGAATGGTTCTGGGTTTAGAAGTCCATAGCTAGACATTCAATGGCAAAAAATATATGTTCTGGAAAACCGTTCTCTGTATCTGCTTACAAAGGCTTACTTCTACCATTGTGTAGATCTTCCACTTTAAATGCTCCTCTATCAGACTCAAGAGTGCAATTAACCTGGTCATATACAAATTTTCAAACTTTTGTCTTTGGTGCCTCTTGCCTGAAAAGGAGGGGAAAGAAACAGTGCCAATAAGAGGGAACATGTCTTCATGGATCGGTGAAAAAGAACCTCAAAATGAGAACACATCTGTCTTGTAAAGGTTGTCTTTAGATAGGGTCACCATACCTTTGAACATACTTGTTCTGAAACTGTCAGATGCAAGTTACCCTCAGAATAATATTCTGTTTGCAACTGTTCAGTGTTTTGCTTGCGTCAGCTGGAAGTGAGCAAAAGTGTATCTATCACCCCTAACCCATCCCTTAAGTGTTATACAGCTGAAGCCTATTCCTGCCAGCCACTGGCACTGGCAAGCAGGCAGAGGCATTTGATGCCTGCTCAGAAAGAAGCAGGCAGCAAAGAGCCATCCAAGCTGGATCGAAGCCACTACCAGGTCCAGCTAAAATGTAATGAAATCTGGCTTGTTCTCCTTCCCTTCCACACGTGCTAGATATTGGCCTTTCTTTAACTCACATCAAAGCTTTATCTCCCGAAATAACTGCACAAAATCAGGAGCCATGATGTGAGTACCTTAGAATTTGTATGTGGTGGAGTATTTTCAGTCCTGCATTAACTCCATTTGCAGCTGCTGGAGTCATTGCCTTCAATTCAATAGGATGAAAACATGAAAAAAGGACGCTGCATGAGTTTATCAAAGACTGTAGAACAAAATCACAGTAATTAAGAGCCACTGATGAAAGAACAAAGTGTGAAACTAATGACAGGCTAATGGAGAAAGGCAGATTGAAAGCATTACCACAATCTGAGATGAGCAGACAACTGTGACAAAGCAAGAGGGAGGACAGCTCCCTGCTCTGCCAAGAGTCCCATCTTTGCCTCATCTCCCACACATTTTCCATGCTTTGTAAAGAAATCATATCAATAATGCAGCGTAGCATATAATGATTGTGTTGTAGTTCTAGGACCAGCTAGTAGCAACCAGAAACTCTGATGGGTTTTCATTAAGAAAATTGATGGACTATGGTGTCTATCCTTGTTGGCATGAACCAGTAACTTTCCTCTAGCTTTTGCTCTTGTAGTTTTTTTTGAAGCCAATAAAAATGTAGTACCATTTGATTGCTGGTTAGTTTTAAGAGAACAAAGGCATAAAATCCCTCACCATTTTAGCACTGAAGTTAACTGTTCATTGAATAGTATCTAACTACATAAAAATGAGGGACCTCTTTTTTTGTCACTCATGTTCACCTTTTTTAATTAAAAATTCTTTGTCAAGAGATGTGTATGCTTTGGCCCTTCTAAGAGACATTCAAATATGGGAAGAGTATGTCTGAAAGCTAACCATATAGTATTGAGATTTGAATCAGGTACTTAGACCAGGTGAGGCAGAGCTGATTTCTGTTGAAGTCAGTGCTCTTCATTGTTTATTTTAGGTTTGATTCTGACCCAGTGTACACTCAGCATCTCCTAGCTGTGGAAGGAGAGGAGATCTCGAGCTCTCACCCACCTACCAGTGGGTGGGGGGGAGCCATGGGGCTGTCTGAGAGGGTCCCTCCAGGGACCAGCTCAGATTGTGATGTGTGCAAGAAAAAAGCAAACCCTGAGTGCAGGGCTGCCCTTTCCTGTGGTCACCTTACCACCTCTGTGAACTTAGAACTTACAGTGCCGCAGCACTGGTATCCTCTGCTCTACCCCACATGCCTTGATGCTTTACCAGTCTCCATTTCAGCATTCATTTAAAGCAGTGGGGAAAGCTCTCCAAAAGAGGCTAGCAATGAAAATCTGTAAGGTTTTCTAATTCTATTATTTTTACATCCCTGTTTAGGTATTAGACTATCTCAGGGGTTTAGTTTAAGCCATGGCAGAAGTCTTGATAGCGAAGTGGAAATCTCAGTGTATGTTCTTCCATTTGATTTTAAATTTTTATTCCTCACTTCCCCAGAGAAATCTTTCTTAAAATCAATTTTTCAATTCTAGGAAATCAAAGCACATGTTCTGTGCCTCTTAAATGCACCTTTGACATCCCTCTGTTTTTTTCAGTGGATGACATTTTACAAGCTTTTACTTCTCCACATAGAGAGCTGCTCTTTGGTATTTTAGAAACAAAGCATTTTAATAACTCTTGAAATAAGTGTGAGTTGAAGATAATTGCTGTCTACTTTCCAAACTGCATTGCTCAGTTCTACCTGCAAAACATATTTGTAGAATATTTTCACTTCATATTTATAACCTTTCATTGATTTCAGATATGAATCCATTTTCATTTGGGATTCCTATTTGGCTTCAAAGCTTTTCTATGAAAATAATGTACATATGCTTAAATATTTCCATTGTAAGTCAGATACATTAGATGTTATTAAGTTGGCTTTTTTCCTCCAGACAAAAGGGGAAATGTAAACCAAAACATCTAATTTTAACATCAGAATTTTCAGAGTTGCCATAGTAATTAGTGCTAACATTTTTAGTGTTCGCATAGTTCCCTTCAATGTGACAGCCTCTGTGATTACGACAAGTGACTCCCGAAAAGAAATGTGCTTACAGTACCACAGTGTCATCTGGCTGGCAGTGCCTGGTAGTATTTGGTGTAGTTGCAAAACAGACCCCTCAGAGGGGTAAGGGTGGAGGGGACACCTTCAGCATACTTTTTTTGTGTGACCACTTTGTAACTAATTCTGAACTTGTTTAGGCTTGTGCATTCATATTCTGTTCCTAAGTGTAATATTTTGCTCACAAAATGGATAGGAATTATCAAACTGATTAAGGCATGTAGCATTTCCATGGTACCTTGACTGACCTCCTTGAAGGGAGGGTTCAGAGCTTCTTGTGATGGGAACTAGGGAAAAAACAGAGACATAATTGTCTTTTTAAAATTCAGAATGTCCTGACAAATCCCTACAGTCTGACAAATTTAAAGTTATTTTTTTCAGTTTTAGGAATATAACTGTAATTGTGTTAGAAACTTTGAATATGTAATTTTTGAGTTAATAAGAACATAAGAAAACGTGTCAAGAGAATTCATTTGCAAACTAGATTGGTATATCCTTGCTGTCTTCTGCTTCAACAGGCATCTGTGAAGAAGCCTATGCAATTGTTTCACCATGGAGCAATGCACTTAGCACTCAGCACATACTAGAGGGTCTGGGAAAAATGCAGTTTTACCACATGAAGGTAATGGGAAGGACAAAGGATGACAAAAACATGTGCCTCCATAGTTGCCTTTGTTGCTAGGATCCATAGTCTTTCTTCATTTTAAGAGCAGCTTGAAGAAGATTAGCCCTCTATATACTCGTCAGCATACTTCTTTGTATGACTACAGTAACATTCATGGCTCAGCTTTCCATTTTCACGATATTGTACTGCCAGAATGCTAGATTTCCTGGGGATAAAAAATAACAAAAAATACTTTGGGGCTGCCCTACCTGCAGTGCATAGACTTAATGAATTAAGTGATGGTCACATTTCTAAACAACATTGAATTCATATTTAGGACTTGAAAAAAACTAGATAATGTGACTCAAAATTAATTTTCAACTTTTTAACACTTGAAATCCCAGCTTAAGTAAGTCTGGGCAAAACAGTAAACTGATTTAAATATAAGATAAATCAGCATAGTACAAGTTACATTCATTTGCAATTCCATTGACCAAAAAAAAAGAAAAAAAAATACTGACTTGAGTTCAAGTAAGAAAAGGTAGGCAGATAGATAAGGGTTCACTCAGCACTGGTTTTGAGTGTTCAGTAATCTTTATGCCTTTTTCCTGGGTGGAATGGCTCTATGAGAGAGTTAAAGGGAACTAAATCATCTGTCTGCTCATCAATAAAGAGCAGGTGTGGGGAGAATTTGTGATCAAACCAGCAGGAGCCTGCTACAGTGGGCTTAAACTCTGAGTACGAACTAACAGAGGCTTCTGACATGTATTATACAGGCAGGGACTGTATATGTTAATTTCACTTTTGCAACATTAGGAAAATTTAAGAAAATCTAACACATTATGAAGTAACTTGAAATTAATCTCCCTTTATTTAATTATCATGAATTATTGCAATAGAGACTACCTGTAAAAAGGTGTAATGTTTCTTTCCTTTTTATGTATTGCCTTCACAATATTTTATCTTGCTTTCATATTTCTATTTTCCTATGTACTCTGCCTTTATTTTATTGAAAAAGTGGCTTTGTCCTAAGATGTTCTGTACATATTAAAAGATATTGACATAAAGTCTTAGAATTGCTGGGACACTCCTGTTCTTTGTGAGGTTTTTCTGCCTCAGGCTGTATCCTGACAATACACGTTTGAGCCATGGAAAGCACAACACTACGCAAAGCAGAATTTCCAAGTTCAATGCAAGACTGTCACAAAAGAAAAGATTAGAAGAAAATACCAGCACATGTACAGCTTCTTCATATCACAGACCCTGAAACCAATAGGACTATTTATATTGTACATAGCTGAACTATATGCTATATACTAATATATATTGTATACTAACCCACTTGCTCTGTTATGGTTGATATAAAAGTAAGCTAGAAGTAATACAGTCTAATAACCTAATTACTGTCAGTTAATTTGGTCTCTTCAGTTTTTCAAGTTCAACATAGTCTACAGTATTTCAGCCCACGTGAGATGTCTGAATAATCTTGCAGGCATATGTGAGATATTTGGTGTCATGTCATTCCTTGGAAAACTGGTGAAATTTTGAAAACTCTTGTCCTTCCTTGATTTTTTGAAGTTTTTTCGTTAGCTAGATCTGATTAAACTGCACTCTGTCAAAGCAGATTTAGTCATAAAGATTAGTGAATGACAGACCTCAAAAGGATTACTAGTTTAGGTGAAATGCCCTGAAGTTCAGGTTCTCATCAAAGATCCTTGGTTGGGAAATTGGTCAGAAAATTTCCCCAAGAACAGACTTTTTCCTGAAAGACTTATAATTTCAGGGCAGGAAATGTTATGGCATCATGTCATGCTATATATTTTGTTATCTTCATTTATCTGAAATCAGGTATATGAAAATGGACATAATTTACAGAGACTGAAAGAAATTATTTACAACCACCAGGAGAAAGCAAAGTTAATAATAATTCATTGCAAAAATCAGATGCAATCAGAACATCCTTTAACTAGATCCTATACCACCAGGTGAGAAGGGTCTAAGTTTCATCACTAATGCACAGAAGTAGACAATAAATAAAGTGAATGAAAAAAGAATACAAATTCATGAATGTGATTGTATTACTTGCTAATTATGTTTCTATTGTTGATTCACTGAAAATTCAGCTTGACTGGAGAAACAACAGATGAACAGCCATTTCTTTATCTTATTACTGAGCTCAGTTTATTGATGAGGAATGTATATTCATTCTTTTGCATTAAGAAAAAATATGTGATCATTCTCATCTATCACATCAGTTACATCAAATGGAAACATTTGCAAACCCCAAGGCTCTCAGGAGAAATTTCATACTTATGCTGTAAGATAACTTCCATATAATGGTTCAAGTAGGACAATACCAAAACTGTTGTCTGGCAAAGAACAGGCTCTGATTTCCCTTAAGGTGTAGAAATTACAAAGGAAAATGCTTAACTTCAGTTGCTCTGGGTCAGGCAGTGAAGACCTGTGTTTATGACATTCAAAGTTTAAGAGCGAATATTTATGGTAGATTTTCATACACAAACTCTCACCAGATGAAATATGTGATGCTCTAGGTTTGGTTTCCTCCCCTAGCACCAGAATTAGCTGGGGACCCAAAACCAAGGTAGCACTAGCATGTGCTTCCCCTTGTAACAAACTCTGCAACAGCCTTTTGCGGAAATGGAGTTTGCTGTCCTTTCCTTCACACACCTCTAGTCCTTTACATTGGTTAATTGTTAATTATATTCTATGTAAGGAAACACTTGAAAGTGTGAAATAGAGGTAGGTGTATGACAGACAGGAAGATTTTGCATTGGCTGCTGGTGATCTCGTATTTATGTCTATAAGATCTCCTAAGCTCACAGCCAAGTCTGATGATGCACTTATGTGTAAGGTCATTTTCATAAGGCTTTACAGGTAGCACGTTTCTGAGTCATTTGGCTTATGCTCCCCTGACTTTCAGAGCTACTGCAGGCTTGTTATATTTTCCCAGAGATATGTTGCCTGATTATTGATTTATTTCTCTCTAAGGTGTGACGCATAATGGTCTTCCTTGCATGAAGATTTTCTTGTACTATAAACAAAACTAAAAATAAGAGGAATGGAAATGGGACCAAAGAAGAGAGTGTTTGCCAGCGTGTGCTCTCAGTTTACTGAAAAGCTGGACTTGAAGTGGTGTTTCCTGTGTTTTCCATTTGCAGTCATTATGGGCTGTTGATTAATGAGCTAATCTCATTTCAAAATACTACAATGTATTATATATAAACTCTTTTAAAAGTATCTTTTGGAAAAGTGGATATTGAAATATAGCAAATAAGAGCCCCAGACAAAAGATGTGCCACTGAAAAATACACAGAGATCTTAAAATTGTATGTTTTGATTGAGTTCTTTATACCAATATAACATCAGGTGTAAAACCTCACCCACACAACAGTATGTAAAAATTATGCCTCAGCTGCTGGCTATATCTGTACAATTACAAAACATCATCAGAACCCTAAAGAATAATATTATACCAAAAAAAGATCTATTTCTGTCATTGAATTAGTCTTTAGTAGTTAAGTTCAATCTTCAAAGATTACATATCTTCCTTTGATTTAATTGTGGGTTGCTCTAAAATAGTATCTGTCAAATCTACAGCCATGGCTTTGAAAGCTCTGTGTTTGTGAAAGACCAGCTTGAATCTTTAAAACAGTGGAAGGGTAAATGTTTCTACTTTAACTACGCAAAGAGTAAGAAATTTTGTGGCATTTCTAGGCAAGTGCTACCGTGCCCCAATCGTTTTGGTTGAAAGAGGGAGATATCACCCATTCATCCTCACATTTGTGCTGGAAGAATAATAATTTGAATATTGCAACAAAAAAGTCTACTTTTTGAAGGCATTTTTTGGTGTGTGTGGGGGTCTGTTACCATGCTGACAAATGCCAGCCCCTTTGAATGCAGCCTATCAGTACTTTTCCTTAAAGAATTCATAACCACATGTGACTTTTGCAGTAAAAAAAAAGGAGAAAAACAATACTAGTTTGATCAGAGGCCTCGTACTGTATATCAGAGGTACTTTCTAGAGCTTTTGACAGTCATAGTGGCGCGGTCTGCAATACGTGAGGAACTTTTGATCCAAAATATAATATATATATTTATATATATATATATAAAGAAATATAAAATTTGCGAGCTCTGCCAATTTAAGAAAAGATTGAAACTTTTATTATTTTGTTAATACCCTAAATTCCCAAGTCACCAACAATGTTCAGTGAGATAAAAGGTGAATCTCCAGGTTACACTGCCATGAAGCATTGCATCACAGCCAGCAACCAGTGCTGGAGCAAGCAGGCAGCTGAGTGTCCAGTGCTCTGTGTTTCAATAGCTCTGAAGTGACCCCTGTGAATGTGGGAAGGAGTAGTAACATGAGTTCAGAATTTCAGGAGAATATTTATAATTAAATATTTAAGCTTAAAGGATGACAAGTGGCTTAGTTCAGATGATGCATTGTCTTTTAATCATGTAAAAGATTATATGGGTTCATGTGACTTCTTTTTTTTAAGATTGTAATTCATTGTTTTAAAGCATTTTTCTTTCTCAGTGTAAAAGATTCAGCTAAATGTGAACAGTCCCGTGAAGAAGAACACCAAATACTGGAGGAGAAGTATTCGGTATTTTGCAATGCAGCATCTTAGGAGATTCAGTCCTCATTAAAAAGTTACCATACTTTTCTAAGCACACATCAAAGGCTGTTTGTATGTATTACTGATGATACGATATGATATGATATGATATGATTATATGATATGATTTAAATGATATGATTTATATGATATTCTCATGAGGATACAATATCCAAAACCCCTCCAGATCTGTTAAACGGGATTCTAATCTAAGTAAATTTTGTTTTGCAGCTGCTCTGGCCAGAGATCCCACACAGGATTTCTAGATAAATTAATTATTTTCACAGTCATGTTTTCATTTAATATGTAATCATAAGGAAGAGAGAGCAGTGAAATTACTGGAAGAGATTCATATTAAAAGAAAATTTTGGTCAGATGTCTAGGAAATATAATTAATTTTGTTTACATTGTTCAATGATGTGAGGCTACAGTGAGGCAAAGCAGTCTAATGTTAAAGCTTAGACCCACTGAAATATATGCAAAGGATCTAAAACTTTCCTATGTGTCCTTAGTTACTCTGCTTATACAGTGAGAATGGCAATTTTGTTACCCACCTATAAACACTAGGCATATGCAGGAATTAAGGAATCAAGGAATTATCCTGTGCATTCAGCAATTTTCTTCTGGTTTACCCTCATGTTCCCTCACCTGAACAGCAGGTGAGCTCACAAGCCTTTCCTGTCTAATCTGAAGGAAGTAACTGTCAGGTGAACAGCTTGCGCAGCTTTGAATATTTGTGATAATCATATGGCCATCTCTGGCAGAGAGAGGCAGACAAGAGGTTTTGAATATTGTGTCATCATGAGAATATCATGTGAATCATATCATATAATCATACCATATCATATGATATCGTATCATCAGTAATACATACAAACAGCCTTTGATGTGTGCTTAGAAAAGTATGGTAACTTTTTAATGAGGACTGAATCTGCTAAGATGCTGCATTGCAAAATACCGAATACTTCTCCTCCAGTATTTGGTGTTCTTCACGGGACTGTTCACGTTTAGCTGAATCTTTTACACTGAGAAAGAAAAATGCCAGCATCTCAATCATTTAGGACTGATGTGGAATGAGTTATGCTTCTTATCATAGGGCAGCGTCTTGGCAGGGCAAGGAAAGCACTAGCTTTTGCACCTTGTTTTATCTGCATTCACATGCTGGGATAAAGTATCGATTACACCTTTAAAGAAGTGTGAGAAGCAAAATCCACTATGTACAATATAGGCAAATAGGAATAAGACATATTAACCCCAGCTATTGGTGCATTCATAACAATTCATTGACTAAGTCCAGTGCATTCTTATTATCCCTATAGTCTCAGGTTCTGGACATTAACAGTTTAAAGGATTCCTGGGTTGCAAAGAAGCTAAAATATTGTTGAAGTTAGGATGTAAACTGGGATTCACAGGCCTGACTGTTAAGCCATGGATGGCTCTTAATGCTCTCTGGAAGGCAAGGATGACTCAGGGAAACAATTCAGAAAAATGAATACAAAAGAAACAAGTTTACAAAGGCAAACTCTCTGCTAAGAAGGTAAAGCAGATGAAAGATGTTACAGTTGCTCATTAAGAGTAAAAGGACAAGTTACTAGTTATTCACAGTATTTATACACCTAATATTAAAAAAGTGGTACAATGTGATCAACAGCCTTCAGAAGAAATACAGAAATTAACTATCCCATATTTGTCCATCTTCACATCACTGTTCAAAGCTCCATGAAACTTTACAAACTTTAGGGCAGACTGAGACCCCCACAAGTGAGGGAAGTGTCACCATGTAGTCATCACTTAAACAGCATCATTCCTCTAATGAGCGGAAAACCCATGGTTACTGTCACAAGGGGACTGAATGTTGACCTCTACATTATTACTGAAGTTGGCAGTACACTGAATTTCATAACTGAGGTATGCTCTAGGCTATGCTTCTATGGTCTCCACCAAGGATCCAGTGGCTAGGGCTGAAAAAATGACCAAGACTTCTTGGAGAGTATCTGGAAGGTCATAGCAGGGGACTGGAGGAGCTCTGTCAGGGATGTTATGCACAGAAACAAATGTTTGATCTTCTACAAGTTAAATGTATCGCATCAAATTGTTAATGAAAAGCAGAACTTGTACTAATATTTTGATAGTACAATATATTAGGTAACTTGCCTTCCAATCTCTATTTAACATAATAAAATGGTCTGTAAGGGAAAGTGAACTCAGCTGCTAGACATTTTACTGCAGCTGGATCACTCTCCTGAGCACTACTTCAAGGAAAGTTATCCTCTTTAAAATGTTTCCTGTTCAAAAGATCCAAAAATGAAACTCTGAAAAGAATAACTGTTATTTGGTCAACCAGCTGATTTTTCTCTGTAACAATAATAATTCATTTACCAGAAAAAGCCATTAAAATAAATGTTTTTTTCCAGCCCCGTCTTCACACCACCCCCCCCACACACACACACTTTGTACACTTGCACTAATGTCAGAAGGCAGTAATAACCTGTTTTTCTTCTGTTTACAACCCTGGCATCCACATAACCTGATCTGAAGTGTGCTTGGAAAAGAGATGTTGTTGGAGGCTCCTGCTGCTGCTGCTACCCTGGGCAATGCCTTTGGACATCATTCATGTTAATCAGGGCCAATCCCACCTGTTTTTTGTTCTGGCTGTTTTCTTGAAGCAGAATTATTTAAGACTCCAAAAACACTCTAGGGAAGGCTCTAATATTAATTCAAGATGTGGAGCAGATGGTTAAGAACAAATTCCACTAACTGAAACACAGTCTGATCCTGTATTCTTGTCACAGCCAAAATTCAATTTCTATGGAAGTTTTTCTAGGTTGTAGTTTATCACTGGATTTGATCTACATTCACACTAGTTTGAAAGCTTGATGATAATAGGCGTTACCTAAAGGGTGATCAAAACTCAGAACATCCAAAGATCCTAACTGATACATATTAAAACTTCTCTTAACCTTTTCATATATGGTTGGTTTTGAAGATGCATATTTTAATTTGTTCTTTTTCCCCATCAATTGTTCTGTCAAGTATATGCCAGTTTCCAATTTCCCATTGCTTTGAATTCCTTTCTTCTTTCCTTCCTCCTTTTGTCTTTTCTCCAGGCAATGAATTGGCCTCCAATTTTTGGCTTTCTGCCTTGTTGCAAGGAAGATATATTCTACACATAACAGTGAGACCTCACTCTTTCACCCTTCCCTTTGTTCCTCCTACAAAGTGCTGTCACAAAAGTACCTGAGCAACTATGCAAAGTTAAATTGAATTTGTGTGTCCCACTTGCTGAAGCATAAAGGGAAAATTTTGGAATACAGTGGAAGTCTTTATATTCTAGTGCAGTAAAGCCTTTTATTGATGATGTAAACTCAAGCAGCTATGTATTTCTGCCTTTCATTCCCTTATAGAAATACTCTTCTCATAAGACCTGCAGTCAGTCAGTGGCCATCTTGTGTTATGTTCATATATGATGTGCTGTACCAGGAAATGATACTGAGCTACAAATCAGTTTTTCATAAAATAACTCATATATGACTTTGGACTACCTCAGGATACATAATAGATTACTAAATATGCTACATGCTGGCTGAAAACAAGGGATTGAACTTAGGCTGCTGGAGAGGTGAAGCCTGTATGGCTGGAGGAATGGTTTAAAAGTGGCTTAAATATGCAGCTGCTTAGTATATTAATGGCATCTGAAACAGTGCCCTTGAACAGTACTAGGATTACCATAGCTATTCATCTGAAAGCCACCCAGATGCCTTGTCTCTTTATCCTTCCTCTTTCAGTTTGGCTGAAAATATATTCCTCTTTCAGTTTGGCTGATACAGCTAACATGCCTTAATTTCAGTTGCATGCCCAGAATCTGTGTAAAATGCTCCTGTAATTGATTGACAGGATTTTTAGATGGATTTGCAAGAAAGAGTCAAAAGCAGCTGCTGTGAGTTTGAGGACACTGGGATACCCATTTGCTGAGTAGAGACTGATGATGAGCAATATAAGAAGCTGATGCCTGTACCATTGTGTTCTGCGTCTGACCAGTGACGTGCTTCTGTAAGTGATACACTGTCTGCCCATGGCATTTCACTTGGGTAGCCCCAGTGGAGCATCTCTATCTACTTGGCCTAACTGGGCACTGCTAGTGTATGCTTTATGAAGATGGAGGATGGGAAAAGAGGAGGAGCTACAGAGCTCCTCTGTCATTACCTGCCTCTCAAAAGAATGAAGCAGTTGATGGGATGGTTAAGCTTGCAAATCTGAGAGAGGCTAGGCCTACAATATAGCTCTAGAAATATTCTGGGAAGCTTTTTGGAAATGTAAATAACTTTGGTTTCTTTTTCTTTTCCCAGTTACACAAGCACTATGATGAATGAATAGAAGATGCAGCAGTCAGTGAGCTGATTACCTTTACCCATACACTGTAAGGATGCAAGAATAGAAGGACTCAAAATGTAGCACAGATGTCAGGAGTTCATTTAGTTATGCATTTCTTGACTAGACTCAAAGCTTTTGTTCTTACCTGCCTCTGGGTAAGAAGCACATCAGGATAAAGGGAATTATGAAATAGAAAACTGAGGTTTTGTTCAGGTGAGGAACAGATGATATCCTAGGTTAGACAGAATTTTTTGTGGTCTGTACAATTCCTTCATGTGGTCATGGTTTTTTCTTCTCAAAACTGCATGTTAAGCTCAAAATTGAAAATCATGCTGCTGTCTCTTTATTTAGTGAGAGTATAAATGAAATATACCAAATGAAATATACCATCATGGGAAGTCTTCAGTACCTTTAATCTCATTTCTTTTAGAATTTTTTCTACAGTCTCACCTGGGTTTATTTTTTTTTTTAAGAGACATCACTAATTGCTATAATTAGAGCTACTGGTGCTAAAGCATTTATCCCCATACATTAAAAAAAATTTAATCAAAACTAAACCCAAACAGCATTAACATTTCCATTTCAGCAAGATAAGAAATAAAATTCACACAAGGCTACTCTATCCTGAAGCTGCAGGTTTTGTACATTCCATGAAGATTCTGGGGGTCTGACATTTGTCACTGTACGCATTTTGTCCTTGTTAAAATGAAAAGTCAAATTCTTAGTCACTTCATGGAGAAAAGTGTATTTGCTGTCCTAATTTCATATCTCTTTTATCACAGTTTATTTCAGACTTTTGTTATCACCTGAGAATAACAAAACCTGAACTTGCCTTACTAATGATCTCAAATTTATTGTATTTTTTTGATATATGTGATGCTTATAGCTAATGATATTGAATATGGCTAAGTTGATGGATGAAGCTGATGTGAATCATATAAAATGTCAGTCTTACAATTACAGTTTTACAGAGTCATGTACTGGTTGGTGCTGGAAGGGACCTCTGAAGATTGTATAGTCTATCTCTCTTGTGTTCACAGCAGGGTTGCCTAGAGCAGGTAGCTCAGGGCCCTGTCCAGTTGAGTTTTTAGTATTTCCAAAGATTCCATGGCAACCTGTTCTGGTGTTTCATCATTCTCACTGTAAAAATAAGTGTTTTCTTGTGTTTGGGTTGGATTTTATGGTTTGGTTATTTGGTTAGTTTTGGTTTTACCCACTGCCTTCTGTCCTGTCTGTCTTCTTTACTCCCCACCACTATCATCAGGTATTTATACATATGGATAAGATCTCCAAGAGCCTTCTCTTTTTCAGGCTGAACACTTGGAACTCTCTCAGCCTCTTGTATACCATTAATCATATCTGTGGCACTTCACTGGACTCCAGTGTGTCCATGTCTCCCTGTTCTGGGGAACCCAGGACTGGACCCAGAGCTCCAGGAATGTCTCACCAGTGCTGAGTAGAGGGGAGGGATCTTCTCCCTCTTCCTATGGGTAATGGTCTTCCTAATGCAGCATAGAAGGCTGCTGGCTGCCTTTACAGCATGGGCACTTTGCTGGCCTCATGGGCAGCTCATTGTCCATGGGAACCTGACATTCTCCTCTGCAAAGCTGCTTTTCAGTCCTGGTCAGCTCCTAGTGTTGCCTGGGATTATCCTTGCCAATAGACAGAATTTTGCATTTCCCTCTTTTGGACTTAATGAGATTCTTGTTTGTCCATTTCTCCAGCCTGTCAAGGTCCCTCTGAATGGTAGCAATGGCTATTAACTATTCTTCCCAGTTCTTTATCTCCTACTAACTTGCTGAGGGTACATTCAGTCCCATTGTCCAGGTCACCAATGAAGATGTTAAACACTGTTGATCCCAGTATTAACCCCTGAGGTACACCACTAGTATACCACAAACTGGACTTTGTACACTGATCACCACCCTCTAGGCCCAGATGTTCAGCTAGTTTTCAGCCCACCTCACTGTCCATTTATCCAGCCCAGACTTTGTCATGGTATCTATAAGGGTGTTATGGGAGACAGTCTAAAATCTACTAAAGTCAGGGTAAAAAATATCCACTCTTCTCTCCTCATCCACAAAGCTGGTTGCCTTGTTGTAAAAGGCTATTTTATTAAGAATAATTTTTTCCTTGTAAATCCTTGCTGATTACTTGCAATCACATTCTTACCCTTCAAGTGCCTGGGAATTGTCTCCAAGATTGGTTGTTCCATCACCTCTCCAGTGATCAAGGTTAGACTGGGTAGCCTGTAGTTCACTGGGCCTTTCTTCTTGACCTTTATGATGATATTTGCTTTCTTTCAGTCCTTGGACATTAATACCAGTCACCGTGATTATTTAAAGATTATCAAGAGTGGCCTTGCAATGAAATCAGACAGCTCTCTTAGCACCCATGTGTGCATTCCAACAGGCCCCATGGGACTTTCACATCCCAGTTTTTTAAAGTACTCTCCAACATGGTTTTCCTTTTTGAATGCTAAGCCTTACTTGCTCTAGATTTTCCCTGTGGTCTCAGGGGCCTGGGATTCCTGAAGGCCATTTTTGCTAACAGCTACTGAGTCCAAGAAGATGTTGAGTACCTTAGCTTTTCTTCTGTCCTTTGTCACCAGGCCCCCCGCCCCACCCAGCAGCAGGCTCATGTTTCCCTAGACTTCCTTTTGCTGTTTACGTTTTTGTGGAAGCCTTTCTTGTTTCCCTGCTCCCTGTGGCAACCGCATGTTGGCCTTGACTTTCCTAATCCCATCTTTACAGGATGGGACAGCAGCTCTGTATTTTTCCTGAGATACCTGCTGCTGCTTCCACCTCTTGTACACTCCATTTTTATGTCCAAGTTCATTCAAGACCTCCTTGCTCATCCATGCAGGCCCACTGCTACCTTTGCTGGGTTTCGTACTTGATGGGATGGACCGTTTTTGAGCTTGGAGGACATGATCTTTAAATATCAAGTTCTGAAAGGCTAGTGGGATCTCAACAAAAACTGTGTCCCTATGAAAAAACAAGTCCGATGTGAAACTAAATTTGGCTTACAACTTTTAAAATTATCCCTTATTATTGCAGTTCACAGGCCAGTCCTCAGTACTGAGTGGGAAAATGTTATTTTTCATGCAGTGGTGTAGTGGGTTTTGATATTTTTAAAAAGCAATTTCCATGACTTTTTGACTTTTTTAGTATGATCATTTGGTAACTTATCCTGAAATAGCTGTGACAGAGTCATCTCATGATTTAAGGCATAATCATTTAGTAGGCACATACTGAGAGTGTCTGTATAAAAAAAAAATAAAGTTGCCATTGAAGCTAGAATGGACAGGAAATCCTTGTAAGATCACACATTGCTCTCTTCTCTCTTTTGTTGCAACAGCAATAACACTCTGACATCCTTGCCCCCAAACCATTACTCTTTGCTCCTTCCAAATACCCACTCTATTATTCTGTGCCTGTGAGCCAACCCCATCCTTTTCTTTTTTATTCTGCCAGACGTATGCTTATTCAAACTGTTCAGCTTTCAAAGGCATGACTTTTCCTGCCAGAATAATTTTCCTCAAATTTACTGTGTAGTGCATAGTATATTCATACACTGAAATAAAGGTTTTCTAATATGACTTTCCCTTAAATATTCCTTTTATATTCCCAGTGAAGTCAATCTTTCCCCAATCCTGTGTTCCCCACCATTTGCTCCATTCCTTTACTACTTCTTCCCAAAACATTTGAAAGTACATAAAATAAAGCACCACGTGCTAAAATACAAGTCTGGAATCCATACAGATAGGATTTATTACAGGTTTCCCCTGAATGAGGCAGGCAAGATGGCAGAAAGTGGTGGGAGGAGAAATCATCAACATTTTTCCAACCAGGAAAAATTTGCATTCCAACCTGGTCAGGATCTGGGAAAAGCACATATGACCAGAACTAAAATAAAGGGTGAGGCTGGAACTGAAATTATTGAGTTTAGGGTATGCTTAGTTCCCAGTACAGGAAACTCACATTTTATTTCAGTTTTGATTTAGCTTTCACTGTTATAAATCCATGCATGAGGTTGAGGTCAGGGGAGATCATAAGAAGAACACTAATAAGACATCTCTAATGCTACTGAAGAACTCCATAATAAATGTAGCAGATTTTTTTTTCTCATGTTCAGAATTATAAATGATAGTCATTGTATTGAGTGCACACTATAGGAATATAACACAGCTCAGAAAATCTGCAACAGCCCTCACTAGGGTTACTCACACAGATACTTTCATTATTTTGCCAGGTTGACAGGGAATTCTTTCCTGTCACTGTCTTGAATTGCCTTGCCTTTTGGCTGCACAGACCTCAGAGGTTTCTAGTGTTGCAGCATGGCTGCAAAGAATCCTCCTCCAGCCTTTCCCATATATCCCCACATGATATCCCCACTTATTTTAATGTATTAACTTCAACAGGTCATAACAGCTGGTTTATGAGATGTGGCTGTATTCAGTAGCTTTGAAATAACTTCAATCTGCTAGCAGACTGGAACTGTCCTCTTCAGGTCTAGACATGGTCTCATTTGTGAAGGGAAAACTTGGACACTTCAGGCCACCTCAGGATCAAGTGAGCTGGAAAAGTGTTCATGCAGCTATAGCAACTGCCCCAAGCCTAGCATGGTTTTCCCTCTGTCTCCAGCAAACCCTTCTGCCAGAGAAGGGCAGTGGAGGGGGGAGGGCTTTTCCTATACATCTCTGTTGTCCTTCTCTGGGGAAATGTGCTGAGTTACTTAAATTAGCTTAATGCCTTTCTTTGAAGCAAATGCACCAAATTGCTTGCACTGCAGTAAGCAGATGAATTGATGCTGGCAGATTCATATCAAAATAAACCAGTTCCTTTTCCCCTAGGAATAAAAGAAATATCCTGTCATGTCAACTAAGCAGCTTTTGAAGAAAGCACCAGAGGGAGAGGAAGAGAGAGAGGGAATTCAAGGTGTCAGTCTCTCTGACAACTCAGGAGCCTGAAACTACATGGTTATCCTTGGAAGAGAAACGCAGCAGTGCAGCCATGCAGGACCACAGTCTGACAGTCAGCCAGGAACGCCCAGGAAGCATCTTACTTCCTGTGCAATGACCCTGGGGCAGCACTGGAAGTGTAACATAGAGTCATTATATTTCAAAATACAAGAAAGATTGCTAAATCAATCTCTTGGAAATTATGAACTATGAGAATGAGTTGGCAATATCATTGATTCAGCAATTCTGCCTTTGAAGTGCTGTCTTCCTGATGTGGTTACATGTTACATTTTTCCCCACTGGAGCACTTTCTACATTTCTCCATAATCTTTTGGTCATTTTTAAAATCTCTCCTTTCACCTTTCCCACTTGAAAAAGAAATAGAAGGTGGCAGAAGAAATTTGCATGTGCACAAATAGAAAGAGGTAAGAAGGTATAAATGATTACAGTCAGATAGTCTAAGCTAAATACTTGTAAAGCTGGAATGAAAAAGTGAGTTGCCTATGCCCATTCGAGCAACCTGTTTCTGCCACTTGGTGGGATCATCTGTTCCGAAAAGCAAACTCAGCACTTAACTCTAAGTCTACAATTCCTGTAGCTAGGCAGAAGGCCACTCTGAGTCTTAGGAAATTCACTGCTGTGTTGCTATTATTTTCCTGTGGGTGAATCCAAGGTAGTTATGGTGAGATACCCGATTTCAGTGAGGGTCTCAGCACTTAACCTGGCTTGCGCCAGCTGGTTCAGGCACTGAGGTAGACCAGTACTGGCTCAGTCAGAGAGCAAGGTAAAACATCATATGCTCAGCTGGATGCTTATCAGAACATGAGCTGACCACTTTAAAGATGCTGCTGGAATGTAGGGATAAGAATAATATAATGAAGCATTTGTAATATATAAAATTACAAACTTGCCATTTATTTTATTTTTTTTTCTGGTGAAAGTTTCAGTTTTTTTGTATTGTACTATGGTTCTTGAAACTTTAGGCACATCTTCTTCAGTTCATTTTGTATATGAAGCAAAATAAATAATTCTGTTTTCCTACCTATTACCTATTATAAAAGAAGACAGTTTTTTAATTACCTTAAATTATATTTTAAGAAAAAAAAAAAAAAAACAAAACAAAAGACAAAAAAGCCTGTAATAACTAATTGCTTATGAGCAAGTACTGGAGAAAGTAATGTAAATCTGTCAGAAACACTGTTTTTGATAACATTTGATATTCCATTAAGTTAAAGATAATAAAGATTAGATCCTTCTTGTTTACCAAAAGGCTTTTAAATCTGTTAGAAGTGTGCCTTTTACTTTCTGCATGCTTTTTATCTGTTGTTTGATTCACTTTAGTATCAGGTCAATCTATTTATTTTATAAATGGCAAGAACTTCCTTTCTTTGAGAAGTGTGGTAAGGTTGTTTGGAGTAATTAGCCCAATGTTTAATGATGTAAAGTCTTCTTTTCTTCTTGAAACAGAAAGAACTAGTGTGGTGCTGAGTGGCATTAACAAGAAAGAGCAGGGTAGACTGTACTCAAATCTGGCCACATAATGTGCTAAGCTTTGCAGTGGGAAGGAAATGGTTTTTGGGGAGTAAGGTAGGGTAATTGTAATAAATAATCTATTTTAGCAGCCCCATTAAAAATTAGTAAAAGAGAGAAGGCTCTATACTTCTGGTTCACAATGAAAGCTGTCCAGAGATGAGGTTATGGTGCTGTCTTTTTTTCTTAACTTTCATGTGGTGAAAGCTTCATGTCCTGCCTTGTCCTTGTAATGTTGAGTGATAAATTACAAGATATAATCCCCTCAGGCCATGCTGTATTTGGCAGACCAGGGTGATTTTGCAGCCATGTCACAGACTTGCTTTTTCTGGGGGTCAACAAATGCTCCCTCACAAGGGAGCTACAGCATCCACCACCACTGCTACACAGCCTCGGAACAATCAAAACAGTTTTAACATCCTTCTGTTTTCATTGTTTTAAGAGTGGCCACAGAAAGGGTGGAAATCTAGGGGAATGTTGAAAGGGCAGGGCAGGGAGAAGGGCAGGGAGAAGGGCAGGGCAGGGCAGGGCAGGGCAGGGCAGGGAGAAGGGCAGGGCAGGGAGAAGGGCAGGGAGAAGGGCAGGGCAGGGCAGGGCAGGGCAGGGCAGGGAGAAGGGCAGGGCAGGGAGAAGGGCAGGGAGAAGGGCAGGGCAGGGAGAAGGACAGGGCAGGGCAGGGCAGGGCAGGGAAGGGAAGGGAAGGGAAGGGCAGGGAAGGGAAGGGAAGGGCAGGGCAGGGAAGGGAAGGGAAGGGAAGGGCAGGGAAGGGCAGGGAAGGGCAGGGAAGGGCAGGGAAGGGCAGGGAAGGGAAGGGCAGGGAAGGGAAGGGCAGGGAAGGGAAGGGCAGGGAAGGGAAGGGAAGGGAAGGGAAGGGAAGGGAAGGGAAGGGAAGGGCAGGGAAGGGAAGGGAAGGGAAGGGAAGGGAAGGGAAGGGAAGGGAAGGGAAGGGAAGGGAAGGGAAGGGAAGGGAAGGGAAGGGAAGGGAAGGGAAGGGAAGGGAAGGGAAGGGAAGGGAAGGGAAGGGAAGGGAAGGGAAGGGAAGGGAAGGGAAGGGAAGGGAAGGGAAGGGAAGGGAAGGGAAGGGAAGGGAAGGGAAGGGAAGGGAAGGGAAGGGAAGGGAAGGGAAGGGAGAAAAAAGGAAGTGGGTATTCTGTTGTCTATTTTTGGTGAAAATTTTTAGGGTTGTCTTCAGTCAGTATTGTTGCCACCTTATTAGAGCTGCGTCTTCTTTCAGAGACATGCTCATTGTGACATGTGAAATGTTCTTAGAGCCTGAGTACTTTTCCTTCACTGTCTCTTTCTGTATAAATTACAAATAACTGGAAGCTGCTGGAAAAGAATTCATATCACCTTCCTGCACACAAGGCTGTTAAATGATGTCCACTGCAATTCAAAACAGCGCCTTGCAGTCCCAAATCTGAAAGGGAGCTTCCACCCCTGAGAGTAATATGTCATCGTGGCACTAATACTGCCTTGCCAGTCTCTTAGTTGCACCATAAAAAAAAAAAAACAAACACCACCCCCCCCCCAAAAAAACAACCCAAAACCAACCAACCAACCAAACAAAAAAAACCCAACCAAAAACAAAAACAAAAAAGCACCTTAGCACTGCCAGGGTAGCACAAGTACTGGGGATGCATCTCTGGAGCCAATAATTTCAAGGACTTCAGTTTGTATCTGAATTTGCTGCTGAACGACCGGTGCTGGCCAAGAAATGGAAGGAAAGAATCATGGTGACATAGCCCTTCCTGGGTTGGCAGGTTGGCTGTAGTTGCATTCGATCATTCACAATTGTGAAGATTCTAATGGTGAAAAATGGTACTTTATTTTTTCTGGGGTCTTGCTGCATCATTATTCAGTTAACTTGTTAAGATTTACCTTGCCACTTTGGAGATAATTAGGTAGTGTAAGGGAGCACTGGTCATACTTGTAACAGATGTGTTAGATGGAAGTAAATGGAAGAGGAGCACTTCTAACTTGCTTTTGTAATTATGGCTCTGATGACAGGTTTTAGAGGTTATTAAAATCCAAGAAATATCTAGGTATGGGAAGGATAGCCTTCATTTGTACATATTTGTTTTCATTACCAACTTCTACTGAGGCAGTAAAAAAAAAAAAAAAAAAAGTATTTTTGCCTCAAACGTATGAAAAGGAATATAGAGACTCAGTTCAGGTCATAATGATCAGTTTATTATCCTCTGAGACCCCTGTGGAGAAAAACAAACAAATACCACAGGGACCTGAGAGCCCCTGAAGAACCATTTTGCATATATATCTTACTTAATACTAGTTGTAATCTGTTTTTTTGATGTTCACTAGGATCCTTTTTACAGGAAAGTAGAAGAAAGAGAACAAAGGAATTCTGCCAAAAGAGATTTTATGAAATTGATCCTGGGTGTATTCAGATGCACTGAAAAGGGAGAGAGCAATAAATACAGAGAGCCAATTATACGTGCCTTTAATTTATTATGTTTAATTTCACCAAGTGGCCCAGCTGCCTTAGTGACTCAGCTGTAGCTATGAAAATTGCCTTAAGGTCTGCACACTAACACAACTGATTTCAGCATGGCTGTGTTTGGCTTACCACCTTGCAGTGGAATATGTAAATGAAAACATGAATTAATTTCATTTTTCCAACCTCATATCAACAAGCTTACAGCAGAGGTCTGAAAACACGAAAGTGAACCCTGTATAGCAATTTTGTGCTGTGGTTTGTTTGCTTTGGACAGCAACATGTGTGTTCTTTGTACAATGTCTTAATGCATCTTGGTATTTTTCTTGGTTATTTTTTATTGTAACTTCCTTCTCTTTGTTATTAGCCTTCATTTCTTGGGCCTGTGACAATGAGTTAAACTAAATGTGCTGAAAATAACTGCTCCAAAAGTGAACACACTCTTTCATTGAAAATTCAGTGCAGCTCCCCTTGCACTCATTGCTTGTCAAATTTTCTGGGAATAGCAATGGTGAAATTTAATTCATAAGGTGATATAATTATTCCCTCAAATTGCTCTCAGCCAGCTTTTGCAGTCCTTCATCAAACAAGATGCACCATTAATGCAAAGAACCAAGGACTATGCAGTCTGTTTTTAATCAAAATAATATTTTAAATAGACATGTATACATAAATATTATCTCTATTTGTTTACTGATAGAATCTTTTCAGAAATTCCATTGAATCCTCTAAGACTCAGTAAGATGGGATAATTTTTTTTTTTCATCTTGTCTTGTTTATAACCAATCAGTTCCTTCCCTTGATGTCATACTGGGATTTTGCAGTAAAGAAAGCCTATAAGAAACAAATCTAACCTTTCAGACTGTGGTCCCTACCTCTGCATGACAGCTAATTACAGAGCTTTCCTAAATAAGTGTCAGGAAGTATATCCGAGAACGTCTCATGTAGCTGGGATGTATGAACTAAGCTGATAACAGTAAACTAAAAGTTGGGCCAAGCAAGGAATTGGAAGCATTAAAACACCTCATGACTCACATTTTGACATTTCCTCAGAACATTCTTGTATGTTCACCAGACATTATTACAGGGGGGAATCCTTCTCTAACTGAAAGTCTTGGCTGAACATCTATAACAAATCCCCCTCTCGTTCTTGCAGTTCGTGACTTTTCATGACAATTTTTCAATGAACATTTCAAACTATAGGATAAAGCCTTCTCAGTGAATTATTATCTCCAAATCTCCCTCCTCTGTGGCTGTTGCACACTAACTCTGAGGCTACAGTAAGCCACCTACCAGCTACTGGTCTGACTGCTGCTTCCTTAACTTCTGTTCAATTGTTTGGGGGTTTGGTTTTGTGTGTGTGGTTTTTTTTTCTTTCCCTACAAGACTTCTGAAGCCAAATAGCTGACCTGGCAATAACTAATTTTGTTTAGTTACATTATCACTATTTGTCCAAAACATATCTCCTGAAAACTCTAGTGGAAGCTTGTGGTTGACATTGCAGCAGAGTAGCAATAAATTCTTCCTGGGGTCTACATCTCTGAGGTTTTTAAAATTAAGTTGGGAGGAATAGAAAGAAAATAAAAAAATGAAAGTAAATTATTTTGTTATGTCTTTTTTTGAAACTCATTTGTGGATTTTGACTCATTTAATTGCCTGGCTTGCTAAAGGCTCTTTGATCTCATAGCTCTACTGGCAGAATTTATACAAGCTGGAGACTCCATGTCACTGGTAGAGTTACACCTTCCCACCTTCCATAAAACCTTGGTCTTTTAGCTGAATTTTGTTAGGTTGGGTTTGCTCCATGAAGCTGAACATCTCCTGCTTCCCCAGCGAGTGAGTACCAATCCTGAAAATGCCTTGGATCGCAGAAGAAAACTTTTGTCCATGTTGAAGGAGATAATTTAAAAAAATTATCTTGGTGAAAATACTACATCCTTGATAACAACAGTGTCTATGAAATGAGCTACTTTCCTTTTTATTGGAGTTTCTAGTTTCTGAGTTATGAGTTTGTCTGAGCTTGACATTTCTGTTTGGAATATACAAGGAGAGAAATGTTTTCACTGTCGCATACCTAAAAAAACCCTAAATTTTCTCATCCTGTAGAAAACCATTCATGTTTTAAATGGAGACTGAGTTTGGGAAGTGTTGGTCCCAAAGACATATATTCATGCAGTCATGAATTCATGCAGGTGTTGAGTACATGAGAAAATTGGGAGAAACCGAAAAGGGACAGCTAAGAATGAAAGTATCACTTCAGCCTTGGCTGCGGTGATCTGTTTTAGAGAAGTATAATGATGGACACAGAAGAACAATAAATATATATTTTTCATTTATTCATAGGAGAACTACTGTTAAGCAGGCTATTGTACTTTATGTCAATGCATTTCACTGTATAACAAAGAACAATAACTGTTACTGTTGCAGAATTATAGATATTGTAAATATGAACAAAACCTCAGTGATTATGTTTTTAATCACTATGTGCCTATGGGGTTTTCACCTGCAGTAAACAGAAACTGGAACAGCATCAGCCTCCCAGGTTTGAGGACATGCACTGCGACTAACTTAAAATGAATAAAACTGCATATGATGAGCTGTTTCTTTTCTTTTCAAATTGGTTAATATTGCATAAAGTCATGTTCTGTCATTCAAAGTGTGTTATAAGAAAGACTATAATACCTTCTGACAAGTGCATTTTCTGCCAAAGTGCTGCTGTGTGCACATTGGTTTTGTCTTTCTTAAAAATGTCTTGTGATATGTGCTGTTCTCAAGGAATAGTTCTTGACACTGTTCAGGTTCAAAACATTACAATGACGTGAAAATGATGATTTAAAAGTGTATAGGCTGCCTGAAAACGGAAACTACAGATACATAGTGTGGTTGAGATTGGAAGAAACATATGGAGATCATGTAGTCCAACTCCCTGCTTAAAGCAGTGTTGCTCAGGGCTATGTCCTGTCAGGTTGTTCATATGTCCGTAGGTGCAAAGTTCAC
Source organism: Falco peregrinus (assembly GCF_023634155.1). NCBI lineage: Eukaryota > Metazoa > Chordata > Aves > Falconiformes > Falconidae > Falco > Falco peregrinus. The sequence goes on from NC_073739.1 coordinate 35,812,395, forward strand.
AACTTCTTTTGGTAACCTGTGCCAGTGTTCAACCACACTCACAGTAAGAAAGTGTTTTCTTGTGTTTAAACAGCTTTTCCTGTATTTCAGTTTCTGTGTCCATCACCTCTTTTCCTGTCGTTGGGTATGACTGAGAAGAGTCTGGTTCCTTCATTTTCATTCCTCCCATAAGGTATTTACACACATGTATAAGATCCTTCTGAGCCTTCTCTAAGTCAAATAGTTCCAGCTCTTTCAGCCTTTCCTCATATGGAAGATGCTCCATACTCTTAAACATATTCATGGTCCTTCACTGGACTCTTCACAGTTCAGCACCTTGTCTAGTTTGTGCTTTATAAGTTAATCTATGAGGGTGTTATGGAAGACACTGTCAAATGCCCTACTAGAGTCCATATAAAGAACATCCACTGCTCTTCTATTGTCCACCAAACCAGTCATCCCACAAGGCTCTCCAGGGAGGATTTCTTCTTTTTTAAGTGCATACTGACTACTCCATATCACCTGTTTTCCTTCAGGTGTTTGGAAACAGCTTATGGAGTTTTTCCCTAACACCTCCCCAGGCATCAAGGTTCCCTGGGTCCTCCTTCCTACTCTTTTTGAAGACAGTAGTGGCACTTGCCTTCTTCCAGTCCTCAAGAACCCCTTCCCTCCCCTGATTCCTCAGTTGCTATCACCTTTCAAAAAGGATCAAGACTGGCCTCATCAGCCACCTCCCCAAGTAGTCATGGGTGCATCCCATTAATGGGTTTATATAAAAAAACGTTTAATTTGATTGTATGCTCCCTAACCTAACCCTTATATCAGGAGTAAGTCTTCCTTGCTCTAGAATTCATTGGTCTTGGGCCTGTGATTCCTGAAAGGAAATCTGGTATGTGAAGGTGTAACTAAAGAAGGCATTGAGTACCTTGAGGTTTTCAGTATCTTCTGTCACCACGTCCTGTGCCCCATTCAGCAATGGACCCATATTTTCCTTCATCTTCCTTATGCTGATGATATACCTGTAGAAACTCTTGTTGCCTTTCACACCATTTTTATCACAGTAAAGCCCAGGTGGCTTTAGTTTTCCTAGTCCCACCCCTCCAGTCTTGGACAGTGTCTACTTAAGTCTCCTGGGTCACATGGCAGCTTGTAGCTCCTCTATGCTTCCTTGTTATGTTTGAGTATAGGCAGGAATTCCTCATTCATCCATGCAGACCTCCTGCCCCTCTTGCTTGATTTCTTGTTCATGGAGCTCTTGAGCCTGTATAAAGTGATCCTTGAAAATCAACTAGTTCTTCTGAACCCTCTGTTCTCCATGACCACCTGCCATGGGATTCTTCCAAGTAGTTCCTGAACTGGCCAAAGATTGAAGTCCAAGGCTGTAAACCCTCTATTTGCTTTCTTCCCTCCTTTCACGTTCCTGAACTCCAGCCTCCTTTGGATGTTGCAGTCCATGCTGCACCTGCATCCCTCACCAGTTCTCCTTGTCTGTAAGTATTAGATCCAACAAAACACTTTTAAACTTCAAATTAAATTTCATATTTAACTTCAGATTAAACTTCAGCACTTTTTAACTTCAGATACCTCCAGGACTGCTTGTGTCCTGCTGTGTTGTCCCTGCAGCAGCAGATTATCTGGGTGGTTTAAATCCTCTGTGAAGACCAGGGTCTCCAAATGCTATGCAGCTTCTAGCTGGCTGTAGAAACCTTATCTACTTATCCCTGATAAGTCGATATTTAGGAGACACCCACCACAATGCTGCCCAAACTGGTTTGCCCTCTAATCCTGTTCCATAAACTCCCAGCCAGCTGATCAGCTGTCCCAGAAAGAGCTCCATGTGTTTCTGCTGCTCTCCCATATTCAGTGCAACTCCACCTTCTTGCAGTCCCAGCCTGTCCTTTAGAAAGGGCCTGTACACATTCATTCCAGCACTCCAGTCATGTGAGTTCTTACACTGTGCCCCTGTGATCCCATGAGACTGTAGCGCTGCAATGGCACACAGACCTCCAGTTCCTCCTGTTTGTTCCCGGTCCTGCCTGCATTAGTGTGCAAGCACTGCAGAGAGGCACCTGATCATGAAAATTTCTCAGATAAAGTGTGAGACCTTCCCTCAAATTGCTCCCTAATTACTGTGAAAATAATGAAACAAATTAAAAATTTATTTGTTTTTAATTTAGTCTAGAGGATCACTCTTGGATTTTATTTATTGGTATGTATTCCAAATGATGCTTTGAAAGTCATGCAAGTTATGTTATGGAAATTAATTAAGCTTTCTCTTTGTCTAGATAGAAGATATTCAATAAATCATAAGAGAAGTAACTGGGCCTGCTTGACAGTCTTTAGGGGAAACCAATTATACATCTGTATATTTTTATCCATAACACAACACACACATACGCACATCACAGAATCACAAAATGGTTGAGTTTGGAAAGAACATCCAGAGATAATCTGCTCCAATCCCCTGCTCAAGCTATATACACATACCCTCCATAGAGCTATATACACATAAAAGTATTTATATATCTTTGTTCTGGCTTTTGATGAAGCAACTTACATGGCTATTGCATTTAAATTGGAGAAATGAATGATTAAGAATGAAAGCACTTGAGTAGATTATGACTAAAATCCTTATTCTAAGGAAATTCTAGTAGCATCACAAGCGAAAAAAAAACCTCATGCGAATAGTGATAGAGGAATAGTGTCTTGGTATAAAGTGATTTACACAAAACATCACCTAGACTACTGATAGATTTAACATCTGCCTCTGATTTTTCCTGATTTTATTGCAAGAATGGAAAGTACATCATGACTCCCTGAAGAATATAAAAGACAATAAAGAGCATAGACAATGAATAAATAAGACAAAGAATAATCTCCTAGTGAATTCTGTATGTTCCCTCAGATTCATGAAAATCCTCCATCTATTTCATTCAATATCTTCATATCCAGGATATCCAGGAGCTATAGCATGTATTAGACAAATACAAAATACAGATTTGGTAACAAATGGTTATGAAATTTATGTATCTAACCGGAGTGATAGAAACATATGCAATTTTTTCATCTGGAATTTAGTATAAATAAAGCTTTAAAGAAAATGAAAAATATGAGAGTGTATTGTATGATACAAAAGGCACTATATAAGTCTTTGAAATAAAAATCTGAAGTCTGAGACAAAATCACTATCATTTCAGCACAGTTAGGAACAGAACACAGCTAGATTTACAAATTCCTTGGAGACAATATTTTCAGGGCTTGCATTCCTTTATAATATAATAAATTTTCTCAATCAAGTTGAGTGCCTGCCAGGGTCTAGGTTTGTGCTTCAGTAGAAAAACCTGGGTTGCTGAGAGAACAACTATATATATTCTGCACTAGTTCTTTGAAAATGGTACTAAATTATCCAAAATAGTTGCATTGAAAGCTCCTGAAAAGATCTACTGAAAGTTCCTTTAATGCTGCATGACTGCAAATAAAAGGGCAAATGTCATTTAGTATCACCAAGTGCAAAGTACTACACACAGGAAAAAATAACCTTGTCTTCACTTCATAAGGTGCTCTAATTATTTGTTACCTTTAAGAAAGAAACCATGGGTCCATTATGGTCCAGCTTCTAAGGACAAGCTGCAGAGATGGTTAAAAGGATGAGGAAAGCACAGGGCTTTCTTGGGAAAGAAGAAGAGAAGATTTAAGTGAAGAGTACTGTGGTGCTGTACACACCTATAGGTCCTGCAAGACTAGGACAAATTCTTCAGTCATCAGGCTGTGGAGGGAAAGAGTACAGAAGAGTCTGGAATAGCACTTAAGTAATGAAGGACAGCTACATTAAGTATTGAGTGTCTGGATGTATCTATAATTTCCCAGCTGTTAGAGCCTTGGGAAATATATCTTATGCCTCTCCATTTAGGCCACATTTTTTGAAGTTTTTCCCAAAAGTCATGGTGGTTAGAGGCAGGGTACGATAAAACAGTTCATGTGTTCCTATTCACAGTATCTCCGGAACTATTTTACCTCACATACCAAAGTGGGAAAATCAGTATTATCTTCCCAGCAAAGAAAAGGCCAGTTGCCACATCACGAGACCACTTTTTCCCATCTTCCAAGATACAGGGCCTGTAGGTTGTAATGCAGGGACAGACACACTTGTGCTCCTCTTTTAGGTGAGGGACTAGAAGTAAACTTGTGAATAACTCCTCTTTTCTGCATAAGAAAAAGGAATGGCAGTAAATTTAGAAAGCACAGCAAAACATAAACCAGTGCATCAACTATATATAATGAAGAACGTATGAGGAAAATGTCTATTATCACTTTAATGGTTTCTTGTGATGACAAAAACGTGGTATTTCAAGCATTTTTACTTGGGAAGACCATTTCCTACCATGGCTTCCAAGTAGTTAGTTTACAAATTCCTTCCCTAAAATATCACATTTGTTTCTGAAATGGCTTTGATGTAGAATATTATCTGGTTGGGTTTTTTCTGTATTATGGCAGAATACTTCATTTAAGGTAATTGCATCTTTTGATGTACTGTGATTTTGCATAATTTTATTAGCCACAGAGTAAAACCATGGAATTAAAAAAAAAAGAACCTTTGTGAGTGCATCTGACTGCTAATATTATCTATGGAAGTTATTGGTATTTTGAATATATTGCCATAGCTGCAATGTTCTGCAATACATATTTGTATTAAAAATTGTATGGATTGAGTGACATACAACAAATAAAGGCTTGGTCCACTTCAATGCAGATTTAAAAATAGTCATTAAAGAAGTAATTTTTCTGACCTGCTCATCTGAAAGACAAAAGACAAAAATATGCTGTGCGGGGGCATTAGAGTACTTAATACAATAGAACACCTAAGTGATTGTTCTGCTAAGGAAATGGCAAAATGGCTCTTCAAATGCAGAAGACCTTGCAGAAGGAATGATTTAAGTTCTTTGAAGTGTAGCTCTAGGTGAGTAATAACCAGAAGGATTAGCAACTGATTAATAAATTAGAGCAAGAGTGTAGTGATTATAAGAAAAACAATTGCAGTTGCCCATGTTTGTGGTGTCCTTGCTGGCATTTTGATATTTCAGTCTATTTGGCTCTAAACCAGGGGTCCTCAAACTACGGCCCACGGGCCGGATACGCCCCCTCAGGGTCCTCAATCCGGCCCCCGGTATTTACAGCCCCCCCCGCCCCCCCCCGCCGGGGGCTGGGGGGGAAACCAAGCAGCCGCAGATGGCTGCCTGCCACTGCATCCACGTGCCGGCCCCCTGGTTAAAAAGTTTGAGGACCCCTGCTCTAAACAGTCCTAAGAAAAGTAAAACCAGTTCTGTAATACATAGCCTTTGCAGTACATAAAGGATGGGAAAATCCCCAAATACTGCTACCAGAACTCTTAACACCCTGAAATTCTTTTAAAATGTGTTTTCCTGGCAAAACACTCTATTTTTTTTCATTGTTGTTTTTTTTTACCCCAAAGTCATGTACTGCATATGGATATCTCTCAAAGTAAAATTATGTCCCCAGGAGACCGTCATTCTTCTCTGCAAAGGAAAGTCCCACTTACCATATATGTTACTTCTTTACACCATCTATGTGTTTGGGGTATCAGCACCGGGAAATCCCACAGGAGTACATCCTGAGCATTTTAAAGGCAATGCCTAGTGAAAATGAAAGATGTGCTAAGAGTAGATTCAGTACACATATTTCTGAGTCTCTAACCCTTTAGAAATCCAGTTTATATCTTAAGTTATGTCCTGTGATGAGCTGCATCCCATACATAACAGCTTTCAGCACATTTGGCAATAACCCTCTCAAACAAGTGACTCTGCCCCCCCACAGCTTTGCAGCAGGATGCTAATCCACCCAGGCAGACAGTGCACTCACTTCCAAGAATCTTAGCATCTAGAGTTAAGCAGCACAATTTCACACCATTAGAAAAGAGATTGGTTTCTGCACATGACAGCGGGTCATTTTCTATACCTGCAGTTACACTTGGCTGTATTTGCAGCAACAGCCTGGTAACAGAGATACTGAAGTGTATCAAGCCGGAAATAAAGCAAAATTCCCTGAAGCACTGTGGTTAGTGTTATATATGAATAAATAAAACTTAACTGAGAGAAAAATTTTAGGAAGATGCCATCTCTAGAGCTGAAAAAGTCTTTAGCTGTAAGAAAGGGACAGATGCTGGAGATCTAGTCTTAGCATTGATTTAGAAGACAAAATTAAACAATCAGTTATGTGCAGTTTCATAATTATTTAAATATTCAAATGCAGTAGCAGTTCCTGTCTAATATTTTGCCAAATAATATAAAAGTTATACAAATGCAGTGTATAGCCCTTGGCTGGCTTCCTAGTGAAAATCTTGGACCTTTGAGACATTTTAAATTCTTACACCTGGGAAAACAGTTATTTGTTTGGGATCCTTAAAGTAATGTCAACCTGGGCCCATTTATTGTGGGTTTCATGGTATTTGATGGGTATTCTTCCTTCAGCTGCCATTCGTGGATTCATGAATATTAGAGCCTTGAGAATGATTTAGTAAGAAATTAGGTTTTCAGCAAACAAAAAGAACTACAAATATACATGAAATGCTGAGTTTGACAATCCTGTTTTCTAATGCTGGATCAGATCTTCTGCTATATCAATCATCAGTTCTCAGTCAAATCTTCATGAAAATATTCCCACTCCAAGTGAAATGAGAAAAGTGAACATATGTGAACAGTCGGTTTTCTTTTCTTGTCTTCATTAGTGCAGTATGTTGTGCCGTTTTTTCTTCTACTTTGTCCTAAGTTGTATGTGCAGTCTTCTGTATGAAATAGATCTTGCTGTAAAATTCACCTCTCATTTGGTAAACATGGAGAATAGTTTAGACGGTCACTTCCTTGTGACAAATAGAGTCACAGATCACTGAATCCAACCTTTAACCTAGGACTGCCAAGTCCACCACTAAACCATGTCCCCAAGTGCAACATCTGCAGGTCTTCTAAATATCTTCAGGGATAGTGACTCAACCATGTCCCTGGGCAGCCTATTTCAGTACTTGACCACCCTCTTGGTGAAGAAATTTTTCCTAGTCTAAACCTCCCCTGTCACAACTCGAGGCCATTTCCTCTCACCCTAAAACTTATTACTTTGGAGAAGAGACCGATACCTACCTCACTGCAACCTCCTTTCAGTCAGTTTTAGAGAGCAATAAGGTCTCCTCTGAGCCTCCTTTCCTCCAGGCTGAACAACTCCAGTTGCTTCAGCCACTTCTCATAAGACTTGTCCTGTAGACACTTCACAAGCTTCGTTGCCCTTCTCTGGGCACATTCCAACACCTCAATGTCTTCCTGGAAGTGAGGGGCCCAAAACTGAGCACAGTATACAAGGTGTGGCTGCAACAGGGCCGAGGACAGGGGGGACAATCACTCCCCTAGTCCTGCCGGCCACACGGTTTTGGGTACAGGCCGGGATGCTGTTGGCCTTTCTGGGCACGCTGCTGGCCCATGTTCAGCGGGCTGTCAACCAGCACCCCCAGGTCCTTTTCTACCAGGCACTTTCCAGCCACTCTTCCCCAAGCCTGTAGCTCTGTGTGGGGTTGTTGTGACCCAAGTGCAGGACCCGGCACTGACACTGCTCCTTGTTGAATCTTGTATCATTGGCCTTGGCCCATCAATCCAACCTGTCCAGATCCCTCTGCAGAGCCTTCCCACACGAAGGCGGACCAACACTCCAACCCAACTTGGTGCTGTCTGCAAGCTTAATGAGGGTGCACTCAATCTTCTTGTCCAGATCATTGATAAAGATGTTAAACTGGCCCCAATAGTGAGCCCTGGGGAACGCCCCTTGTGACCGGCCACCAACTGGATTTAACTACATTTACTACCGCTCTTTGGGCTCAGCTGTCTAGCCAGTTTTTACCCAGTGAACAGTACATCCGTCCAAGCCATGATCTGCCAGTTTCTCCAAGAGAACTCTGTGGCAAAAGGTGTCAAAGGCTTTACTAATGTCCAAGTAGACAACATCCACAGCCTTCCCTCATCCACTAAGTGGGTCACATTGTCATAGAAAAAGATCAGGTTAGTCAAGCAGGATCTGCCTTTCAGAAACCCATGCTAACAGGGCCTGATCACCTTGTTGTCCTGTATGTTCCACTTGATGGGACTCATGTTGGTCTGCTCCATAACCTTCCCTGGCGCCAAGATAAGACTGACAGGCCTGTAGTTTCCCAGATCCTCCCTCTGTCCCTTCTTGTAGATAGGAGTCACATTGATTAGCTTCCAGTCTTCTGGGACCTCCCCAGTTAGCCAGTTAGCCATGACTGTTGACAAATGAAAGTTCCCCCAGCTCCCTCAGTACCCTTGGATGGATCCCATCCAGTCCCATAGAGCTGTGTGTGTCTAAGTGGTACAGCCAGTCACTGACCAGTTCCCCTGAGATTATGGGGACTTCACTCTACTCCCTGGCCCTGTCTTCCAGATCAGGGGCCTGGGTACCTGGAGAACAACTGCTCTTACTATTAAAGACTGAGGTAAAGAAGGCATTAAATACTTCAGTGTTTTCCTCATCCTTTGTTGCTGTGTTTTCCCCCTGCATCCAATAAAGCATGGAGCTTCTCTTTAGCCCTCCTTTTGTTGCTAGTGTATTTATAGAAACATTTTTTGTTGTCTCTTACAGCAGTAGCCAGGTTAAGTTGGGCTTTGGCCCTTCTAATTATCTTCCTACATAACCTCACAATATCGTTGTAGTCCCTTTGAGTTGTCTTCCCCTTCTTCCAAAGGTCATAAACTGTCTTTTTTTTCCTGAGTTCCAGCCAAAACTCTCTGTTCATCCAGGTCAGTCTTCTTCCCTGCCAGTTTGTCTTTCAGCACATAGTGACAGCCTGCTCCTGTGTCTTTAATATTTCCTTCTTGAAGAACATCCAGACTTCCTGGCCTACTTTGCCCTTTCAGGACTGCCTCCCAAGTGACTCTGTCAACCAGTCTCCTAAACAGCTCAAAGACTGCTCTCTGGAAATCCAAGATAGCAGTACTGCTGATCCTGGTCTTCACTTCTCCGAAGACTATAATTTTGTGATACCTAATTCAAAGATAACCTCCAACCACCAGATCACCAAGTCCTTCCCTGTGCACAAACAGGAAGTCCAGTAGGGCACCTTCCCTAATTGCCTTATTCACCAGCTTTGTCAGGCAATTATCTTCCACACTCGCCAGGAACCTCCTAGACTATTTTCCCTCTGCTACATTGTATTTCCAGAATCCATCTGGGAAGTTGAAGTCCCCCACGAGAACAAGGGCTAGTGGTTGTGAGACTTCTCCGAGCTACTTGTAGAGTATTTCATCTGCCTCTTCATCCTGGCTGGGTGGTCTATAACAGACTCCCACCCTGATAACTGCTTTGTTGGCCTTCCCCTGATTCTTACCCATAAACACTCAACCCTATCATCCCCTTCATTAAGCTCTAGACAACCAATACACTACCTCACATACAGGGCTACCCACTGTGTCTCCCTCCTTGCCTAACCCTTCTGAAGAGTTTATAGCCATGCATTACAGCACTCCAGTTGTGTGAGTCAACCCACCGTGTTTCCATGATGGTAACTACACCATAGTTTTCCTGCTTCACAATGGCTTCCAGTTCTTCCCGTTTCTTGCCCATGCTGCATGCATTGGTGTAGATGCACTTCAGTTGTGCTATTGAACCCACCACCTTTTAGGAGGGATAAGCCCTAATTCCTATGCGACCATCCTTTGTCACTTCTTTGATTTCTAACACGTTAATAACCCTTGCATCTTTGCTGCTGAAGGGATCTCCATCCCCTGCCTCCACTGAGATGAGAGGCTTAAGGACTAGCTAACACACCATCCCTCAAACATTGGCATGCTTCCCCCAGGCTTGTATCTAGTGAGCCTGGGTTTATCCCTTTCCCCCTTAAAATGTAGTTTAAAGCTCTTTCAATGAGCCCTGGAACTTCTGTGCAAAGATCCTTTTACTCCTTTGAGACACGGGTACCATGTCTGTTGCCAGCAGGTTTGCTATCATGTAAACCAATGCATGACCTAAAAAAACCCCAGTTCTGTCAGTGACACCAGGCTTGGAGCCAGGTATTGATCTGCTGGTTCTTCCTGTTTCTTCCCTCATCATTCCCTGTAATTGGAAGGCTAAAGGAGAATGCTGCTTGGGCTCCTGATCCCTTAACTAGCTGTCCCAAGGCCCTGAAGTCTCTCTTGACTGCCCTCAGGCTTCTTGCTGCAACTTCATTGCTGCTTACCTGAGAAATCAGTGATAATAATAATCTGAGGGATATTCCAGGGTAGGAAGCTTTCTCTTCACATCTTTAACCCATGCCTGAAGGAGGCAGCAGACTTCCTTAAGAAGTGGGTCTAGTCTGCATTGGGCCTTCTGTTCCCTTCAGAAGGGAGTTTCCTATGACAATGACCCATCTTTTTTTCTTTATGGAAGCAGTTTTGATGCAGAGCATAGGATAGCTTAACCTCAGCAACACCTCCATACTAGATGAACCACCATCCTCATCATTGCTCAGTTCCACCTGCAGAGCCTCTTGCCCATCGCACAAGGGCACCTGGGGCAGGGGGTGGTCATGGGCCTGCTGTGCTGGGCAGGAGCTTGTCACTGCTGCCCCTGTCCCTTATGTCACCATGTTCAGCCATGCAGAGAGAGAGAGAATCCTTGGCATCATGCACCCTGTCTGCCTGTTGGCCTTGTCTAGGGGAAGGTGGGATGTGATTCCAGTAGTCAATCTCTCTTTCACACTTCCTCAGACTCCTCAACCTTTGCACCTCCTACTCAGCTCTAATAGTAGTTAATTATCACCATACAGTTCATTGGTGTTTAATGTGAAACAGCTGCTCCTAGTTTTCACAGAAAACAAAGCAGAGGCTGGAGCATGAAGATTCAACAAGGCTAGAGCAAGCCCTGTGAGGCCTGAAATTTGTACCTCACTGATGCAGTCTTCTTTATCTGGTAAATACTATTTATAACTTTGTCCTCCCCTTGTTCTTATTTTTTGCCTCGTAAAGCTTTGCAAATTATAGCTTCCATACCTTAATATAAGAAAGCAAATTCTTTTCTGGCTCAGTGGAGCTGCTCAAAAACTGACACCAAGTGTTTTGTTCTGTATAAGGAAGGAACTTCATCACAGTTTAGTTTCTATATGAAGTAAAAGAATAGCTGCAGTGTATTACAGTCCTGACGTCTTCACCAGTTAAGTGTCTAATCTAAAGTGATACAGTATTGATTTTCTTCTTACTACTATATTGAATTTCTCTTTATTTGTATACATGTATAATAAATCAGAGTCAAAACAGGTAATTGCTAGAGACTTCTTATCATCTCATTCATACACCTTGAAGCATCCAGGGTAAATTGTTATGTATGTATTGTGGATGATTTATACTGTTCGAAAGCACGTTCCAAATCATTTCCAAATAATTTCCCCAAGTTCCATCTAATACCCAAAAAGCAAAGTGTCCAGGCATGTTCATGTTAATATATTATAGCTTGTTGGCTACAGGAACTGCTGTGAAAAATCCCTGTATTATCAAAATTCAGGTCAGAATGGTTTTATAATCTGAAAATGAATAGCACATTGACCTAACAGCTTAGTAGCCACATAATACCCTGAATATTTAAGACACCATGGCTTTTTGGGGGAATTAGGGTCTTTCTACTAATTCTGTGTATTTTCCAGTTTCAAACTGGTGGAACAAGCAGTTCATTTTCCAAGAGTACAAGCAGTAAATAATGGCAGCAACTAAAAGAAGATCTGTCTCGAGTGTGACCAATCCCAGAGAAGAAAATGAGCTAATTTGTTTTTATTAAAATCAGAGGACTCCATTTGTAGTGAAGAATTATTAAATGGAATAATCATCAATGACAGTGCTTTAGACATGCTTGTTTGTACATCTGTACAATTGTTACTTTTCAAAAGAGAGAGTGTTAGGTCTGATAATGATGTCAAATCTTCACATGGCTACATATAATACAAATAATAAAATAAAAATATTACAAATTACATCCATGGGATTTTTTGCCCAGCTTGGGCAAAATCTGACCATTGTATTGCAGTGATTTGAGAGCACAGCAAGGAACAAGTTTCCTTTTCTCTTTCACCACACAAAACACCCAAACCCAAAACATGGTATATGCTCATTTTACACTTGTGGCTGCAAAACTGGAAGGTGGGCAAAGCATCCTGCATCACCAAGGATTTCTGACCAGTAATAGTGCTTACAGCCTCTGCTCCTCCTTCCTAGTGCACAGCAAACAACAACATGGAGACCACACACTGTTCATTTTGGAGCAGCAGTGGGGACAGATTGTGTAAGGGTTGTAATCTGCTATGCTGTGACCCTCCTGTCCCTCTGCATGGACATCTGCCCTTCTGGTTCACTTGTTGCTGTTGTCTCCTGGTATTGTATGTGGTCTAAGAGGATTATATGTTGTTGTAATACATAATTAGCAGACAAAGTAAGGGCAGAAACTATTAAGACTTGAAGCATCAAATTTTGTATTTGAAAGACCATTAGAGAATTCAAAATGGCAAGAATGTTAAGATTTCCTTTTTGCATCTCTTGCAGTAAAATAAGTTGTGGGGAAGAAGTCTATCTAGTTATCTTTTCTAAAGCTAGCTCTCACTAAAGGCATCTACTTAGGATTTAACTCCAAACTTCTTCAAGTTAAAGCAAAAACTTATGCAGCTATTTGAAGATTAATTGTGCTACGATGTTTACCTGAGTGTGTGTGTAAGCATTTGATGCTCTGTTATAAGCTATATTTCTGAGAGCTACTTCCCACTTAAATAGGTTGGAGGGGACACTTCCAGGGAAAGTTATCCATTATTTTGTGCAAGGTATGTTCAAACAAGTGACGCAGAACTCTGTTTTAACAGGGAGATGCTAAAAGAGAAAGAAGATATCCAAACTGGTTTTATGTTACAGTTTATAGGACATGAAACAGATGCCTGGTACACCGGACTTCTGCCATTCTTTTTTTTTTTTTTTTGGTCTTTGTTGTTTCTGTAGCTCCCACGCAGCAAATAAAACTCTGATATATAAGGGTCGCATTCAGCATAAGTAGGAGTGGCAAACTCTGCCTGTATGGAGTTAAAGCACTGACAAATCCACATTTTTATGTAAGACTGCTAACTTATGATAGCACCCAACAGAGAAAAAGTCCCTCGAATGAATACAGTGAAACAGAAATATGGCGGTGCCTTGATAAATATGAAAAAATAAATCCATGAATGACACTGTATCATTAGGCTGCAGTTCAGGTCAGAGGATTCACTCAGTAACAATATGTAGCTTAACAAAATTAAAGTTAAAAATAATAAATGCCTATTTTCATATTGAGTAAGAACAGTATGCACCAAGCTCTAAAATTTAAAACAGTCTATCCAAATGTTGCAAAGCTACCCAATGTATTTATACAGAAGACTAAGGAATGTTTAGATAAAAGGAACAGATCACACCTCTTGATAGTGAAAGTAACAGCTTTCTCAAAAATAAAACAAAACAAAATAAAAACACCAAAAAAAAACCCCAACCCCAAAAAAACAAAGGAAGAAAATAGAATAACCAAGCCATTTAAAATGAAAACAAGATGTGAATTTATATCAGGCTGGTGACTATGGAGATTACAATTGTTTGGTATTTTCAGTAAAAAAAAATCAGTATCACATATATCTTCTATTTATATAGTGTTTCTCTACGTATCTGCATATGGAGGTGAATGCAATATACTCACAATAAGGCAAATTTACACCAAATAATGCTGTTTAATTGGCAGACATTGTCAACATGTTTTTCACAAATTTTCATTCGGTGTCTGTTGTCTTTTCTTTCTTTCCCCTCTAAAACTCTGCTAAGTTTTTAATAGTAATCTTATTTAAACCAAGTGGGATGTGGAGATTGAAGATCTTTATTGTTCTACCAGATGGTATTAATATGTATATATAATAAAAAAGAAATTTAAAAAAGAAAAACAGAGGAGGGTTTTTTGAGTTCTTTACTACACAATATCACCTAAGCAAAACATTGATTAATTGCTTTGTATTTATTAGATATGCAAAATAAGAGAGCAGACAGTTTAATGACTGCAGTCATAAAAATAAAAGGCATTTTTAAGGTGTCCCTGAACTATCCTAAAGGTTAAGACTTGTTTTTTATTTCCAGATGATTAATTTTATGCAAAAAAAATATCTTTTTTACCTTTTGATCTGTTTTATATGCAGTCTCTAGGTAATATACTTAAAATTGTCCTTTGGCCATTTACATAGAAAATTAATACAATTTGACAGAAAGTAATCAGAGAGAAAATAATTCAGGTTTGGGCCAATTATGCCAAATATCATGAAAGTAAGATATATGGATTTAACATTTCCTTATGAAAGTGGAAAGCAGATGTTTTCCTCAAAACGAAGTAGAACAAAATCCACTGTATATCAGAAGTCTGACACATCTACATTGACAGCAAAATTTCTGTAAGCATTCAGAACAGTTAGGGTGAAACAAGGACTTTGTTTCCTTCCTTTTCTGTTTGTTTTCTCAGGTACATTTAACCTGAAATACTAGTCCAGGCCATGACAAGACAAAATGTAACTTGCCACTGAAACACCATGCAAGTTCTGAAACTTTTCTAGGAAGAAGTCTTTGATTTAATATCAAGCATCAGCTGTCTCCTACAACATTGTGTAACCATGCAAAATGTAGTCAAAGATTTGCACAAACTGATCTCTGATATTTTTTTTTGTTGTTGTTTTTTGTTTTTGTTACAGATGCCCAGAACTGCAGTGTTGAAATACAATATATAACATTGGAAGTCCAAAATATTGGAAAAAAATATATTTTACCTGTATTTGAGGATTAATCTCTTACTTAACAGAAGATAAGTGTAATAACAAAACTATTAACTCTCAGCTACACCATGTTATTTGTGACACCATAATTAAAGCCCATGACATCTGCAGAAGTTTCCAGCTAAGTGTTCAATATCTACCAAACTGAGTATATCCAAGGGGATTTGGCATTTTCAAGTCCAGGATTTTGATTTTCCAGTCTGGTCCAGTCTTTGAACTAAAATACCTTATTTCTGCAAGAGAAATCAGATGCCACTGTGCTTTTCAGAAGCTGCTTTATACATTTGCATATTCATACACATTGTACAAAAATGTATGTTGTACTTATGTCAATGGATATATGTTAAAACTGTGTGATGATAATTGCTCTGGTTCTCTTTACATTATAGTTTTCTTGTCACAATTAGAATTAAAAACATATTTTATGGTTACTGATTGTTTTGTGTACATTTCTGATTTTACACACTATCTTTGGATTTAAGAAATATTTCCTACAATTTTTAACCATATTTTTTAGTTCTTTGGGGTTTTAAAATATTAGATATGCTGACCAATGATTCTCCATGTATAAAGGCAATATCTGTGTATGGCAACAAGAGACAAATGTTCTTAATCTCTGCAATCTCATTTTATGTGCTAAAGCATGAAGTGCATTTTGCTTAATTAGAATTCCCATTATTGTTAAATGCTTTATTATGTTGTTGCATAATAGCAGTGCTTTGAAAATTAGGATCTAACAGCAATTTGGAACCCTACCAAGGGAATTTTTCTACCCCTGGCTTACCTCCATTCCTATTCAGAAATGTGTATGAGGAGCTGGTTAACTTAAAATACAGCAAACTGATCCACCTGAAAGTACCCTTTTTTCCTCTCTCTTTTTTTTGTTCTGTTTTGGTTTTTTTGTTTTTGTTTGTTTGTTTTAAGGCTGAATATTCTCTGAATTGATCTGAGTGATCATATGATCTCACAAAAAATACTGGTGGCCCATTGGATGTATGGCCAAAGTGACAATGGGCAGCAAGCAGTGACTCCTCTTAAAGTTGTTCATGGGTGCAAAGCCACTCGTGATACCCTAGCTTGCATTTTTGTTAATTTGGAGTGAATGGCAATACTTGGGTGATGAGACCTGGCCTTTGGGAGTGCTTGCAGCATGGCAGCTGTCACATTGATCGTGGAGGTGGACACTGCATGACAAGACATGGAGCAAGCACAACTTGGGACATCACCTGCCTCCTTTCCCCACCAGCCTTCCCTGCCTCATGCTTGCTATCACATCACATCACATCACATCACATCACATCACATCACATCACATCACATCACATCACATCACATCATCACATCACATCACATCACATCACCCTTTTTTGGGAGCAGACATGGGCATTTTGGGAGCAGAGATGGGCAGTTAGACCATGCTGGCATCTGATGACTTAATTAGGCTGGGTGGGTGGAAACCAGGTGTGAAAACTGCCAAGCTGTAACTAGAGATGAGGGCTGGAGCAGAGTGTAGGAGATTGAAGGGCTGGCATTACTTCTTTTTGCTTTTGTATGGTTGTGTGTGTTGCAGCATGTTGGTCTGAGAGCTCATCTGGGCTAGGAGAAGTGGAAAGAGCAATTTGGGTTGGGCAATGTGACTTAGGAGAAGTGGCATAAAGTGTCATTCACACCTCTAGGAACTAGTACTTTAGTAAAGCCAGCCTGCGGCAAAAGTCATAAAATGTACAACATATGCTTTTGGATGCAATCTGAAGATGGAGGTGTACTGGAGGAAAACAGAAATAGACATACAATATAATTTCTGCCTTTTCCAGGTTTGGCCAGAGTGCTTTCCTTCTCCTAAGTCTTCCTTATGGTAAGAGGATTGTGCCTTGGGTGGGTGCTTACAAAGTACATGGCACCTGAAAAACACAGGGCAGTTCAGTGGCTGAGCTGAGCCCTGTCCTGATTTATTTTCCTCTATAATCAGAGAATAGGATCATAAATTCAGAATTGTCTTGAATAATAAGAGGATGGGGAGAGGTTTTTGCCCAAGAATGATCTTAGTAAAATATCAGTAGGAATACTATATCTCATCAAAAAACTAGTTAAAGCCTCTTTTGGCCAAAAACTTCAAAAGAAAAGTTGGCTTAATATTTTCATATGCTCTTCATAAAAAGCATGACACACATTTCAAAGAGTGCATGGGTGAGAGACATGAACCAGGCTGCTGCCATAGCAGAATTTAAATGGATGATTGGTATTTCTTCAAGTGAGGAGTAATGATATTTGAACATTATTAACATTATAACTGCTACTGACACTCAATTCTTAAACTGATAACAGTTAACAAATGGCATTCATAAATACAATGCGGTTTTGGTGTGGAGTGGACTTTTGGGTTTTTTTATTTATTTATTTTTCAATCCATGGATTTTGCTCATTATGATATCTAATTAAGACGAAGAACACCATCTTTGGAAAGATTTATCTTTTTTTTTTTTTTTTTTTCATGCCTGAAGGATAAGCAAAAGAATACATTTGATGGTATAGCAAATCCTAAATTTTTGACAGTTAAATAGCGAAAATCATGCTACCTAATGGTGAAAGAAGGGGTGGGTCAAAACAGTATGTTAGGGAGAATAGACTGTTCTTTACAGTATGGTTTTGGAGTAAATTTTCCATATTTCTTCCTGCGCATCATGTCTCTTACAGTTTTTCAAGGCATGTAAGTCACAAATCACCTATGGATGTCACAGACAGAGTGTATTAACCACATTAGCAAGCAGGAAGTTCAGTTGCTATCAAAGACTGTGGAGAAGTTAAGGCACATCCTTCTTTTTGTCCCTTGATGGTATACTGAACTCTTACAAACCTGAAAGAACAGTTACAGAAGACTCGGAAATACATCATAGGAAATATTTTGTGGGGCAAGACATCCCACACATCCTGCTTGCTTGGGACATGCATTTCTTAGGAAGTCTTTAAAACATTCTAGTAAAAAAAAACTTTTTAGTAAAAACATTGCTTAGTCTAAAGTATTAAATACTATTTCAACAACAACTGCAATTTATTCTTGGCTATTTATTTTTGGCTATTACCATTTAAAGACAGTGGGAATATCTTATTTATATAGATAGGTGTATATATATAAATATTTAAAAAGAGAGATTTAATATAAATGTGACAGTATCAAACCTACAATTTAGAAAACAACTATGAATGGGTTTAGACCCTTTCTTTACATGGTTTTAGTGCCTGACTGCAAAAAAAGGCAACTGCTTTTCAAATAGGATCATAAACTTGGGCCCAAATCTGGAATTTTTCTAAATTGTGAGCTTGAGTCAGTTTCTTGTATGTAGAAGGATGGGAAAACTGCATTCCTGAGCTCTTATTAATGATTCTTATCTCACTTCCATGCAGTTAGTAGATAAATATGCCCCTCTGCAGACTGGTTTATGTTAATAAAATCGGAGGCTTTGGATTAAATGAATATGAAAAGACAAAATACGTTAGCAGTTTTGTGACTTGATCTGAAATTCTATTATTTCATGTTTTTTTAAACCATAAAATAACTATGAATTTATAATTTAATATGTCAGATCTCATACAACTCTGGAAAAAGATAGTCATATATTTTAAAGAGTAAGGAAGTTACATTTTATCTCAGTTAAATTATCAAAATATCTTTGCGTGAATGCACAATCCCCACTGCACATTGCTTTTCTTTTCATTGTTCAGTGTCTCTTAAGATCAAAATAATATAGATCTAAAGGTAAAACTTTTTGGTTTAGGTTGAAGCCACACCCATAAGATCATGTTATTATGGCAGAATCCTTTGTACAGAGGCATCTTACATTAGGAAAATAATTTGTGTGTTTGTCTGGGTGATGTCTTTGGCAGTGATTTAGAATGTTTTTCTGTTACTCCACACTGTTCCTGTTTGACTTGGGGGTTTCCAGCTCAGCTTGTTCAGGTGATGTCACCTAGAACAGCAATGGTCCTGGGTGCTTTTCTCCATTAGGCAAGCATTGCTGAAAATTTAGGCTATAGCTTTCTGTCAGGTGAATAAGATTGTCTCTTAGAAAGTTCAGTACTCCTGAGATCTTTGAGTCCAGATAGCAGACATCTGAGGGACAGAAACCACAGGCCTCACAAGCTATATTTACTGTCTTTATGAAAGAGGAGAAAACCAGTCTATCTGTAGTCTTGCCCTCACTCTCCATTTTACACCCTTTTAGTGCTGCTGGCGTGCCCACAAAAGAGGAAGGATCAGGAGCTGTCGGTATGAGACTTGAACCTCATGTGACAGATATAACTTCAGCTTCTTTTCAAAGACAAAATTATCAATTAATTCAACTTCTTTTAAAGGTACTTACAAATTATTCAGGCACTGACAGTTTGATACTTACAAATAATCATCTACCGAAGCTGGGAACAGGAAGAGATATGTCCCACTGGTGAGTTGGTTCACCTAGTAATAGCCCTGATCTGGACTCTACTATTTTAATTTTTGTCTTTCGTTCTGTATATGCCTTTCTGCTGGTTTTGGCCTCATCTGATAGACGTGTAAAGGCACCTCTGGATTACCTTTTCAGTTCTCTCTTTTTCTTCTGAGATCTAAACACACATTTGGAATAATATAAAGCTCTGCTTTAATAACTGGGTGTTTGTCAATAGTTCATGGTGTGTTTTGAGGGTGTGGATTGTTTTCTTTTTCCATTTCTTTAAGGAGAAGTAGTATTAGAAATCAATCCAGAAGATTTTCCTTCTTTTTTGAATGATAGTCGTCTGTTTCTGAAAGCTCCTTAGTTGAAATTTGATAGGAGTCAGTAGATGACTAATAATTCAAGATAGTTGTTTGTTAAGCACATGGAGCTTTCCTCTCACATCCATTATAGACTGCATTTCCACTAGTCCCCAAACTGACCTGCAATAGTAGAAAACAAGTTTAACCTTCCAGACTTCCCCAAATTGCTTTTGTACATAGGGTCCCAAAGGGATTCTTGAAAGGCTGCAAAGAATCCCAGCAATAGTCACTATATTTGGCTGAGTTCAGATTAAGCTAATTTCTTATTTTAAAAGCTGCTATGGTCTAGTCTAGCATAAGAGAGCATTAAATTCTTGATTATAAATTTGGAAACTTTTGTATAAAAAAGTAAGGTCTTTCACAGTGAGATCCCCCATTAGCTGGAATAGGGCACAAACTGGCAGGGTGTGTGGGCAGAAAGTGTAATGAAAAACTGCCTTTTCTTATCCTTCCTGTATTCATGGTGGAAAGTTTTTTCCTCTCTCATGTCTTCTTCCACAGAACTCCTCCTGGTTTTGCTGCTAGGCAAAGTGAACATAGCAGAAGACAGAGCCCACTTTCCATTTGCTGTAGGCGTTCACCTTCATTCTGCTCTGACCATCACCCAGCAAGTTCCTTCTAGCTTAAGTATTTTCAGGACTGTTCCAACACTTTATAAATCATGAGAGAGATTCACCATATTTGCATCTTATTAAATTGACAACATCTAGCTTCCCATTTGTGCGGCTCACATATGTGTGACATAATGATCATAAAAAAGCCATATCTGTCATTTGCATTAATTTTGCAAAAATTCCTACTCCTCTTTTCCTACTCATCCTTGTCAGAAAGTCACAAAGTTATATTTTGTAATATTGGCCTCTAATTGTTAACTGAAATTAGTGTGAACTATTAGTACAACTTAAAACAAAATTTTTGCTTTAACATGAAAAGCAAAAAACATGTAAAGTGCAGAGTGCACCTATCCAAAGTATCTTCTACAAAGATGTTCCCCCTGCATTTCCAGCTTTATTGTTAGAGATTAAGTCAATTTAGTCTGTCACTAAATTCAACTTTTTTTTCAGTGAATTAATTGAATTTGTAATTAGGTAGTTTAACTTCACTGCATGGCTAACGTTTCTGAAGTGCAAATACATCTTAGACTGAAGAGCTAAGCAGAGTGTATCACTGTTTCCAGTTTCTAGCAGAAAGACACTCACTAGAAGGTTTGACAGGTGGGTCAGTCTCCACCTGTTCTACCTGTGGTGTTCATTTGTCATCCACAATAACTCTTGACGCTTTAGTTTGGTTTGGATTTTTTTTGGGGGGGGGAAGCTGGTTTGGTTTTGGTGGGTTTTTTTTGGGTTTTGGGTTTTTTTTGATTGGTTTGGGTTTTTTTGTGGGGACAGATAGAGGGTATTCTGTTGTTTAATGCAAATTTAATGCAAGTTCAGTTCACAAATTAGTTATTACTTTTTCAAGACCCTAGAAGTACTGGGAACAAATAAGCTGCAGATCCTAGAAGACATATATCTGGGTAAGAAATATCAAGTATTTCTTTGGGTTTTGTAAATAGCAGTTAGGACATTTTGGTTCTTTTACCTAGTTCATTTTCAATCCTTGCTTTCAGGCATAACTGTCAAAGCTGATAAAACATTCTGTTTATTGGTGATACCAAAGCCAGTGCAAGCATTGACAAGGTGCAGCCGTTCATCACACAAACACCAGAGACAATTAATTTTCAGTGCTAGTCAGTCTTATCACTGAGAGGTTCATTTTTCAGCTGTTTTTAAGCTCACTGCTGGAAGATCAGCATGACTGAATTAAAAGTGCTTGTAATCTTGCAATAACACGTGCTGTCTCTCCTGGTCTGGTCATACTATATGTGCTAGAGATTGAGGTGCTTCAAGGGTATTAGCAGATGAACATTTAAAATTGATGTATCACACAGTACATCTGTAATAACCACTGTGCTTGAATACTGTAGGGAATCATATTTGCAGGTAAGGTGATAATTCTTTTATTATAAAACCATCAACTTACTAATTTTCATTTATTTTTGTGTTACAGTGGTTTAGAAAAACATAGTCTCTAAAAAGAAAGGGTTTCCTGTTAGTAATTGTTAATGCTGAGGGATTTCTCAGCTTTGTCATATTGGGGACAAAGGTACTAGACTCTCAAAATGGGTCTTTTTGCATTTGCTTCTTGTAGGAACTGGTCAACTGTCATGGTGAATGTCCACCTCACTATTCAATTATTCAATTTATATATCTTAATGTATCAAAAAGTATTCACAGATAGCTTTTTAATAGCTAAAATATCTATGCAAATGAGATGCCAGCACAGAGTTTCTGTGATTCTCAGGCTGCAGCCTGACAGAAACACAAAGCCCACCCATGGTGAGGGTTACATGATGGTGTGGTGCTCTCCCAGGAGCTATTGTGTGACCCTGGTGGTACATGTGTGTGACCAGAACTACAGACAGGCTAACACCCTTCTCAGGGAACATGTCTTTTACAAATGTCTATAGTGGTTGTATTTGTACCCCTTTAGTGCACGTCTGCCTTTACAGTAAGTACTACTTTTCCCTGTCAAATGCTCTTTATTCAGTCTTTTGGTGAAGTCTGATATAAAGATTTAGGTGGGGGAGGATTAAGAGAGATACCACCAGTAGGGCCCTTGCCTGCTACGTAAGGTGCAGCTGGACAGTGTTTAGGGGAAGCTGTCTTATAAAAGGATTGTGCATCAGTCCTCCAAATGAAACAGACACATGCCTCCTTCTGCCATGCTTTCTGGAACAGAAGATTATATAAAGGCAGCAAAGGTATAGTTGGGAAAAGACCTTTGCTTCCCTGTTCCTGAAGACATACTTTTGTCTGACCCAAGCAATGGGTAAATTATTCTTTAATAAATAATCTTTTAGAGCTATTACCTGTGTAAATGCAACCAATGGTACTGTATTGTTTTAACGACTGTCATTCTGAATTGATGATAGTCAAAAAGAACTTGATGTGAGAAAAATTCTCCCTCTGTATTTGGATTTTGCATAAGAGAAGTCTTGAATGACTTCAGAGAGATTATGCTGGGTTTGTACAATATTTTGGATTTGAAAGCTAAAATAATTCTATAGAATTATATAAATACTGGTTAATTAACACTAATAGTGGTAAATTAAGGCATTTATTAGCATTAACCCCTCTTTTCCTTAAGGACACAGTAAGAACAAATTACATTGTCAGTCTGTTAAACGTATTGTTTGCTCTACAAAATACAGCCCTGAAATAACATTGCTGAGACTTAGAGCTTGTACTGAACAAAATCTCATGACCTTTGCCTAGATGCTATGCATAGAGGATGTTGAGTGTGCTGCTTTTTTTTTTTTTCCTTTAGTCTCACATAAAGCCAGTTTCTATTAGTTCAAATCTACTTCCCTACTCTCAACAAAATGGTTGTGAAGTTATACTGCACATACCATGTGGTGAATAATTGTGTACCTCTTCTGAATGAATCATTCGTTTTACAATGTATGCTCAGCATTCACTTTACAATGTATGTTCAGGAGTTAAGCAGCAGGCAGGCTTTTTTTTCCCCCCCTTTTTTTTTTTTGTTTTTTTTGGAAGTGGGGGTCAGGGGATGACAACTATGTGAGGTTATCTATCAGCATTGCATATTTATATAGAGTAAAACAAAATCAAATCATTGGTTTGGGTTTAAGACCTGAGGAAATAAAAGGCATAGCAAAAATGATTCTGTGAAAATTAAACGCATGGTATGTGTGTTCTTCAGCTTCTCAGGGTGAATTGACACAAAGCAGAAAACACAGCTGAAATATGTAGCAGTACAAATGTAATCTCTTAAACTCAGATATAGAATGCTTCAGGCTTCCATAGCCAGGTAGGAGTAAAATGCTTCTTTAGTTTTTAAATGACCTTTCAGACTAGGGTTCAGTGGGCTTCTTGGTGTTGTCTATCATGTTGTCCTTCCAGCAGAGTCCAAGGGCAGGATTATGCTGTACTCATTTTGGATACAAGATATCTAAGTACACACCGCGCAGGCACATTCTAGCCTCTGTAGTCAGCAGCAGCCACTTGCTAAAATGTTACTGAACAAAGGACAATAAACCCATCCACATACAAGCCAAAGAAATTAAGCCAATTCAGTGACTACACCCACATTTGTTTCTTTAACATACGCTGTGCAGCATGTGAAGCTGACTGACAAAGTAAGTTTTGCAACCAGAATTTATGTTATCTGGATCTAGTTATAAGGAAATTACTTCCTACATGATTCTGAGTCCATAGTCTGCATTTGGCTACTTGGGTATAAACTCTGAAAAACTAAGGCAGTCAGTGTTAAAGACTTACAGAAAACTGATAGTTATAATGGCAGAATCTCACAGGTAACTCTTGTCAAGTCAGGATATTTTAGTACAATCTTTTTATCTAGTGTCTCTTAACCACCTCTACTTCATCCAACTAATGGGAAATAAGATTTACGTGTCTTTGTTCTAGTATATTCTGTAAATCTCTTTTAGCTGCACTGTCACTTTTGCAGTTAAAGTAAGTCTTGACTGAATCTTGTGGCTAAAATTTTTACTGATTGTAACTTTTTAATATACATGCTTTTAAGCTGAATGGAGGAGGAAACTATTAGTTCTATTGTGTAATCTGGCTTAATAGCAATATTTTATTCCTAGCAGAGGTTTTAGACCAAAAATCAGCTTAAGGTTGGCTATTGAAGTAAAAAGGTACCAGTTATTTCTGGGGTTTGTATATTTTCTTCTCAGGGTTTGTTGATATAAAAAAGGGAGGGAAAAGTGTATTTTTAGTATTTCATAAGGTTTTAGTATGCCACAAGGTTTGTTGTTTTATGCAGTCATATGACAGAGACACTAGACTTCTTTTCCTTGCTGTAGGTTTTAATGTGTAAGCCACAAATGAGATCTTGCCTGTGCTAAAGCCACAAAAATCCCTTTGCCTTCCACACAGGATAGCTTTTACACTTTTGGCATTTTAGCTTTAAAACTCGGGAAGTGCATATGAAAGGATGAGTTGCCTGCTTGCTGATTTCAAGACAATTTATAATCTCTGTAGTGTTATATCACAGAAGCAAGGTAAACTACATTGTAACCTGAATTTAGTACGCTCATGAGGGACACGCTGGTTCAAATCACAGCCTTGATGGGGTTTTGATTGTTTGTTTGTTTGTTTCTAATTATGTGGGTGGTAAGTCAAACCAAATGACATCCCCTCCTGACACTTAAAGGCTTTAAACCATCCACAGATGGCCTTTGTAACCATCAGGGCTATGAATAAGTGAACTGTGTCAGCTACATGGTAGATGTTAAAAGAAGCAGCCTAGTCAAGTTCCCCCAGATGTCTCATCCTTGAAAAACATTTGTGGGAAGTGTGTTCCAGGGGGGAATGTGTGCACATCAAGAGATAAAGACGTTAAATAGGAAGTGACAGAAAGAAGAAAAGGCAGAGGACATCTCTAAGGTGCAATGCAGGAATTTTGGAGACCCTTTGAGGTAATGTTTAACTAATTGATTTACTAGTAAAGTAAGCATCCTGCAACTGGATTTGTGGCAGAGGAGTGAGGGTCATAAATCATATTAAGTGGGGTTTACAAGAAAAATCATTAGACAAAACAGTACAAAATCAATAAAAGCAATTCAGTCTGGAAACAAACAGCATAGCAATGAGGGACAGAAAGCACACAGCAGAAATACTGCTACTTGTTAAATTAAGCTGTGCACATAATGGAGTTTCAGATGAAAGACTGGCCCCACTTGGCCTCTGTGAGAAATGTTGAAACCACTTCCGTTCACATCCTTCCAGCTAGCTATTACAGTGTGAAGGTGCTAGGCTTTTGTAAAACACTTGTAATGCTGACAGGAATTGGACTCTGTTGAGGGGGTATATAATTCTCCTAAATTTTAGGTATAGACACCTAAGGAACACTGCTAGCAAAGACATCCTCTTATGTCCCTAATACAGTACCAGTACAGGCATAACAAAGCCTCTGAGTACCAACTGTTCTCTATCTAGTTCAGCATATTATGTTTTGATTTCAATGAGGGACTGCAGAATCAGGTCACTGCTGCTCCCCTGGATTTTTCACTAAGGAGAGGAAATGCTGCTGGAGTTTTGGCAGCCTCTGGGTTCTCAAGAGTCTCCAAGGCTGCTTCTGGCACTGCTGGCTCAATGTCAGGCACAAAGCTTTTGGAGTCGCACCCCAAGACAGTGATGCAGTAGCTGAAGGAGGAAGGCAGAAATCAAAGCAGAGGTCAACAAGGACTTGGAAGGCCTCTGGAGGTGTAGAGTGGGTGAGCAGTACTTTAAAATGATTGACTCTCAAACATTTACCTTTTCACAGTACCCTGTATGCTTTAATCCTCTGGGGCTTGTACATTTTTTTCCCTCCCAATTTTTCTGTGACAAAGACATCATTGCTTAATCAATACAATAACATTATAGAAATGCATTCTTCTGCAGTAAGGAAAAAAAGTTTCCCATGAAAATTTTTATCTAATAACACCAGTTAAAAATGAAAAAGAAATTAAAATTTAATGTGAAATATAAGGTGGGGGATATGTATAACGTGAGTGATTGGAAGGAACCAAATGTCTTCTTAAAGATAGCAGGGATTCCATTATTATAAAACAGATTGAGAAGTTTTCTTGACAGTAATCAATAAATTCAGTGTTAGATGACTCTGTATGTACTCTGTTACTAGATGACTCTGTATGTACTCTGTTACTAATTGTTGCCATGGCTAAAGGGTTCAGCAAAGCTTTGTATGGAATTTCCAAAAGCACTTGTGGGAAATAGCCCCCCAAATGAGCAAATTGCAGGGGAAAGTGGATATCTCATGTCCTTGCATTGTGAAAGTTCCAGATGCGGGATCTTTTTCTTGCATGGACACAAGGACTTTTGGAAATAGATGTAGAGGTTATACTACCTCCTCAAAAGGAGGACCTAGGGTCTCTTCTTCTTAAATTTGAGTGTCACAACTGCACTGGCATAGGTCCATCATAGTAGCCTGCTGTTCAGCAGCTGGTTTTCATAGGAACGCAGTCTTGAAGAAATTGTTTGAGCTCTGTGGAAGTGGAAAGCATTCAGTACTTGTTAGCTAACACTTAGAAGTTTTGCAGAATTTTCTAGAAAATAAAGGATTTACTGCAAAATGTGACAGATGCATCCAAAATCTGATGTGATTAAAATAGGAATCTATTACTTCTGGTTAAGATTAATCTGTACTTCTCAGTAGCACTTAAAAACATTATGCTTCTAATTTAGTAGCTAAAAGCTGCTTCCTCCATGGGTTGTTCTATGCCATTTTAAGTATAATCATAAACATAATGTCTTCAACCAAAAGAAATTACAGTTATTTTTCAGTATATTGGCTAGATTAAAAGTATTGACTAGTTTATAAAGAACACATGAACAAATTTAAGAAAATAAACTGTCTGACAGAGGCTGTTTTTTCCTGAACAGTAATTAAGACAGCTGAATACATGCAGGAACTGGATGGGTCACTGTTTACAGCAGAAAGATTTAAACATCTTTCTTTGTGAAATCTTTTTATGAAAGCACATTTGAACTTGAAGTTGGACACCAGATCCAAAGTTTACTATCAATCAACACAAAGATTTAGAAGGTGGTAAAGATTGTATGATGGTTTTGAAGGTGAAATTTCTCTCTCTTGCCCTAATGGACTGCCTATTTCACATTCCCCTAATCTTTCTTCACAGCAGTGGCTGAGCAATTTCACAGGCACTACAATCAAGGTCCACCATTAAATGACTTACAAAGGGACAGTATTTCAGCTAAAAGAGGTGATGAATTTAGTAAAGACCCAAGGGGTTAATGGTTCATTCTCTGACTAGGTTTTTTGTGTTGATTAGGTTTTTAATGGGGCACTGCATTTGTAAAGTGACAGAACTTGTCTGTAGCAGGCAAAAAGATACTTTGCTGAGACTTAGGGTCATGATCAGGATTTTGTGATTCCTTCTGACTAGTAGTTTCTTAGATTAATGCTCAGATTACTGCATGGCAGAGACTGTCGCTAAATTCATAAGCAGTCATAAAGCAGGGTGCTGACTTTGCTTCCAGGCTCAAGATATCTCCCCCTGGCCAGGTGACCCTATCAGTAAGAGCCTATCAGCTCCGGCACTGTCCCTGCTGAAAGCTCCAGCATGGAAATGTGAATGTGTGCAAGGTCTGAAAGGCAGTTCTGCCTCTGCAGGGGAATTGTAGCTTGTGTAACATAGAGAAGCCAAAATGGGCACATGGTGCCTGCTCATGGGAGTAACAGAGGAGCTACAGCTCGATCTGTCCTACAAGTTACCAAATGGTCCATCTTTGTGTGTGTAAAGGTCCTACTGTGAATCCTTTGGAATAACACCTACTTTTAGTATTAGTTGTTACAGCATAGAAATAATCTCAGGAATGTAAATTAAATATACTGTTATTTTCCCATACTTTCTTCTCCTTCCTAAAAATCAATTAATCTAATTTTTACCCAGGACTATTTCATATAAAACCCCTAGTAAACTGAAAACACTAGCAGAGAAATGTAGCAGATAGTGATTTCAACAGCGCTGCCATGATCATGATGAATATTTCTCCTTTGAGATTAAATAACCACATTAGAATTTTAAAAAACATAAATGAAGGTGGGGGTCTGTTTTTATTTTTAGCATGAAGTGCACTTTACTCTGAATTCTTCTGACAGCCGTATTTCATGTGACCTTCAATGTGATAAACAGTTCAATTAACTGCTGTCCTGAAAGTCATTCAACACAAGAACAGAGCACTTGTTTCTATCTGGTCTTATTTCCATAATCCTTTTTAACACCTATTGCATAATAGAAAAAAAAAAAAAAACCACTTCAAAAAATTTATCTAGTTATATAGCATTCACCCCCTCTTTTCTCCTTCTGCTCTCATCTTGCTATTTTGCAGGAATGATTTATCCTCTACATTAATGCCTTACTCTTTAATTACTTTATGGGAAGCTTAACAGAGATACTAATAATCCAACAAGAAAGTTCCATTCCTACAGCAGCTAATTCTGTCTGTCAGTGTCTGATTTGCTAACACATGCCAGACATTCACTGATGAGTATATGAGTGACTAGTTCTACTGATGTCAGAAGAATTTTAAGGAAAGAATAATCCCATGTGTGCTGGTTTTGACTGGGGTAGAGTTAATTTTCTTTGCAATAGCTGCTATGGTGCAGTGTTTTGGATTTATGCTGAAAACAGTGTTGATAACACAGGGATGTTTCAATTACTGCAAGCAGTGCTTACACAGAGTCAGGGCCTTTTCTGCACCTCACCCCACCCCAAAGGGGGACTATCACCAAAGGAATAGTCCATATTATATGATGTCATGCTCAGCATACGAAGCTGAGGGAAGAAGAAGGAAGGACAGGATGTCTGGACTGGTGGTGTTTGTCTTCCTGAATAACCATTACATGTAATGGACCCCAGCTTTCCTGGAGATGGCTGAACCCCTGCCTGTCAATGGGAAGCAATGAATGAATTCCTAATTTTTCTTTGCTTGTGTGTGTGGCTTTTGCTTTACCTATTAATCTGTCTTTATCTCAACCTATGAGTTTTCTCACTTTTTCTATTCTCTTCCCTACCCCAGTGCAGGAAGTGAGTGAGCAGCTGTGTGGTGCTCAGCTTCCAGCTGGGATTAGACCATGACATCAAGGTGTAACATCTCTGTCTCTATAAACATAAATTTACTACAGCTTTTAAAAAGGAACTTATCTGCTTCCCTATTAAATAAATTATATGACACCAAAGGAGACATTTTATATTTACTTTGATGTAAAAATCTTCTGGGAAATAAGGCAAGAGGAATACTGGACAAGTCCACCCTCTAAGATAAAGCTTGCCTTTAAACAACATGGTATTTTATTAATAATCATCCTAAATTTTGTTATTTAAAGATCCACAGAATAGTTTGAAGCATACAACCATGAAAGAATAATCTGCGGTAATTAATAAGATTTAAAAGTTACAGAGAGA
Organism: Falco peregrinus; assembly: GCF_023634155.1. Classification (NCBI taxonomy): domain Eukaryota; kingdom Metazoa; phylum Chordata; class Aves; order Falconiformes; family Falconidae; genus Falco; species Falco peregrinus. The sequence continues at coordinate 35,842,041 of NC_073739.1, forward strand.
AAGAGAGTTATATATGTGTTAATACAAAATAAATCTTGATTAAAATAGTTGAGATTTACGCTAATGAGCAAAAAGGCTCCACTTAGAACCACAGAATGTCCTGAGTTGGAAGGGACTCACGAGGACCACTGAATCCAAGTCCTGAATCCATACAGGGCAACTTAAATGTTGAACATTATATCTAAGACCGTTGTCCAAATGTTTCTTGAACACAGACGGGCTTCGGGCCATGACCACTTCCCGGAAGAGCTTATTCCAGTGCTTGACCACCTTCTCAGTAAAGAACTTTCTGAATACTCAATCCAAATTTCCTGTGCTGCAGCTTTAAGCCTTTCCCTCGTGTGCTATCCCCAAATACCAGAGACGGGAGATCAACACTTCCATTTCCACTACTTGTCTTGAGGAGGTCAGTCTCCTCTAAGCTGAAAAAAATCTCATACCCTTATCTGTTCTTCATAGGTCATGCTCTCCAGTCCTTTCATCATCTTTGCTGCTCTCCTCCTCCACTGCACACTGTAGATGCTGGAAGAGTCAATGCTTTTGCAGTGTAAAGGTTTTTGTTCATTTTGGTTTGGGTTGATTGTTCACCTGCCCATCAGAATGACTGAAATGCAAAACTTGTTCTACCAATGATCATTTTGCCCTTGATGCCATTCAAATAATGTGAAATGCCTGAAATATGTTACTGTGTGCAAAAGGAATATCCTGAAGGCAGTCTGGGTGTTTAGTTATATCTGTACACCTCTATCTGTACATCTCTATATATTACATAATATAAATGAAAATTTGGTGTATAATTTGCTCTATCTAATTTCCTTTCCTGTTTTTACTTCTAAATTTTCCCAAACCAAGATATTGCTGTATAATATTTACCAGCAAGCCTTTGCTGTGAGAAGATTTATTTTTTTAAGCATGTTTTAACAAATAAAATCAAGGAGCCATTCTTGGAAACGGTGATACTTTTTTCATTGGTTATCTTAATTCAAACCCACTGATTTCATAGTTGAGAGGGCTGAAGTCTGGATGAAATTTACATTTATTCTATTTTTGTTAAATCCCATTCCAATGTAAGGTCCTGTGTAAGAAAATCAATATTAACAAGCATCTTAAAACACCAGTTCACACAGTGTTTTACTGTATTGCTTAACTTCTACAGTACTGCTTACTGTTTGTGTCTTGTTCCCATTCTTAAGAAAATCAGTAACACAGCAAACCACCAAGGCTTTTGAGTGATTTGTCATTAACACTGAATTTTGGTCACATCTCTGCATTTTGAATTAATTTAATGGAAGAGCTGCTCATCTGCTAATGATTATGACCTTATGTCGTAATAAGCTTATGTTACACCATACACAGGTGAACTAAAGTTTCTGAGTAAAAATAAGCTGAATTCTTCTGTTATATACTGATTTCAAATAGAGATAAATAATCAAACATCTCAGGAAATTTTAAATTTGGAAGTTCCTTCTAGTGTTTTTTGCTGCTGCTGTTGTTATAGACTATAGTAACTGTTCACGTGTTGAAAGGCAGACAAGGCTTTGTATCTCCCCCACATTAAAGAATGTGAAGTGTTATATTGTGTGCTTGAGTAAAGAAATCAAGGAGTTTATTTTGTAACAACTACCAAGTAAGTTGCTTCCTTCAATAGAAAAAATTACATTAGAGCAAAAACTTCAGTTTACGCTTCCTAGGATTTAACTTTCTTAAAATTGCGACTCTGAAAAGTCCATGCTTTTCTTTCTAAATTACAGCATCTCTGGTATCTCTCTTGAATTTTGGTCCAAGATCATCTTGGCAAATCATCACTTTTGATTTTCCCTTGTACTTGTCTATGTTTGCCATCATTCTGAAAATACCACCATTTTGTTTCACTACTGAACACTGATTATCACAATTGTTTCTCTCTTTCTTCATCATCTCATATAGGCTATATCCAAATCTTGACCTTTATTCAGAACATGTATTGTATAACTAAAACTCAAGAACTCTCATCTCACAACTTCATGCTTGCAATGCCTTCTTCTCTGGCCTTAACAAAGGTAGTCAGGTTAGTACTGGGAAGCAAGCACTGTATGAATTTAATATAACTAATTCATTTAATTACTCAGTTCAGCCCTGGTAAATTCTGATTGTTGCTACAACTCAGCAAATGACCAAGAAAAAACTGTAGTGATGTCATTACTGTTGCTAATATCCAATTACAACTTAAACTTTTTTGCACTCTGCTTATGCAGGTGTTTTTCCTCTTAATGCCTTCTCACCAAAACAGATTTCTCGGCTGCAGAGCACCCAGCATAAAGATGCTATGAAATGTGCAGATATGTATGGACACCAGTGCTTAGCCAAGGGTACAACAGTAGCATTGCTTGTGTTTAGGGTGTCTGTTTCCACAAAGTGGATCTTCAGTCATTTTCTTGTCTGCTACTGGCATTTTAATTTGAAGCACTAGAAGTGATGAAAGCTTGTGCAATTTATAGCTTCACTTTCTTTTCCACTCTGAGAATCATTATGGCATATAAATAATTAACAAAAACCCACATGTGACACCAAAGACCTGAAGGTTGTTTTGGCTGCACTTAGTTCAAATATCACTTCAGTAGGCATGCTCTCTGATAAGTACCTGAGTTCAGGTTTGAGGCATTGGTAAAGGGATCGCCTGGTCTTGATAATGCTGTGGTCAGCAGACTGACAACAGCAGTGAGCATAACAAGCAGGATCTAATAGTGTGACATCTAGCTACTCTAATGGGATGGAAGAGATGTAGATTCTGCCTTTTTAAATGACTGCCTTTAAAAAAGCTGCCTCATCTCTTTTGGCTGGTGATGCTAACACCACTCCTAACACGACAGGATGAAAAGTTCTCCCAAGAGCTTTCCAGATGACAACTCAAAGTTCAGTTTTAATTCCCAAAGCAAGTCACTACCATTCCACGGGAATTTTACATAGAAAATCTGGCAGTTGTGTCATGCCAAGCATTTTGTATTGCAGCTGCAACTTACAAACCAGGGAATCCAAAAGAACTTTGCATGTGAGCTGTGAAACAAATTGATGTTTTATCCCTATAAACCTAAAATAAGATATCAGAGTTGAAATAAAAATGTGATTTTTTTTATTGTTGTTTTCTTTCTGTTAATTCAATGTTGCAATTCTCATTCTCAAACTGGTCTTAAATAGTGGTCTTCTTACAGCACCATCAGTCCAGTGGACAAAGTGCTCAATTTCAGTACCTAAGTATATGTGCAGAGAGAGCAAAAAAAAGAGGCTTGTTATAAACAGATGCCACATTATATAGGTTCAGCTAAATAGAGTTTTTCAGCAAGAAAATATGTGCTCCTGAAGCCAAGTCCTTTGTACATAGCCCCTACCATGTTTATCAGATAAGCTTATATTTGCAATATATCACCCTTCTGCCACATTTAGCCCCTAGATTATGTCCTAAGAAAATGCCCATTGCATAAGTAGAAGTTGCCTGCAGGGTTTATGCACTTGTTGAGCTATAGTTTTTATGGGTGGTTTGTTTGTTTTGCTAGGTTCAGCTTAACTCTTTCAGCCTTCCCTTTCGTGCCTCTTGTTCTGCATATTCTTTTATCTTCAAAAAATAGCTGAAAATCTGAAAGCACTACAAGGATCTAACTTGCTGAACACAGATTTAGTGGCACATAGATTGAAGCTTCATGTTCCATTACTGGCTTATTTGACTTACAAATCTTGGATTTACTATCTGGGGTACTTTTCCCAGAGGAATTCAACTTGTTGCTTTCTATGTACTTGAAATGTTCTTTGTTGCAGTGAAACTGTTGTCCTGTGCAGTAATGGCTTTATCAGCTCTTCCATTCGAAATATTTTAGCTTAGCGTTTTCAAGCTTAGCTATAAACTATAATCTGAGAATATAGCTTCCTCTCAACTCATTTATCAAACCAAAACATTGCAGAGTCATTTAGATTGCTTTTATTATTTTGAAAAAGCATATTCCAGGAATTATTTTTATTTTCAAAGTAACTTCATTTCTTTAAATTATGTTTTGGACTACAGCTCTTCGGACAACAATTAGACAATTGTTCTGGTATTACATTATTTGCTGAAGGTTGACATAAAACAGTAAAGAATCTAACTGTTGAATATTTTATTGATACTGATGGCTTTGGGGTTAGTCCCAACATGAAAACAAGACAAAAATTTTACTCCATTCTCTTATGGGATATTTTTTTTTAATGATGGAATTACTAATTTATGTATAATGATAAAATTATTGCTCTGCAGTAGCTTATGAACAGTGAATATGGACCTTGTTGTTAATTGTAGTGGTATATATAGTTATTTTCATAAAAGCATTGTCAAGAGGAAAACACAAAGCAAAAGCGAAAGCAATGGTTCAAAGTAAGTATGAATCAAAAATTATTTATAAAAAAAATACTTAACAGCCATCAAAAAATGTTGTGCCAGAGGTATGTGAGTATTGCATATTTTCATTAGGTGCAGTTCCATAGGCAGCTAAACCAAATCAACAGCTTGTTGCTTCCAAAGTGGTAAACTCTGTAACCCACACAAAGCATCACAGTCTCATTCTTTCTCCTGCACTGGCTCTTATGTTTGACAGCAGACTATGGAAAATTTATGCCAATTGTACTAAAAATAATATTTAGCCCCAAATCTGTAAGATGTGTTAAAGACATGTTAAAATAACTCATTTGCAGTGAGTTTATTAAAGTTTGATCTCAGATGAAACAGACTAGTGGCTCAGTTGGAATTGTTTAACTTCATTCCAGCTGTACTACCTACATTAATGCACTCAAAAATTCTCATAGTTTGAATGATTATTGGTATTTCAACTAAATCCTGAAAAACAGATAATTCAGTAAAAAGCATGATCACTTTTTAACAGACTGCAACTCACTCTGTTATCTCTGTGTGGAATGGACCTCTGTGCATTTCCATTCTGCATTGCTGCACTACTGTTGCATACAAAGGAGTGTAATCATTCTGAGAATTCTGAATTTGGTTTTGGTGGTACTGTCAAGTTTTCTGTTTTAACCTACCTCTTTTCCATTTATGAAAACTTCTTTCTCCTCCAGATGTTGAGCTGGGAAGTCCATCCAGCTATTAACACACCATTCTGTGGAGCAGCGCTCTTCAAATACAATATAAAAAAAAAAATTCTAGTTTCCTCTTCAAACATCATAAGTTCAAAAATGTTATGGTAATATCTATATATAAATGTCTTTGAAACAGCAGGAAACTGATGCATAGGAATATGCTCTTAGATTCTTCTGAATCAAGTAGGTTCTCAACCTGGGAAACTCTGCTCCTTACAGTTTCTTTCACTTTTCTTCTCAAAGCTTTCACTCCTAGTAGGATGGGAAAGATTTAACACTTTGTTTGCATAATCATGGCCTGTAGGTAAAAAGGGATGACCTATACTCCAAAATAACTAAAAAAAGTGTTCCTTATTGGGACACTAGATCAATTTTTCTGAGCTTCGGCAAGTCCTAAATGCTCCATCAGCTACCCTATTTGAAGGGTGTATCCTAATCAGGATGTACCTGGGTTTGGTTTTTTTTTTCTGTGTGTGCCAGGCATTATATTTGTTTTGCATCATTACACTGTTTTCTGAGCAGACGTGCTACCAGCAAGTATCCATAGCATACTACACATCAGCAGTGCTTCCTCAGAAGAGACTCTGACATTTTATTTCCTAACATTTATAGAGCAATTGGGGAACCATCATGATTACCAATCGTACTGTGTAAGAAGTAGAAGACAGCCCTTATTATTATTTCAAATAGACAACCATATGTCTCAAGCCAGGAGGCATCACAATTTTATCTATGTGGTAGCAATTTGTGTGAGAGCCCCCTCTTGCTCATTAAATTACTAGGAGAGGTCATTGCTGTGGTCATTTTTTGCAGAGAAAGTACTTAGAAAATAGAGGCAGTACAAATTATATTAATCATATAAACATCTAATTGCCAAATGATTGCAATTCACTTTGAGATAATAGTAACACTATGGTTGGTTAGCTTTTGTTTTATGTTATGTTTGTCCAACCATTTTACAAACAGTAATTAAATCTTGTGTTTCTTTAGCTATTGAATTTATTGCTAAAATAGATGGGCTTTAAACTATTTATTTAAATGTTTGATTTATATTTCAATATGAATCTAGCTATCAATCTATCTGAATATGGTTTTAAAAACTTAAACCAACTACAGTATATATGGTAAAGAATGGAAAAGTACTGAAACAGTGAACACTTCAGGAATTACTTTCATTGCCTAATCTTTAAGGTATATAGAACACAAATGCTTACTCTGAGCTTGTCAACAGGGGAGGCCTGTTTGGGAGCAGAATAAAGATTTCTTCTGCATTTGGTTATGTAACCTGTATATTGAAATCTTTTTAAAACTAAATATAATACATCCAAAAGAACGCTTCCATCTTCTGTGCCCATTTATGAAATATTCTCACTTATGTTGTATTAAGAAATTACAACAAACAAACATGGAACATACATGGCAACAAGGTGATCAGGCCCTGTTATCATGAGTTTTTGAAAGGCAGATCCTGCTTGACTAACCTGACCCTTTTCTATGACAATGTGACCCACTTCATGTTAGTTATCTTACAACAGTATTTTTAGCTTAGAAGCCTATTTCATTTGCAGCATTAGGCTGAAAAGAATTACCGGGAAGAACAAGTGTTTGAGGCCTTGTCACAGTTAAACTTCAGCTGGCAACTAAGAACCACTTAGTTGTGGTACTTGGGTACCAATTAGGTACTTGGGTACCACTTAGGTACTTGGGTATCACTTAGGCAGCAGCTCGCTCACCTGCCCCCACCCTCCGTGGGATGGAGAGAAGGATGGGGAAAATCAGAAAACATCTGGGTTGAGATAAGAACAATTTAATAACTGAAGTAAAATATAAAATAACAATGATAATAATCACCAAAACCAACTGTAATGAAAAGGAGGGAGTAGGAGAGAAGGATAAAGCCCAAAGGGGAAAAACCCCAACACAAACAAGTGATGCCCAATACAGTTGGTCACCACCCACTGACACGTGCCCAGCCAGTCCCCAAGCAGCGATCAGCAGGCCCTGGCCAGCTCCCCCAGGTTATATACTGAGCATGACATTCTATGGTATGCAATACCCCTTTCACTAGTTCGGATCAGCTGTCCTGGCTCTGCTCCCTCCTGGCTTCTTGTGCACCTGCTCCCTGGCAGAGCACAGGAAACCTTTACCAATGATTTGGAAAAGGGGATTGAGTGCACCCTCAGTAAGTTTGCAGATGACACCAAGTTGAGTGGGAGTGTTGACCTGCCTGAGGGTGGGAAGGCTCTGCAGAGGGGTCTGGACCAGCTGGATGGATGGGCTGAGGCCAATGGTACAAGGTTCAACAAGAACTGCCAGGTCTTGCACTTGGGTCACAACAACCCCACGCAATGCTACAGGCTTGGGCAAGAGCGGTTGGAGAAGTGCCTGGTGGAAAAGGACCTGGGGGTGCTGGCTGACAGCCCGCTGAACATAGGCCAGCAGCGTGCCCAGAAAGGCCAACAGCATCCCGGCCTGTACCCAAAACCGTGTGGCCGGCAGGACTAGGGGAGTGATTGTCCCCCTGTCCTCGGCCCTGTTGCAGCCACACCTTGTATACTGTGCTCAGTTTTGGGCCCCTCACTTCCAGGAAGACATGGAGGTGTTGGAGCGTGCCCAGAGAAGGGCAAGGAAGCTGGTGAAATGTCTGCAGGACAAGTCTTAGGAGAAGCGGCTGAGGGAATGGGCAACGATTAGCCTGGAGGAAAAGGAGGCTCAGGGGAGACCTTTGCGCTCTCCACACCTACCTAAAAGGAAGGTTGTAGACAGATGGAAGCACATGTCTTCTCCCAGGTAACAAGTGATAGAACAGGTGGAAACGGCCTCCAGCTGTGCCAGGGAAGGTTTAGATTGGATATTAGGAACAATTTCTTCATTGCCAACGGTACTCAAGAACTAGAACAGGCTGCCCAGGTGGTGGAATCACCATCCCTGAAAGTGTTCAAAAAGTGGCAGTCCTGGCGTAGTGGTTTGACTTGATGATTGTTACCAGTCTTTTCCAACTTAAATGATCCGATGATTCTCTTTGTCATAAATAGCAACACAGGAAAAACAGTAAATGGTTCAAGGCACGGGTTGCAGAGATTGGTATTGCTCTTCATCTAGAACATGCATACAATGACATTGGTAAGCTGAAGTGCTGAACGCAAGGAAAAAAGAGAGTTGTTGTGAACTTCTCCTTTCTCAGAATATCCATACTTTCCCGTGCCCAAGCAGAATGTAGAGGCTTATGCAGAAAGTTCTATGCTGTCACAGAAGGAGGTGAATTTAGAGTCTAGATTGAAACCCAGATTTTAAAACTTCCCCTTTTTTTTGGTGGAATTTAAGCAGTTGGAGAAAACAGAGCAAGGGCTTGAAAGGAGGATTCTTTCTCAAGGTCCTTGTAGAAGCCAAACCCCCTCGGAATCGATTGCAACCTGGCTGGTGTTGATTGCTCTGCCAAGGTGTGTAAAAGTCACTTTCCACCAACATAAAAAATAAACAACAAACCAAACTGTTTAAATTACCCTCTGTTTCAAATGAACATGCAGATCAGTCAAGACACATGAGGACTGTGTCTGTCATCTGTGAAAATGTTTACCCTCTATTCTGAAATGTCAACATCTGGTCCAAAGATCATCAACTGCGATAACCTCTGAAAGCCTTCCATTTGCTCCACTTAAACTGTCACCTTAGCTACTAAATTCTTCTTGCTGTTGTCTTTGCAAGGAAAGACACAAGACCTGCATCCTGGATCTCTAAATCCTTGTCTGGTCATATTTGAGGAAAAACGAAACACACGACACTAACAGACTTTCTGTTTTCATCTCAGCTCAGCATCAAGGTACCCATTTGAAGAGTTATTGTGCATTCTTAGCCTCGAACAAAACCACCCTAAGAGGATGCCAAAGTGGCAGTGTGTTCAGAAAATTTGGCCAGTTCATATTCTCAACAGCTTCACAGCTATAAACCACAAACCCAGTACGGCCCTGAAGCGCCTCAGGCAATTTGAGTACATTCATTACAGCTTATTTCACGTGTTCAGGTGGAACAAACAAACAAAAAAGTATCTGTCCTAGCACTTCTTGTGTAAGCTGCAGGATAAAGCAGATTTCCTCTAGAGGATCAGCAGATGTTTAGCAAATTTTAAGTCTTAGGTCTTTTTATGTAATAATTGACATTGACTACAGCACAGTAAATTACTTCTTTGCTGTTGCTTCTTACCATCATTTAAGTGCTCACCTACCACAGATAAAAAAAAATAGAAAGTGCTGAGAATTAAGGTTCCCAGCCAAAATCGTTAATGAAACTGACATTAATAGGCTGCTGAAAGGTCCCTTCAGCCTCACCGCTGCTTTCTTGTCATAGGAGTTTTCTTTTCACACCCTAAGAAGACTTAAAAACTTGGTTTGCTCTGTTGGAAACCAAACCACATTTAGAAAGTCAGGATATTATAAGATACTGAAGATCATTTTGTTCAAGTGGTCGTGATGGACTACCTCTGACCTAGGCAAGTGAGGGCAAGCAAGCTGATACACGTATGTTTTATCTACCAGATGTCAGTACCTGTGGAGTCCGTGCATTTCTCTGCTGGGCTTTGGCCATAAGTTCCCATCTCACTTCCCTGACTGCCATGATCCAGGCTTTTCTCCCAAACGGTAAGATCTACGTTGTCACAGGATAGATATATATTTTTTTAAAAAGTGTGAAATCCCAAATTATGAATGCCTGAGACACTGAAAATCATTCAGGCGGAGAAGCACAGTACAGAAATTAGTTAGCTACACCACCAACTTATGCATAATACAGCACCTTTGGAGTGGGTGGTGAATTGTGCATGTACGCTCTCTAGAAGGTCTTTGGTGTGGTGAGGAATAAGCCTTTTTCTGCTGAGAGCAGTGTGAACAGGCTGGCTGATCTTCCTTCCCGAAGAACCAGCCCTGGAGAGGAATGACACCTCGGAGTGTTTCATGTTTTCACTTTGTCAGAAGTTTGGTCTAGCAGTTTGCGCAGCATTTGTAGGGGGACCGTAGAAATTTCAAACGGAAGACTAGAACAATTCATCAAAACTTTTGTTTAGCTCTTGAGAGGATTTTCAGAATGAGGAAAACATGGCAATCGAGGTAGTTTTGTTGGCCAAGTACCTTTGAAATCATACTGCAGAGGAGTCCAGGGAGTTATTAACATGGCTTTAAAAGTGTCATCCAAACTGAGGCTGAAGTCATCAGCCACGCTTTTCCCTTCTCTTCCTGCCTTAAGCAGCAGCACTTAAGACAGACTGCCGATATCGTTCTGTTGCACGAACACCACCATGACTCCTTTCCTTTGTGTGAATTACAACGAGGATATCTTTCATTAGCCTTGTGTAAGTGCTCAAAACCTTTCAAAAGTCAAAGCCTCTAGAAATGACACTTCTTCCTCGGTGACATAAGAAGGGGGATCAGCATACCTGTTTAAAACTCTACTGCACAAGTCACCTCTGATACCCAACTAATTATAATCTGCTTTCAAGGCACCATGCTTCATGTGTGGCAAGTGGCTGACAAGCACAATCTTGCAAAATCCTTGAAGCCTAAAGCTGTAATAAAATAGGATAATTTCAAAAGAAATCAGCCTCTTATTGACAGCTCTCAAATGCAGCATAGTAATAATCAGCATGTTGTTAAAGCTTTCAGTCATTTACTTCTCTAACCTTCAAATGAGTTTTTAATGCTATATTTTTAACAGCAATTAAAAAAAAAAAAAAAAAGGAACAGTGGAATATGTGATTTCTAGACCAAATTCTTAGTTGCTATAGAAATAGTTCAGGGCTTTAGTTCTAAAAATACTGTTGAATAGTTCTTTGTCAGTGGGGCACAGACATTGCCCATGTCTATGAGGTTTATCTATTTGTTTAACCGCCTGCCTTTCCAACTTGATTTTGTTCCGGCTCCCTCTGCAATGCTGAAGCTGATTCGATGGTACTACTTCCGAGTTAAAACCAGAGGATATGGAGTGGAAAGACATATTGAGAAAGGAATTAAAAGAGATGAAAAGCTCTGCTGTTACTGGATATTAGCGATTATCACAATAAATATTCTTGCTCCACTCTAAGCTTTCCCTGAATGTTGTTCTTGCTACTAGGAGTAGTGTTTTATAGGGGCCCAAAGCGCAGTAGGAGCTTTGCAGAGCTACTTCGAGGTTTTAGAGCTAGGGACTGTGGAATCCTGTCTGATTTCAAGAAATAACACACAAAGGAGTGATGGTCGACACAAATCTGAGAGAGCTCAGGAAGGCTGGAGAGGGTGGAGGCGGGGAAGCCAGCAGAACTGGAGGCAAGACTTTTCCTTGGAGGTAAAGACAGGGCTGATAGACCTGCCTTGCAGTTCATTTCCTTGGTGCCCATTGTTTGTGAACTTTTATTGCTTTTTCTTGTTTCTGCCGGACGGTCTTTTTAAATTCTATTTTCACTTCCAATGGCACCTACCATTTTCACAGCAATAGGTCCTCTCAAACCGTGCTCTTCATTCCGATTTTCAAATGACACCAAAACCAGAGAAAGCTTCGCAGTCACTGCACATTGCTCTTTCACCCACCCCACCCGCTCTCACGTAAGGGCCTAATTTAAGAAGTGCCAGTTTGTTACCTCATCTTCCTGTGAGTTAGAAAGCTCAAATACCTGTAATTATCTAACTACTTTATAACCCCTTATTCATTTCCAGGATTATGTCAGCTTGTTAATAAGAAGTTTAGACTCTCAGAGGGCTGAAGCAATCGGTGCAAAAACGATCTCTCTGCCGATCTCACCTGACAGGTCATTTGTCACTGAAGAACTCCGCTATGGAGGGAAACCGAGCTCAGGAGAGGCTTTGTCTTTTCTTCTCTCTGCACTTTTGGAGAGCAACAATAAGATGAGCAAGATTCTCTGTGAAAGAATCTAATTTTAAGTGACTGTTTCTACAAGGAGGTAAAATAAAATCCTATGGTTTCCTAGCTAAACGATGTTGTAGGATAGCTCTCCAGTCTAACTAATATGATGGTTTTTGAAACGAGTTGAGAACCTATCAATATTTCTAGGTATGCAACTGGAAATTATTTTCTTGTAAATGCTCCCTGATCATATTTTAATGCTTTTTAAAAAATCTCCTCCCTCTGCTGCCAAATGTATGTGCCGTTTTATAGCTTCCTGTTCTCATGAGACTGGTACTGACACGAGTGACTTCTGAAAAACAGTCTTCTGACTCCGGCATGATGCAGGATCCCTTACCCTAGTGAATGTTGTGAGTAGCACTCGACATTCCAGTTGGACCACATGACAGGTTTTGACCGCTTATGAAGACATGAGGTACTTACATTGCAAAGTTACTTTTTAGTTTTCCTGGAACCTGGGGCAACCAGCCATTAACTGGCAATATTTCATTTCCAAGTCATTTTCCAAATTGATGAACACGAATACACGTAATGTTTCTTTATTTGGGACTCAAGAGAGGGTTTCTGTGTTCTGTCCTCATACTGAGTGGTCCAGATCTTGTACTTTCATTTCTTTTAGCTTGGTTTCATTAAAAAAGGAAAAAAAAAAAATCATTGAAAAAAGCAATGTTTAGAACACTTTTAAAGCAATTTTATTACTGCTGAACAAAACCCACCATCTAGCATAAGATGATCCCATATTTTTATTATACACACAGGATACAGCAGTCTGGATTTTGTATGCTGTTACTCAGCATCAGCAACAATAATTTCTCTAATTCCAGCCAGGCACCTTGGTTTCACATTGTTCTACCAATAAAGGCATGTCTGCTATTTTGTCCTGAAATACCACTAAAAAACCCCCAAACCTCCTTCCTAATGCTTCAAATGTTGCCAAATTTGTTGTGAGAGGCACTTTTACAGTTTTTTTCCCCCGGGAATCATCCTCTTTAGTTGCCCCTGTCAGATCACGTTTTTCCCAATGCAATTTAACTTTCTCCTCAAAGTGAGCAGCGGATTTATCCAAGGCATCTATGTGTGGGTGTAGGCTCACGGCCAAAGCCTAAGTCAGGCTAATCCACAGGAACACCAGTACCTGAACTCCCTGCTTCTCAGTGCTCACAGAGGAAAAACTGCAAAATGGGAGCCCACAGAGTATTTTAAGAGCAGAATTCTAGTTTCTAGCAATCTCTGCTTCAGCACTCCTTGAGCTGGGAGGTGTAGTGATGTCCAATCAGTTTAATACCTCTCTGTTTCTCTACCATTCACTTACCTAACCGATGATTAGCCTTCCTATAATCCGAGATCCTCAGCATCTTGTAGCAGTGAATTTCACATAGTGACCATAGACTTCCTGAAGAAGAACCTTCATCATTCTTCTCTCCTTCAGGACTTTGTAGACCTGTCATAGTCTTCCCCAGCTGCCCCTTTTTCAGGCTAGGAAGTCGTCGTCTATTTAACTTCCCTTTATATGGACATTTTCCCACAACTCCAATAATTCCAGTTGCTCTCCTTTGTACCTTTTCATTTCTAAAGTATCCTTTTGACATCAAATCATCGTATCTGCATGCATGCAGGATTCAAGACGCAGGTGCAACCGGGATGCATATGGTAGTACAATTGTCTTGCTCTCTGGTCTTTTTCTGTTAGTTCTTACCATTTCATTTGCCTTCGATTACTATAAAGAAATGACTAGATAGTTTCAGATCTCTCTAGATCCAGAGTATTTTTTATTTTTATTTTTGCTTAGAGTGGTAACAAGCCAGCTTAGAAGCAACTGTTACATTTTGTTGGCTGGAAATGCTTCTTTGAATGGGAAGCTAATTAAAAAAAAAAAAAAAAAGGCAAAAAAAAAAAAAAGCTGAATGCAATGGAAGCACCTACAAACCTCACAATATCTTCAGCAAATCGCCTTAGACACTTTCCCCCCATTTTCCAACGTATTCGATTCCACATGTGTGACTAGGTTTATATCACTAACTACCTGAAAACACAATTGTTCAACACTTAGCCACTTGCGCATGTATGGACTCACATGAATGATTCCCTGGCACTGCAACCTATATTGATCAGAAATAGGATTGATGAAAAACATGGATGACGCAAGTGTGTGTTGTTTGCATGTCACGTAAACTAGTTGAGGTAATTTGTCAAATATTCTAGAAAACAAGTTCAGAAAACCAGATCTGCCTTTTTAAGAATACCTAGTATTTTAACACATCTCCTTATACCAAGGAATCTCCTTCTATTACAGAATTAAAAAGGGAATGTCCCCTTAAAACAAAGATCATGCGTAATGTCGAAGATGTATGTCATGCAGGGAAAAAAAAGCAGGATTCCAAAGGTATGTGCAATACCTTTTACGAGCACTTACTTTCCCCTCAATGGGCAATTATGTAGTGTGCCATATTGCAAGTTAGTAGAAAAGACAGATATCCCAGTAAATATGTGTGTGTGTGTATAATAAATGTGCGTGTCTATAGCTCTCTCTTTCAAAGGAGCTGTTTTTCATTGCCAAGGTTAGGTCACTACATGTTGCTAAATCATCCTACTGGCACTATAGAGCTGTAAACTTGCACCTTCCACTTCATGGTGCTCTGCTTTCACAGACCTTGTAGCAACCTTCTCAGTTTGCAGGACCGGGAAAAAACCCATGTACAGGAGACCAAGTGGTGCTGTCTTGGAGAGAGAGTATTGATTCAGTAAGGCTTGCAAGTGACTGGTGGTGTCAGCTGTGAAACCGGGGCAGGCAATCCTGCTTTGATTTTGTTACAGCTAAAATTGAAGAAGAAGAAAGAAATGGGAAAATCATGTAGATAACTCCCCCATGTTGTCTTAGTACTTGGCTGTGATGTTTCAGTAAGCAGGCAGCACTAAGAGGAAGGTAAACACAATGAAAATTAAACAGCACCTTTGAGTAACAGCACCAGTTCCGACCCAGAACTTCTTGTTGAAGTGGCAGTCCAGGATTAACTTCTTCCTTGAGTAATGAATAACACTTTTGAACATCTGAGTACCTCCTCAAGGTAACTTTCTCCTTCTTACGTGCAAAATTCTTCAGAAATATTGAGGAAGTCTTCATTGGCAATCCCCAAATTTGCTACCTCTTTCTGTTATTGAAGGAAACATCGTAGGCAGGTGCTTGAATTCCATTTACAAGACAAGCAGATTTAGGATTTGGGAATATACACTGCATATGCCTGAAGATATGCCTTAGAGAGATGCAGAACTCAAGTCCTTGAGGTGGTCTTACAGTTCAGCAGAAAGAATAGATTCTTGACTTCTGTGAAGCCCCCTGCTCTCTTTAAAGTTAATGATAAGAACTGCAGCAATTCATATCATTTGATAGTCTGATCTCATGAAATTAAACAATTCTGTCACACCTCTCAGAACAGAACTCTGGGGTGAAATGCAGTCAGCAAATTGTTTTGCAGTTGCAACTTTTCCCAGGAGGGAGAGCTTAACAGGAGTCGTAATCTGGGGTCCAGACAGAAAGTTTACCATGAGCAGCTCAGCTGCTTGCCTGTGTGCATCCAGTTATTTACACACCTTTTGCGCCACTCCAGAGCCTCGCTGCTTACCCCATTGGTTTACCCGTAATCTACACTCTTCTTTACTATATGTGTGACTTGAGACTATATTTCTCAAGACATTCTATCAGCAGAGTCTTTAACAAAACCGGTTAATGCTAAATCCACCATAGAGCGCTTCTGAATTCATATTAAAACCCAAACTGAAAATCAGAATGTGGCTCTTGTTTGAAAGCTGATGAAACATTAAATTAACGTGGTGCAGGATTGCTTTATTACTATCACTTACACATCAGTCTTAGATTAAATGTCAGCCAAAACAATTTTTCCTCTGTGGTGTAATGATTTCCCTTAACTTAGGATTTGGGGATGAATAGCCCACGGAACAAGGAACCACTCCTTAAAATACACATTTTCGCAGCACCTCGCCCCAGTATTTCTTGCTCTTGAGCACAGGAAATTCAGCAAGGATAAACCGAACTTTTGGTTACTTCCCAAACAAAGGCAGCACTTGAGCTGTCTGAAATTTTTCCCTATGAAGACAGGTACAGTAAACTACAGAATTTTAATTCAAGGGTTATAAGATCTAACTAGGTCTTATAAATCCCTAGCTATGTCTTACGGCTTGCCGTATGCAAGATATAGGATGAGTATATACGAGAATGTAGTATATTCCTTTAAAAACTAGAACTTGTATGTAATAAATACAGCTATAGCTGAAGGGGATTGGTGACACCAATTTACTTGTTGGCTGTGGAAAACAAGTAGCGTATGGAATGTTTTTACTAATTGCTTTGCACGCAGCAGCTCAATCAGCTCAAATCAGTGAATACTCTGTAGGCTAATCAGATGATTTTTTTCTGTATAGTAACAAGATAATTCACACCATGTGCTGTCAGCACAGCATATAGTTCTTCATAATGTTGCCATACAAAGTTATATACTTCCATGCCTTGTCTACGCTGTTCTTAGCACCCGTGTCATCCTACAGACTCTGTAATGGCTAAAAAGTACTTTTTCTTTCTTTCCCAGTTCTGAAGCTTGGAGCTGGTGCATCAATAACTGAAAGAATGTAGAGCAAAAAAGCAAAGCACTGGTTCTTCGTGTGATTTAAGTATTCCCTCGTCTACCTGAAATTACCATGAAAGTACTATCTTACTAGTGCTCCTTATGGTACCAGCTTTCCCCCCGGTACTTCTACCTAATTATATACAGCATAACTAGTGTGAAGATTTTGGAGGTTCTGTGATGAATTTGTGCTGCTGCCCTAGGAATGGAAAAGTGCCTCTTCTTCGGGAAAGAGACCGCATTCAGCTGTTGCACTGGGGCTGCCTATTTCTGGATGTTCTAAGTCAGTACGGAAGAGCTAAACAGAGAATTCTACGGCATGGAGATAAGACTTTGTCTTTTCAGCCACACATTGGTATTCAGAGGTTTTCTCCACCATTAGATATTCTCTTTTGCAAGCCAGAGTTATTTTATTTGTGTCTGGCCCATGGGTCTAAGGATCTACGGTCAGACATGTTTTCGTTGCGGTTGCCAGCAACCCCAAGCAGCTGTGACTGGTATGCTTTAGCCTGGGGTCTGGGTTTCCTCTGCTGCTGGGGAATGAAGAAGTTACTCATTCTGGATCCAGATCACTTCTCTCCATCCGCTCACTACGGCAGTCTCCACCGGTGACTCAGATGTTCTTAGCTTCTCAAATACTTGTACTAAATATGGCCATTTAAGACATAGCGCTGTGGCTTAGTCCAGTGCATTTTCTTGCTTTTCCACTCCTTGCTACAAAATCCGGAAAACATGCTGAGAATTCTTAGCAAACAGCTAGCATGGGTTGTCCCTGCATTCCTCAAGTTTTGATAACCCCGTTCATTGCTTCCAATCAAAGTGCCTGAGGAGCATCGGTTCCCACAGATGAGAAATTATACAATACCTGCTTTCCCATGACCCTATGAAGAATTAATGCATGTTATTAAGATTCAATTGTTTTTTCTCTTTGGCATCAATGGCACCTCACCTTCACTTTACTGAGACCATACTTCTGTCCCACAATGTCAAACCAAGCAGTTACACGTGAGGAGGCTCTGGCAGCTTCTCACGAGTGTGGTCAGCTGCCCTTGAGCCGGAGCGCCTGCAGCATCTGTTGCAGGATCCCCCTGGTTAGGGAGGGTCAGGCACCTTTTGGTCAGTGCCTGGGAGAAGGCTACGTAAGAGCCAGGCCTAGAGCACAGCTGGCAGGTACAGCAGCTGCTGTGGGAAGGCACGAAGGAGGAGGCCTCGGCTGGGTCTGTGCCAGTGCAGACAGCACCAGGTACAGTGGCTACATGCCACAGGGCACTTTCCCCAGCAAGTGCTGGAGCAGCTGTCCCTGCCAGGGCAGAGGCTTTGACGCAGGCAGAGCTTCAGATGGCAGAAGTGTCCTCCCAAGCCCCAGGCTGTAGGGAGTGCCTGGGGCCTCTGTCTTACACACCAGGACAGGTGCCCCTCTGTCCTGCAGGAGGTGTGCCATCTTGGGGGAGCTGTGCCTCCAAGTGGAGGAGCTATGGAAGGAGGTGAGCAGTCTGCACAGCATCAGAGAAGATGACCAGGAGATAGACAAGGATCTTCTCTGAGGTGCAACAGCTTGAAAAGCCCTGGACGCCAACCGCTATCGAGGTGTGGCAGTGTCAGATTCTAGTGTAAGTGCAGCCTCTGAAGAAGGCAAAGGATGGAAGCTGGTGGCTTCAGGCATGAAGACAAAGGCTCTGCCCTGCCTAAGGGCTTACAACTACAAAATAGGCTCGCTGCCCTCAGAGTTGGAAGATCCAGATATGCCTTCAGGCAAAGGATCTGGACTACCCGACGGTAGACCGTGCAGATGAGGTCCTACGCAGACAGATGAGAGTAGCCTCACATTCAGAGAACCCGATCCTCGTGGGGAACTTCAACTGCCGTGACGTTTACCGGAAAGGAAAACCAAGCAGGACATAAACAAAACAGGACGACTGATTGCCCATGGAGGGCACCAGTGACAGTTTCCTGACCCAGCTGATAGAGAAGCCAACAGGGAGAGCAGCACTGCTGTATTAAATACTCGGCAAGAAGGAGGGTCTCACTGGGGAATGTGAAGGCTAGAGGGAACCTTGGTTGCAGTGGCCATGAGACGGTGCAGTTCAGGAGAGGAGGGAGGCAAAACCACGTCACAGCCCTCGACTGCAGGAGAACAGACTTCGGCTTCTTCAAAGGTGTGCTTCAGGGAGTTCCACGGGATGAAACCATGGAAGGAAGAGGGGCCCAGGAAAGCTAGTGAATACCCATGGATCATCCCAACGAACGGGTAGTCAGTCAAAAATGTCAGGCCTGTGTGGATGAAGAAGCAGCTCCTGGCTGAACTCAGTCCCAACAAGGAAGCATTCAGAAGGTGGAAGTGGGGTCAGGTAAGCTGGGAGAAATACAGTGACAGTGTCTGAGCATGCAGGGATGAGGTTAGGGAAGCCAAAGCCCAGCTGGAATTGGAGCTGGTGGGGGACATATAAGGCAACAAGAAGGGCTTCTATAAATACCTAGGTGACAAAAGGAAAGCTAGGGAAACTATGGGCCCACCTGCTCAACAGGGCAGGAGAGCTGGTGACACGGGACACGGAAAAGGCTGAGGCACCAAATGCAAGCCTGGCCTTCCTGAATCCCAGGTCTCAGAGAGCAGGGGGAAAGCCTGGAACAACAAAGGTTTACCTTGGTGGAAGAGGATCGGATCAGGGAATGCTTGAGCAAACTGGGCAGGCGTAAGTGCATGGACCCTGCTGAGATGAACCCACAGGTGCTGAGGGAGCTGGCTCGTATCATTGCAAGGCCTCTCCTGATGACGTTTGAATGACTACGGTGATGAAAGAAGTGCCTGAGGACTGGAGGAAACCAAGTGCCACTCTTCAAGAATGGAAAGAAAGAGGACCCAGCAAAGTACAGGTAGGTCAATCTCATCTTGATCCCTAGAGAGGTGATGGAGCAGCTCATCCTGGGAACCGTTTCCTGGTACATGAAGGAAGAGAAGGTGGTCAGGAGTAGTCAGGATGGGTTCACCAAGGGGGAGTCTTGCTTGACCAACCTTGTAACCTTCTATGATGAAATGACTGGCTTGGTAGAGGAGGGACGGGCAGTGGATGTTGTCTCGCCTGACTTCACTGAAGGTTTGGAAACTGTCTCGCCATAGACAGGCGACATGCCCACGGAGAAGCTGATGAAGTATGGGCTGGATGAGCAGACAGTGAGGGAGGCTGAAAACTGGCAGATGATCACTTGCACTAAGTCTGTCTGGAAGTCAGTAACTAGCAGCGTACCCCAGGGCTCGCTACTGGGTCCATCCTTTGTTAACGATCTGGATGATGGGGTAGGGTGTACCTGCAGTGAGTCTGCTGATGATACAAAACTGGGAGGAGCAGGTGGAACACCAGAAAGCCAGGCTGCCACCGTGTTGGGCCTTACAGGCTGGAGAAATGGCCTGACAGGAACCTCATGAAGTTTCACAACAAGTGCAAAGTCCTGCCTCTGGGAAGGAACAACCCCATGCACCAGTTTATGCTGTGGGCCAATAGGCTGCACATCAGCTTTGCAGAAAAGGCCTGGGGGTTCTGGTGGCCACCAAATGGAACGTAGGCCGGCACTGTGCTCTGGTGACAAAGAAACCTGACGGTGTCCTGGGCTGCATGAGGAGAAGCGTTGCCAGCAGGTGGAGGAAGGTGGTTTATTTGGCACTGGCGAGGCCCCATGGGGAGTACAGTGCCCAGTTCTGGGTGGCCCACTACAAGAGAGAGATGGAGCTACTGGAGAGAGTCTGGCAAAAGACTACTAAGGCGATAAAGGGTGTGGAGCATGTCTCTGTCTTATGAGGAAAGGCTAAGAGAGCTGGGACTGTTCAGCCCGTAGAAGAGAAGGCTCAAGGGGATCTTATTACTGATGTCTTTATATGCCTGGGGGGAGGGTGCAAAGAAGATGGAGCCAGGCTCTTTCCATGACAGGGAAAGAGGCAATGGGCACAACCTGAAACACAAGAGGTTCCGTCTGACCATTGGGAAACACTCTTTTACTGGGAGGGTGGCTGAGCACTGGCACAGGCTGCCCAGAGAGGTTGGTGGAGTTTCCATCCTTGGAGATCTTCAAAAGCTTGTGGACATGGTCCTGGGCAACGCACTCTAGGTCCATCTGTTCCAAGCCCCCTGCTCAGCTCAAGCAGGTTGGAGGAGACGAGCTCCAAAGGTCCCCTCTAACCTTAGCCCTTCTGGGATTCTGCACACATGTGAGTTAGAGAAATGGTGTTCTGTGGGTGCTAAGACAAAAATGATAGGCAGGAATATGTTGGCTTCTGCTGAAATTACATAATTTTGGTGTAGGTCAAAGGCTCCCTAGCGGGGTGGGCAGGTATCCACTGGTATTTTTTCTAAGTAGCACTTCTGTGTATTACTGATCTCCAGAGCAACTGTGTTCTTGCATAGTAGCCCCCTGCGTGGGTTTTGCTGGGTGTCCTCAGGCTCAGGGGTGGTTGTGTGGCAATATGGGCTGATCACAAAATGGGTGTGTGGGAGACAGTTCCAAAACCTGTTGTAAGGTAAAGCAAATTTTTTTTCCTACATATTACAACTAAAATTTCTCGTCTTGCTATCTTGAAAATGAGCAGGCTATACTACTCTTGCTTTGTAAAATACTTTAATAAGGCACATTTTAACAGACAAGCGCAAATCTACTGCAAAATTTTCCCTTCAGCCAAGGAATGTTAGAGGTGCCTTGGGGAGCAAAGGTCTATGTTCGTTTTCTTTTACCAGGGTTTGTAGCTTGGCTGCACAGTTGCAGCTCCAGCTGGAGTAGCTGGATCTCCAGCTACTGCGGCAATAGCCACATTGTGCATCAAGTTCTGGGCTAGTTTGAATGGTTATCCAAGGCTTCCTGCTCTTCAGAATAT
The DNA here is from genome assembly GCF_023634155.1 of Falco peregrinus. NCBI lineage: Eukaryota > Metazoa > Chordata > Aves > Falconiformes > Falconidae > Falco > Falco peregrinus. The sequence goes on from NC_073739.1 coordinate 35,863,518, forward strand.
GAATATAGACATGTTTCTTTGATAACAAATTATTGTACTGTTGAGTTTAAGGAAGTGATTGAGTGGGTAATCAATCAAATTGTGATAACTTACTCTCTTGCATGACGATTGTATATTGCAGTCTCTCTGATATGTTGGCTGCTCATAACAAGGTTTCCCCTTCCTTCTATTGTTGAATTGGGCATTTCCTTTACTATCTTTTCATAAGAGGATCAGAAAAACAGAAATTATGGAGAATCCAATTACTTTTTTAAGGAAGTGAACTGAATTTTGGCAATCATAAATGTACTTTTTTTATTCTAGATGTAGCTTTAAGATAACAACCAGCACTGCTGTGGAACAGAAACACGGGAATTCTCCACTTCACTATAAATTTGTTACTCAACATAGTAAAATCACAAAATGGGTGTGTAGGATTTGTGAACATCAGGAAACACTTTTATTGTGAACATAACTGAGCAGTGGCACTTCCAAGAATAAGTCATATTTTTAAATGATCTTATCCCTACAAAGTGATATTTTTTGGATAGGATTCTATTTAGCAGTGGATAAATTAGAAAAATTGATAATAATACAAAGAAGCAGGCAAGAGAAAAAGAGAAGCATAAAAATCTTTTAAAGACTCAGGTTACTGGAAGTAAAATCTAAAACCTTTCAGCTGACGTTGGCATCTGCAATGGAATAAGCACAGGTATTTTCTGCCTTCATCACTATATCTATTTATAAGCAAGACAAAGCTTTATTAGATTGTCTCTGATTATCTAGGAGATTGATCATCATGCAGACAACAGGGCATTCTTTTGGTGACTTTTCACCATACTAGTGGAAAATACCTTTATCTAAGGCTTGAAACAAAGTCACTCCAACACTGAAAGAGTAGAAAAGGGACCTTTTGTCCAGCTGAAATACATTCTTTTATGTGACCTCATTTTTTACAAATATTTCTGTTACTATGGCCCGAATGACACTTAGTGTTCCTGAAGGCTGACAGCAGCACTTATTCAGAATAGTAGATGGGCTACTTTAAACCATTTCAGTCTTGCTTACTGTACTGCTTTCATAAACTAGGTAATATTATGAGCTGTGCTTTGTATTTCTTATTATTCTTTAAGGATATGATACAGGATGTCAAAGCCCATATTCCCACTGTGCCTTTTTGGGCCCTGAACAAATACAAGATTTCATTTTTCTGTACCGCCAAACTGACACACAGGAACAGTAAATTCACCTAGAGGAGGCAGAGTGAAAATTTCACTTTAAGTAATTACTTTTCCTTGTTTAGACTGGTCTAGCCTTCTCAAATCACAATATAATTTTAAAAATTTTAACCAGGGGCAAAAATATGATAGTGATCAGTGCTTTAGTGTTTTTAAAAAATGAGACTATAAAAAGACAACCATCTACAAACTTCTGTCTTTTCCCTTATCCTATTAACTGAGTTACGGGGAAAAAAAATCAACATTCTTATAAGGAGAGCAAATGCAGTGCATTATACAAAGGATGTACAGCCCAGATAACAGTCCTTGAAATGAAGAATTAAAATGAGACATGGAAGTACTGAGGTATTTGGTATTATAAATAGAATTGCTGTACTTTCCAGGATGAAGAGCAAGACTCCTAACAACAAATAAAAATACATACTTCCAAGAAAATAACTACACCTTTTGGAAAAAATACTATTCTTAATGTTCCAGGCTCACTCTCCAATAACTCTAATTTTTCAATGTATGCACAATATTTGCATATATCTTCTGATTATCACTTCTGCCTCTTGCCTGTGAATTAATATGAGGTGACAAAAGCATGCTAACGCAGGATAACAAACACTTTTTAAACTAGCCCCCTGCCATTCATTTAGCAGATGCGTTTTTGCTTTTAAAGGACTGAATTTTTGAAGGGAGATTTGTTTCTCCCCTCTTCTTTCCTCAGGTAAGCATGCGAAATATTGTAATGGAGTCCTCTTTTAGAAGTGCCATGTGCTGGTTTTTGAGTATTGTCAGTTCTGTACTTGTGCAGAAATGGACAGCAATACTGAAAGTGCTAATGCTATTATTATAGCTACTGATGAGCAGAAATGGAAGGAGCATAAATGGAGGCACACAGAGGCTGAGGAGGTCCTTTTGGCTAGGTTAAGAATTGCTGTACCATCCCAGTACTCCATTTGCAGTAGGGAATGTTTAAACTGGGGTTCTGTTTAAAGAGAGGTAAGGAGAGAGAAGGGAAACACTAGGAACTCTGACCTTCAGTTCTTTAAGTTCCTCAAAATCTAAACTCAGACACAGCATTTGGAAAAAGTCCACTATGCAGTTTGTTACAGGTACAGAAAAATGCATGGAAGTTATGATCTTGACCTAGGATTTGAATACCTGATCGTTTGGACTTGTTGAATTATATCTGTCATACCCATTTTCTCCATTTGTTATTAACAAAGGAAAACATGGTATCAAATAAGTTGGCTTTCATTCTTATTCAGGAAATATTTCAATGCCTTGGAAGTTTTTGGTCTGCATGTGTTCATACTATTCAGTGCATTAACCATTTGTACAGCTCACCTATTAAAATCTGAGCTTATCTTGGCTTTTTTATTTTGTACCACTATACTGCCATCTTTAGCAACGGACACTCAGCACAATTAAATAAAATATTTATGATTTGTACCTTTGGAATTTTGTAAGGATATTGCAGGATGTAGATACTCTTATTATAAACTACTTCAGTCTTTCTCTTTTAATACTTCTCCATTTCTACATCAAGTAGGAACAAGAGCATATTACAGATGACCAGACAGGTAAGCTGTAGTTAAAGGCTGTTTCACCTGTTCAAAAGTTGTCATACTGTAAGCGTTCTGGCTGGTGTATTCCATAAGGCTAACATTTGGAGCATTATTTTATTGGTAATTTTTTTATAAAGAGAAAACGCCACCTTTGCTATGGTCACAAATTAATATTAGAAGTTGTATGGTAGACACGTTGTAAGTTACAAGAATGTTTTCGGCATATTGTGTGCATTTTGCTAGAGTCATTGACTAAATATAACTAAATTAAGAGCTATGTTTCAAAAAATAAATCATTCAGGAGAAATAATAAAATTTGAATGTCATGTTAAAGAGAAGTTCTAGACTTTGTGGGTAGCAGCTCTATCAGAAATGAACACAGTCCAGGGATAGTCCTCATGTCTTTATCATTCTGTTTAGCTTTTTGAGCTCCTTTACTATAGCTTTGAAAACAAGGTCATAGTACAAGCTTTTAAACCAATTTTATTTTCATAAAGAAGTCTGTGTAGAAAAGTGACTTCTGTTTCAGTTTCTTAGGTGTACAGCCTCAATTACGTTGTATGACATATTGTTCAAATTAGACTGGGGTACCCAAGAAATCTAGATCCTCCTTTAAAATAACCTGGGTTTAATCATTACTTCACTATTTCTTTGTAAGCTACACATCTGACCAAGTCAGAGCAACAACTTGAATTTGGGATCACAAATACCTAGAAAAAACTTAATGAGTGGATTTCAAAACAAAATCCAGCTAAGGAGGTTTTTCAGTAAATAGTTTTGAATAATGATAGACATTATAAACAACCTGTGGGAAAACAGAGAGGTTGAACCTCATAGAATAAATTACTTACTGGAAGTACGTGATACTCAGTAAGCACAATCTAACTGCAAGACTAGTATTAAAATTGCCTATATGCTCACCAGCTGTCATCAATACCACATTTGGTGTCATGAGCTTCTAACCAAGAACTGCACAGTACTAGTTTGAAACAGCAGGCAAAATCTCTTTCCTTCCATTTCTTTTGAACTACAACACTTCACTAGAAAATGTTTTGTTGAGCAATTTGTGGAGCTCGCAGTGTGAGTCCTTATAATTAGAATGATTTTGCAACACTGCTGACAGTACCATACCTGCACTTTTTCTAAGTGATCCCACTCATGTCTGAAATAAATAGATTAAATGAATCTGTTAAATTCAAGTGCATGTCAGAAAAGTTCTTCATCTTCACTGAAGTGCATGACTACATGTTTTAGTAAAAATACTGAAAAATTTATTTCCATGGTCCCAATAATTTTATTGCAGCTAATTATATATTGTACCTCATGGAGGCGGTTCATTCAAATGTTACTTATTACCCATGATGGAGGAACTCTTCACTTAGAGCTCATTTCCAGAAGTAAATTGATCTGGAAAAAACATTTAAGTCCTTTCTGGTTGTAATGGGAGAAAAGTAGTCACATAGTGTAGGCTATAGCTTAAGTTATTTAGGGATAGAAGAGAATGGAAGTTGTTTTGCTTTGTTTTTCAGAGGAATTATTTCAAAGGAATGACTGAGCTCTGTATTTTTGACTTACTAACACAATAGCCAGGAAGGAGTCTGGCAATCCACAAAGGGCAGGTTTGTTGTTTGGTTTGGTTTGTTTTTTTTTTTAAATGAATCTTTTCAATAACATGCAGTAATCTTATTTAGTGGGTCATGGATTACTAAGAATGAACCTTAAATTTATTGCCATTGATCTTACTCTGAAAGCACATACAACAATGAAAATTTAGGAATAATTCAACTCAGGACATACCTATTATATTGAATTCAAGACAGAAAAAGTAATTAGCCCTTCTTATGATCAATTCAGGTGAATTCCTTCGAAAATTTTAAGATAACGTATCCACATTTCAGTATATATGTAAATGAAAGGCTTATGAACCAACAAGGCAAATAAGTAAGATCTGAATGAAAGCAATTCTGATAAATCTCAATCAGTTCTTGATCTGTCTATATCCATCATTATGTTTGTTACAGTGTTTGGGGTTTTTTTTTAGATATTAGACCTTATAACATAGCATTCAAGTATTTTCTAAGGTACAGAATATACCTTTTATTTCTTACTCCTACATGAAGAAACATTTTAAAGTCTTGTAAAATATTAGGAGATTTTATTCTAATTGCATTTAAGTAGGTGTATTTGAGATCAGTGACTACTTTTGGAGAGCTGCAGATATGATGGCTTGGATCCAGCTTCCATTGAAGTAAATGGAAACACTTCAATTGATTTAATAGGTCTTGGATTTGATCCAAAGTGCACTTTGACTTAATTGGACTATTTCTGGGAGTAAGTGCAGTACCTACTTGAGTATTCATATGCAAAGAGTGTTTGTAAGATTTAGTCCTTAGAAGTAAGCATGTAAGAGACAAGAGGAGCCATTCTCAGGGTACTAGTTAGAAATCAAAAGAGGTAAGAATTATGAGTTTTACAAAAATAAGAATATATTAATGTAGTGGAACAACACATCAGGAATTTACCTTTCAAATTTCTGTGAAACATCAGTATAAATCTGTACCTCTTGTCAAGTTACTTAAACTTCCAATGGATTGAGAAAATAGATGAACTGGGTCTTATAAATCTGGTCTTGTGGCTAACTATAGTAATTTTTTCGTATAGTTATTTAATGATACAAAATAATCACTACATAATCTTCACTCCTCTGAGATCTGTTTCCCTCATTACTATCTGTGATAAGATCATCAATATAAAATACTGAAAATATGGCTTAATATAATCTCAGTCATAATGTGTTAGAATACATTAATCTGAAGCTGTTTTTATAAAACTGTGAAATTTTATAGAATTGCCTCTCTCAATTCCCTGTTCACTGCAAATGCGAAATGCCTTCAAAATGATTCAGTATAAGTCATCTCCATTTGGTCTTTGAACAAAACTTTTTTAAAGAGTTTGGCAATCTTTGTGTTAATTTCCAACATATATCCATTCTTTCATTTTGAAACAATGGTGTTCTGCCCTCAAAGCTTAACTTTGTTTCACAAAAAAATTAAACAAGATTGAAAGGTGTTTCATAGTTACTAAGATAATCAGTTTCCTGACCTTGTCTTTCAGGATATCACAGTTCTTAACCAGTGCTCCTAAAAGCTCTCAAAGTGCCACATTTTCTGCTGTGGCACAAGAAAACTCAGTTGCCAGCTACAGTGGTGGAGAGCTAGTACTGAATGTTGATGTCATGGCATTTCTAGGCAAATCTGCCTGAGCTACAGTGGGATACACACTTCATTGCAATAAAAAACTCGCCTGGCTGAAAGCATCACTGGCTGTTAGACTAAGGCAAAAACCTACCTGCTGCCAGACAACTCCGTTTCATGATGTTTGGTCCTCATGTGCGGTCATGCACTATCCAATTGCTTTGCCATAAACTCTGTTCAAGTACCTTTGTTGCTTCTACTCATTTAGCTCTATGCCATTGCTAGTTCATCATGGGTTGGGTTGCTGTCACACCAGCCATACAGGTGTAGAAGTTGTAGCTACTCATGACCTCCCCAAAGTGCAGCACCTTCAAAAAAACACGGCATAACAAAATCTTATACAACCCAAACCTCTCTAAAAAGACATCATTTAAAACCCTTCTCTGTGAGGAACTTTGACAACATGGCTGTACTAGGCTGGTATGTGAAAATCCACTGCATGAGACAGAGGATGACCTGTTGACTCCATGTATCTCCAACCAGCTGTCCATCAAGTTAAAATGAATGCAGCTGTTAAAGAATTGCGACAAAACAAGAGAATTCAGCAGTACAAAGGTGGGGAAAATGTTCCAGAAGGAGAAATTGCACCTGTTTGAACTGCAGAGAAAGAATTCCAGTTCAGTGCAAAATTACTCCTAGCCTCAGGTTTACAATCTGCATATTTTTCCTGTCTTTCCCTGCCCAACTTTTTCTTCTATGTATCCTCTCTTTACTTCACTCCTTTTAATTCTTTTCAGTTTGAAAGGATCTCCCAGTTCCATCTCAGTAATGGTACCTTAAATATCAGGGTATTTTCCACACTCTGTCTCTCCATTTATTTCCCTTGTATATTCTGTCTCTTTGTATTTTGGAAGAGCTATGACAAAATAAATCACGGAAGAGGTAGGTTAGATTGTTATTACCAAGTAACACAGGTCTGCACAGCATCAAACTAAAGTAACTAGGTGGAGGGGGAATCTGCATGTGTTGCCTACACCACCAGTGATTCCTGCAGCCCCCCACATTATGCCATACAAACTGACTAAATAATAGTATTTAGCATGTTAAATAGATACATTTCCCCCATATACACAAATTCAGAGGGAAAAATTTTCTGAGCAAAATCAAAACTACAATATAATGTAATGAGAATTTTCCATCCCTTTTCAAAATATCCAGTGTTTCTTACAAGTCATACAGTACAGAACTAACTGCTGTTTTGCTCTCCTCAGACAAGTATGCCTGTATAATATGTAATTCAAAGTACTTACATTTGTTATTTTTCCAAATTTTATGCATTAGATTGAATTAATCTTAAAAAAGCCTCTAATTTAACAGTATTAAAAATATAGTAAATGGTCTGGTTTATTCCTCTTCAAGTCTTTTCCCAGCTGTACTCTAAGGTATAGCAATTAACAGACTTAAAGGATAATCACAACAGTCTGGTAAAATTGGAGGTAGGTGCCAAAGATTACATCAATAAGAGACAGCACAGATGCAAATTAAGAGCTAGAAATTGCAGTGACCCATGACTAGAACTGGCTTAACTTAAGTTGCATTACAGCTGAACTGTATTTTGTTAATGTCATGCAAGCAACATGACGAGGATTCAATGTAAGAAAAAATCACCGTGTTTCTTATCTTATGGCTTTTAAAGCACTACAGTGACATAAATGACAGACTAGTGGTAATACTGTCCTCTTTATATTCTTTTCAGTGGCTAGAGAATACAATCTTCGTAAGATGGCTGTATAAAAATGACCAGCCATTTAAGCTTTCTACCTGTAATTTTCTTGTTGCCCTTGCATAATTAAAGGGTTTTTTTACATACCATCCTTTTTAACAAGGTCACTATATGCCTCCTGAAACCTTGCTTCTACTCTTGGTTTTTTTACTATAGAAATAAATATGTAAAACTGTCAATTTTAACAGTGGGAACATATGAAACCCAAGAACTTCTCCGCCCTTCAGAAGTATTAAGTGCAAAGTGAATGCTACAACTACGGCCACAGACTATACAGCCAAAGGACCACCAGGCTTGCGCCCCTGGATGTATCAGGCCAATAAGTCTACCCAGACAGAGTACTTACTGCGGATATGCTATCTCCAAAGCTGTGTTTTGGAGACTTAAGAATGCAAGCTGAACCGAAATAACAGGAGATAACAAGTGTCACCAATGCACAGCTGTCAAGAAACCGACAGGCAGTGTCTGTTCCCACAAGTCCAGAAGGTGATTCTTGTAAAGGGAATGAAACTGCTCAAGATCACTGCCACTCTACATGGATAGAAAGTCTTCCCAGAACTTCAATGCATCCACCAGCTTTACCTGGATACTACGTACCAGCCAGACAGTTCAGAAAACAAAGTACCTGTACCACCACCAGCTTCTTCCAGTTCTGTAACAGATACATCATGTCTGCTATATGAAAAAGTGTGATGAAACAACCTACAGAATTTAACTGAGCATCCAAATCTAGAAATCCAGGTTCTGCAGCTCTAGAACAAGATTACTGGTTCTTTTTAGAGCCTGATAGCTACATTGCAGGCCTGTGCAGCTCTTGGGAAGGAAGTAATCTGGAAGATATGCAGGTTCATCACAAAGACCACAAGAGATCACAGGGATTATTTAGTTCCAACATTTCTCCAACAGCCACAATTTTTCTGGGAAGATGGGATAAACTAGCTCTTAAACTGATAAATCAAGTGACTCCAAGGCATTGCAAGGTCAGTTCAAGTATCTTTGCTTCTAATTAAGCTCACCTAACTTCTCTGTTGAATTCTAACTTCCAGCATTTTGAGATATCATATGAAAAAGGACAGACATAGCCCTCACAAGACTTTCCATACCTAACCACATTTGGTTGCAATAAACTGCTGTGCCAGCTTGTAATAAAATTCTGTAATTTGATATAGTATCTCCACATATCATCAGCATCTAATTCCTGTTACTTAAGCTCTGATCTTGAAAATAGTTATGACTATTAAGATAATACTGTAACTTCAGAAACATCAAGCTTATTTAAATAAATGACACCACCCTTATGATGATTTCAGAATTGCCATGTCAGCAACAGAAAGCCAATATGGCAAAACACCATGAAGGAAAATTGATGATCACTAAATCCATCTTAGATTAATACTACTTTAACAAAAAAGATTTTCCCCTCATATTCACTGGAGTTTATATTGAAAAATTTAACTAGAAAATTACCTTAATTTCTGAAGTATTATGTTTACAATGCTATTTTCTCGCAGATATTTTTGTGATGGAAATTAAAACTTGAGTGAAAATAGGGGAAAATGAGAACAAAATAGGGGAAAATGAGAACTAGGTGAACAGTTAACCAAATTAGCTTGCAAAGACATACAGCTTCTTCCTTAAAATGTCTAATATAATTGCAAAATATCAGTTTATGAAAAGATTGTATTCAATTCCAACAGTTGGACTGCCTGATTAAAGACTCACTTGTACTTTTTTCCTGAAATGAAAAAAAGTTGTAATCATTTCTTTTGTTTTTAAGAACTCTAAAAAGGTAAATAAAATATTTCAGATGTTACTTTCAAGATGACTAATCACTCAATCTATAAGAAAAAAGTGTCATCAGATAAAACTGGAGGCTCTACTACTAAAAAAATAATATTTTTCTAAGAACAATTAGTTTAAAGAAAATCCAAAGAAAATGTAGTTCATTAAACTTGATGGTATTTTGATGGAAACAGCTCAAATTCAGACCCCAAAACTTAGGTCGATGAGACTGAATATTCAGGACCTGATTTTTATAGAGTAGTTTTGGGCAAAATTGACAGAAACTGTCAAATATACAGCTTTGTTATTTTCTTCTGAACAGTGTGACATTTCAAGAAAGAAGCAATATCAGTATCACAAAACATGCGCAATATTTAGCCTGAGTTAATACAGTCTGAAATCAACACAACACTTTTTTTTTTTTTTCTTTTTTTTTTAATTGGTAATTGTGTGGTATTCACAACACAAAGACTTGGTAGGAACAGCTCCTCATTAAAAGTTTCTACACTGGTTCAGAGATTCTGTAAAATCTAGCTTTAGTTTGTATAAATAAAGTAGTTCTTGCTACAAAATAGAGGTCAAACGTACCTTTTTTTTTTAAACCTTTTACAATAGAAGGCTTATCTTATCATTTTATTCTTGACGTAAGAACACTTAAATGACTGAAACACAAGGAGGGCAACCATGCCAAATTTTATGCAATTCTATTAACTTAAGCAGAGTTCTAACCTTGACATAATGTTTTACTACTTGGAGAGAAACCTGTCTGCAGCTCTGCCTGAAGTTCTTTAAATCCTCAGAGGTGAATTATGCCAAACTTACTGGAGTAACTTGTATTACCCTGATATTGAACAGTTTTCATTTTCAACAGTGGACTAGAAGATTAGCAGATCTTATAAAGGCTGCAGAGATTCAGCATTCATTAGAAAAACAAACCAAACAAACCCCCAAAAACACTCCACCTTTTTTCCCTACAATTGGTAGTAGCTGGATTTATTACAGGAACTTTTTTACATTTACTATATTACAGCAGTTATTTTTACTAACTTTTTTTTTTTTCTGGCAGGAAACCATGATGTTATTTATTTATATTCCTAGTCAATGTTAACCTAACTATAAAGTAAATTATGTGAGCTATTTCAGAAACACTGAAGTGGCAAAATGCTACGATAGAAACTATAGTAAAATGTCCCCTTTTTAATCATCCAAATCAGACTTGTCAGTATCAGTATAGTTAGAGCAAAATCATTCTTGTGTATGAGAGCCATTCAAGGGAATAGAAAACACAATATTTGGAATCTGAAGTGCTAAATAAGAGATAAAGCTTTATCACTCTGCATTAAAACTTCCTATTCTCTGACAAGGAGATGTACTTTCTCTCTAAAAGACCAGAAAAGCCTGAAAAAGCCACAAGTTTCTGTAAGAAAACGTCATTATAGGTCACAAAAATTTCTCAGAAGGCAACAAGGTAATCTCCTTTTTGCTGCTTTTCTTCCCCCCTCTTTCCAGGACAGAAACATACTGGCTCTTAAATATGTCATGGAGCTTCTGTGTAGTAGATTTCAACTCTTAAATCTCCATTTTGCAGTAAGATATTATCAGGTAGCATACAGCTTCACATACTGGAAAAAAATTGCTTGCTTTCTGGAGCTTACAATCCACCTACATCCCACAGTAAGCACTGTGAAAAGACAATAAGATAGAAAAGTGGTTTATTGCCATGACTGTGGTAAATCCAAAGCTATTACTTTCCAGACACCTGAACCATATACTTAGGTAAGGCAGAGTAGAGAACAACCAACCAAAGGAGTCACTACTTACTGTATGGTCATTAACATAGCACGTGCATTTATTTTAAAGTGATGTATGAGCAGGGTTTATTTACTCTGTAACCATAAAGCTCAGTAAAGCTGATTACAATTTGAAGAGTAATTCTAAACTATTGAATTCTCAGTAGCTATATATGTCACCTTAATTATGTTCTATGGACCACTAACAGAATAACAAAGCATCTCTTCTCAACTGATATAAATGGTTATAGTTGAAAAAAAGAAAGTTTAGCTAGTCCATTCTACTCTTTATAATAACTGAGCACTTCACAGCTGAAAAAGTTCCCAGAGTCAGGTATCCTCATCTTTGCTACCTGTTTAAGCATTCCTTTAGACCTGAAAAGAGTGAGTGAAAATATACTCTAGCAAGGATTTTAACAGTTCCCTTTAGAATTTGCTATTACATTTCATAAGCTAGCAGGTTTGTTCCCTGTTGATCAGATGGCCGTGAAAGCAGATAAGAACCTGGAAACCAAAAGACCAGACTGTTCATTTCACACAAAGGAATGCTTTGACTACTGAGTCATCATCTACCAGTGTGCATTAAGTATCTTACCTCACCATTGTTTAAAATAGCTCTTTCAGTGATCAAGGCAAGCAGGCATGTTCTTGCCCTTTTCAAACTGTTAAAAAAAAAGAGAAAGTCAAGCAGACTCATCTTGTGGTTGGCAAGGAAACAACAATAGGTTTCCAACACTCCTTCCCCTAGAGAAAGCAAGTTCTTTCATTTCTACCAGTTGCCAACAAGAAATGTACCACAGGTGGCTGCTCTCGTACATATGCTGTTAGCGCCGCTTGTTTGTATATTCACTAGAATGAGTGACACACCTGGGTCTCGTCATGTGCATACCCAGGGAGTTAGTGCCATCAGCCTGAAGAAATCATACACCTGGCTTAATATTAATGAAAAATGTACAAAATTCACTGCATTGAGATGAGATCCTGTGGGGCTCTCTGCTTCAATTCATGGCACACTCATCTGTGTGCTAGGCAGTTTATATTTCTGTAATTGATATGACATTCCAGCTGACTTAAAAATCAAAATTTATTTCACTAGGATACCAAGCTATCAGAACTGATGAATTAGAAACAATTTTCATTTGTTTAGCTATTTCAGAAAGTACCATAAAAGACAACACTGTAGGATGAAAATTTATGTTCTCAGGAAAGCAGAGAAAGACATACCACTATTTTGATTCCAAGTGCCTCAAGGTAATTTAAAAAAAACACAACACACCGTTATTTTGAAGAGGTATAAATATTCCACAGGAGTGTTAATTTAGGGTCTAGTACAATTTTCACCTTAATAGAAGACACTATACACAAACAGAAGATTGGCAGGCTCAAGTAACTAGAAACAAAACTAAACCAGAAACTCAAACTGTAATTTTTTTCAATGTCTTGGAAAAGAACAAAGCAGAGATGGTGTTCTCCATACAGGTCTGTAGCTTTGAATAAAGGATGAGGCACAGCTGTGCCTTTACTTTATTTGATCTTTGCTTTGCAGTGAAGATTGGAAGTTTAATATTGTTGTAGTCACCTGCTGGAGTGGAGGGGAAGAAATTCTCTTTAGCATTGAGTGACCTTTTTCCTAGGGTATGTTTGGTAAAACATACTGAAAGAACTTAGCTACCTTGGAGAGATATGCCTCAACACAAGGAAACACAAAAGAATGCAAGGAAAACTTGGAGATGGAAATTCTGGTAAGGTACTTCTGGTTTTCCACATGCAAGATGAAATTCCAAGCCTAAATGAGGAACTTGCTTGGCCTATCATGCTGCAGATTTACTTGTAAATGTCCAGTTCTGCCAGAGCACTTGCATGAGCTGCATTGCCCTTTTAGACATCAGCAGTACAGATGGCTTTATAACACTTTTACCCCACACTGGGAACCTCTTGAGAGCCAATCCTGCACTTTTAGTTGATTAACAGCCCAGCTCTTTCAAAGAGAGAAGTGCCTGGCCTCCTACCTTCAGATGCAACTAAACAGTCAGTGTTATACCAGAACTTAAATTGGCAGTACCAAAACAAATGTTGGATTCTAGGCTATTTGCCCCTACCAAGAATGCAGATCTAAGGTCAGCACTTGCCAGCAGCCCCTGCTGGGTTAGACTTACAGGTAACAACACTATAAACAGTTCAAACTTAGTTTTGCTGTCCTTTCCAAGCCACAGCTTATATTAGCTTATTTACATTTATTGACTTACTCTCCTACACAAGACCAGTAGCTTTATCATTATAGAGGGTACAGCTTATCCTGTGTAGAAGACCTTCTACAACCCATTTAAGCTAAAGCCATTATCTTCTGTTTATCTGAACACTAATTCCATCCTAAAGTTTACCATTCATTGCAAACAGATGGCTTAGACACAGCTACAAGGCTTGTGTTGATGCTATGCTTAAACTAGCAGCTCCTTCTGAATGCAGCTGTCCAGTAACTGACAGAAGATCCTAAATCAAACCCATGAACTTAGCAACAGGCCAGGCCCCCATACGGTGCTGGCCTGATGATTATCTATCAAAGACATAAATGTAAGAGGACAATGTTGGAAGCATTATCTGTAAAAACAAGCTTAACTTACCTAGAGGTTGACTTAGAGCCAGGCTTAATGTGACTCACAGACTGTACTGGAGTATAGAAACATCATTTACACCTGTGCCTCCTTTTCTAAGTTTAATACTAACAGAGCTATGCTGTTGTAGATGAGCTGAGAGCCAGACTGTTAACTATGTCATTCATTTGCTGTGAGCACCATTCAATAAAAGACACTTTAAAGAAAATACTGGAAAATAATTCCTCTTGTTACAGGGTGCTGGGATCTGTTCTGTAAAACAGATAAAGAATGAAACTGTTTTTATCTGGATTTAATTAAGAGATGCAGCACCTGGAAGAAAGGAGCACAAAGGCAGATAGTGAAACGTTCTTAAGCAAAACTGGGAGACCACACAGGGGTAGCTTTATGTACAACTCTCGCATTTTGATTATGTCTCTGTGGATCTCTTCTTGGGATGTCAACTACGCTTCTCAGGACTCAAACTCTCCAGGCGTACAGGACATAAAGATTTAGATTATGACCTCATTAAATGTCCCACCCTTTTGCTTTTGGCTGTGTTCCTTAACGCACCAAGAACTTAAAGATTAGCTATGTTGTGTGTAATGATAAACAACTGATATGCTTGTGAGAGTCCATGATCAAATACTCAGCAGGTTTCGGAGGATTACAGAGATGTTTCCCTGGAGGAAACTTGCACAAGGATATTTGTGCAACAAAATGCATTTGTCAGATTTGCTGGATTTCTAAGGCAATTCAGAAGGTGAAAATGAGATGGTACTATCTCAATAGACGTAGATTTTGCAAGCCATTTATAAGCATTCTTCAGTGCATCAAAGAACAGTTGCAAGTGTTATTGCTGGCATAGCTATAGGGAGACTCCTCTGCCACATGAATTACAAAAAGGAATTATTCTCTACCTCAGATCAAATCTCTGTGTGTGCACTGGAAAAAAACTGTCCAGGTTACATCTAGGCAACTCTGCTGACCTACTTGTTCCAGACACTAGTTATCCAATAAGTCTACTCAAATGTCTGGCCAGCAGTTGGCAAGCATGGTAGAGTTGCCATATTTCACTGAGACACAGACAGAGAATACTGGAAAGATGTTTTTACATCCTGACAGTTGTCAGCTTTCCTGACCCTATCCTCAATCTATTCTCAATACACTAGTTTGTATGCCCCTGTGTAGTGGGGTGCAGAAGTTAATAAGAAACATTCTCCTTCATAATATGGTAAATAGCATTAAGAAAATGTGTCTCAGGATGTAGTAGTCTTTCCTACATATCCAGATATCTGATTGTTTTTTCACATCACCTGAGTAGACCATAGAGGGATGTACCCTACTGTGCCCAACAAAGTCCTGCAAATTTCAGTAGCAGCTATAAGCTGCAGGGAAAAATGCAAAATTTTGGGGGTATGCTAACTGCATTCAAAGCTTCATCTTACAAAACAGTATGTTTTGAGTGATTTCATAGATAATGATACAACAGAAAAACTGTGTATGCATTTTTCTAACTAATGAAAAGACAATTATGTAAGTTTTTCAGAGGACAACTGGGAACCCTGTAGCTAATTTTTTTCCACTTGTGGAAATATGAACAATCCTGGGCCCTGGCAAAAAAAAGTACACTATTAGTATGAGCTTTCATATTCTATAGCCTTCTATTGAATATGTTCTGAGTAGCTACTATGTAAACAAAGAACACAACACTATTTCTTGCATTGGAATAAAAGGAGGCATACCAGATTCTCTGAGCTAGAAAAGCACAGCTAAAACATCTTTGCTATGCAATTTCCCCCTTTTCACAGACACCCTCCGTCTTCCTGCTCCAAGCCCCAAATCACCTGACTTCTAAGCAGGTTGGTTCCTGGCAGCTGTGCATACTTTGGTGGTACCTGCTGTGTCTGATGGTTTCTTGCTGACTTCTTCAATCAATCAATGTCAAACCTGAAAGCACAACATGTGCTCTCTTCGGGCATCCAATTGGTCTGAAATGGTACATTTGTGAAACAAAGAAAGCTCTTCAATATGAGGCCTGGGAAGACAGGAACACGTACAGGGTGTCATCAATCAATGAGTTCTCCTGCAGGTACATCATCATTTGTCAGAATGTCCATTTTCCTGAAAGCAGTTCCAGGGCTTAAAAATGAAACTAAATACATTCTGAAAACAAGATTACTTATGAGTATTTTTCTCTCTCTTAAATAATGTGATAGTCATATTTCATATGCACCACTATTTTAATAGCACAAATTAATTTAATTTTGTCTAGAAAGTGGGGGAAGGGTTATGCAGCTAAACTATCCAAAGGTCCATTCCTATATCCAGAGTTCCACAGCACATGTCAGTGAGGAGAAAAGCTTTTATCATTGGTGGTTTTAAGAAGTCTTTTTTGTTGTACAAATAGTTTGCCAAAGACCTGCTTCTTCTAGGACATTCTCAGTTATGAACGTACTATGAAGAAAATCCTGAGCATCTGAGAGAGCCTCAGAAGGCCAAACCTTGCTAACGTACCAGTCTGCTTTAACCCACTTCAGGAGAAGACATGAATGAATTCAAGAAAAGGTATTAGACCATGGTTTGCATTGTCTGGTGTCATGTTAAGAAGTGGGATTTCCTCAAACCCTTTTTATTTGACTAGCCCAAGAAAGATGAGATGCTTGCAGCCAACCAGCCTGTCCGCTACCTGCATTTTGACAGTCCACCATATCAGACAGACCTACTCAGTGACCTTCTGACAGTGTCACTGAGTCAAATCCCTTATAACAACCACCCAAATCTCCAGAGACTTATACAAAATGAACTTCAGTGGAAGATTTTTATTGTACAAAATCCAAGTTTGTGACAGAATAAGGTTCGAGGATTGCCAGTGATAATACACTGACTGCAAAACAAGCTTGAACCAACATACTTAAAAACAGCTGGCATTAAGTTAGCCACAAAATAAAGCTCTTTCCCAACAGGCATCCCTATGGGGCAGAAGACAGGTTCAGCTTGTCAACTGATCCCAGAAGTTAAGATGGAGTCTTCCCAAAATTCTCTCTTATGCTCACTTTTTAGACTTCATACTACGTTGCATATTCATTTATCATACACAGGATTGGTTAAAAGTTTCTAGTTTCTCATGTAAATTTGTATGCATCCTCAAATAGTACTACTGAAGTTCTTTACTAATTACACATGCTCCTCAAGTGGGGTTTTGCCCTCTTTCAAACCACTATTTCAGTTGGAGGTCGTGATCTGTCACTACCACAATTATCTTTGTCCTATTTTCAACTAATTTTCTCTTGATGTCAGTGGATTGCAACACCTTATCAGCCTGTCTCCTCTTATAGCCAGAACTTTCCATGCTTGAAGGCTTCTTTCTAGATAATGGGTTTTCTTTTCACCATTTGTTCTTCGTCACTTATCCTTCTCAAGGCTGACTCCCTTGATTAGAAGTCTCTTAATTCATAACAACTTTAGAGAGTGGGTCAGCTTGACCAAACTTTGTGCACAGATATAATTAAACACTAAATCAGAGTGTGGTAATTCAGAGGTTTAGACAACAATTCCCCCTCCTTCCCCCTCTTTGGACTTATTTCAGTCCAGGACTAGTTCATTTTCTTTACATTTAGGTGGAGCTTGAGTGACTCTAGTCATATATTTTGTTGTTATTGATTGATATTGCATGTCCAGTGAGGTGTAGTAGTACCTTGGAAGCAGGTAACTTGGGGATGGAGGTGTGCGTTGGTATTACAGTGTAATTATTTCATCTGAGGAAAGTAATTTCACCACAATGGTTGGCTCAGCAGTGGACATCTTATGGATTCTTCATGTGATAACTGCTGTGCAGTTTATCAGCTGTGTGGTACCATCCAGTTCCCATTCCTGCAGGAGCACAGCAGAGCCTGGCCACGGGGTCTCCACTCCGCTCCAGCCTCCGTCACTCCCATCAGCAGGTGCTGAGCTGGCAGGGTGTGCTGCTCAGGGAGCCGTGGGGATGTAGATTCCATGCATGCCAACCATCCTGAAAGCAACAGCCGTATTTTACCCTAACAAGCTTTCTTTAATACTACACTTCTGTTAGGTTCCAGTTTTCTCTAATTCCCCCTCTCAAAGTAATTTTTCCACATCTGGCAACCTCTAGCTCAGACTCATTTCTGTGAGTACATGTATAGAAAGATGGCATAAGCTCCTTTATGGACCCCAAATTTCCTTGCAAGGTGTCACTGTAATCTGTGCAACTGAAATGAAAATGAAGGACTCTTACACAAAGGACTATTATTTTTCCATAGGAATCTTTCCTAGCTCCTCTTTGTCATCTTCTGGATGAGAAGTAAAGCACAGCTTTTCCTTCTTGGCTGCCTGCAGCATTACTCTGAAGTACCAGAGAACAGCAATTAGATCATGTCTACGTGGAAACTTTTAATCAGACTGAAACTGGGTCAAAAACAATAACTGTACTCCACAGCAGTCTTCCTGTTTCAAAGCTCAATTTGCAACTGCTTTTTTTATTCCTATCATGCTGCAAAATCAACATTTAAAAATTTGTGTTACAGAGTTAACTTGTGTGTTGAACAGACACTTTACAGTGAATACAACAGGTCAGCTGAGAAGAAAAAAATCATACATTTAATGTGTGCATTTCTGAATTTCAAAATCAGAGGTAATAAATAGAATAAAAACTATTTTTTGATTGGGGGATATAGATATAGCATCTGGGGCCTGGCCTGGGACCTGGATACAGAAGGCAGAATTGTTTTCTGATCCTTTTGTTTTGCTTTAACCACAATGTCACCAAAATCGGGAATAAGAAAACTCCTTAACACCAATGTGGTATTAAGAAGCAGGCATTCCTTTATTGCAGTGCTGGATGCATGGGGAATCACACCCCTAATGTGTATGCCATATGTTTCATTCAAACAAAATTATACAGTCCACACTTATGATTATGCATTACATTTCTTGGAAAAATCATACATACTCATTCAACAGGTGATACTATATTAATTAAACATTGCACATGCTCCTTACAGGTATTTGAGTCTTCTAAGGGGCCTCAAACAATAGTTGACCCTATAGTTACAGCTGACCGATCACTGAACCTTAATTTAGTTTCCTTACACGGAGAGCCAAAGGAGAGTCCAAGTTTGTTTCGTTGGTTACCTATACAGCCTTCTCCTCATTGACTAAATTTTAAATGACTTTTATGTAAACAGGGTTGGTTAGCAATAATAAAATAATAAAACAATAAAAAAATAAAAGTGATTACCCTGAAACAAACAATACAGTTGCAAAGATAAAACAGACTATAAAAGAAATAGTTACAAAACTGAAACAGACTAAACCACTTGGTGACAATAAGGAGAAGGTTACTTTACTGCAGAAATTTATTAGTTTAGTTTTGGCTCTTAATACATCTGATTCTATAGAGATCTCTTCCCCCAGTTTAGTGTGCTGATGGTGACAAGTCAGTATAGGCTTTCACTGAGATGTTCCCTCAAAGCCCTGGTTCAGCCAGATCCACCGTGCTTTGTTTATCACCACAGGTTTTCAGCATCACTATTGCTCTCAAGTTTAGCTAAATACTTTTATTTTCTACATCAGAACACATAGATCAGTCTGAACAAAACTGTAGCAAAACAATTCCAGCGTTGAGGGACAAATCTTCCCACACAACATTGCTGTCTATAAAAAGAAAACTTCCTTTCCAGCCCCCAAGATAGATCTTTCCCTTTACAGCATATGAGGGAGGGAACATAAAAGCAGTCCATCTAGACATGGAAGGGAACACAGGCTGGAGACATGGAGCTTGCACCCCTACTTCGACCACTTGTCAGCCAACTGCTGGAGGAGAGAGCCCACAAAAGAAGCTAGTAACTCTTTCCTTAACAGTCTAGAAACACCTTCTCACCTTATTACCAAGGGTTCAGGGATCATATTGTAGCCAAAACAAAAAAGAAATGCCTGAAAAACATGCACTTTTTTCTCAGGCACCTTCCTGCCATATGTAGCAGCATGGTGCAGAAAAATCAAAATAAACAGGAAACCTACCTCTAATGTGCCATAACACCTTTCATCCACCTCACTTGTAGATACGAAATGGGTAAGCTTTTTTTCTGGCCTAATTTACCACATGCCACTGTCTACTCTTGTTATGAATTTGCGGGTTCCATTCTTGTATGTTCTCCTTTTCTGCAAAAATCCTGAATGTTGCCAGGGCAGGATAACAGAAGAATCACACATCTCAATCATCCTCAGTATTCTATTGCTCTTTACACAGAAAAGCAGAAATTAATCAGCTATTACAGCTCCCATGAGGGTATGAATATCTATTACAGCAAACCCCGCTTACTGTGGTACTACCCAGTTAGAGGCTGAAATATTCTTTTTCAAAAGAGATCTTGTTAGGCATAAGTGCTGGTACTCTCAGGCCCATCAAATTCCATTACGAACTTACTAGCACAACACAGGGCCCTGGATGACAAACCATCCTTAGTTTGAGAAGAATACAAATGGAATAACATGACAGAGAAAGCCACAACAATAGTCTTGCTCGGACTCCAATGGTACCAATTAATATAACAAGGCCTAGTAATAAACAGAACGAAGAGAGAAATCTGCTGTTTATCTGACATATGTAATCTTTCACTCTGATAGGACAATAACTACATGGCAATTTATTGTAGGATTTTTTCTTTATCTTAACTTCCCTGCCAATCAGAGTTTGTACTGTGACTTTTGGTTGTATTTTAAAATAAAGCTGGATCATCATGATTAAATTTTTGCAGTATTTAGAAGGACAGTTCCTAGAAAACTCAGTGAAAACAAAGACCTGTATGTGATAGAAAAATACAGCAATATTTGAATGAATTCTGTCTAGGTGAGAAAGTAAGCATAGTGAAAATGAAACTGAAGGCTTTGTTACTTTTATTAGGCAGAATTATCTCAGCAAAACATATACGCCTTTAATTTATAAAAATAATTTTTTGTCAAGTTCAGAAGGAGCAGTACAGCACACTGGATGTTTCAGACTACAATAGTTCTCATACAAGGTTCAACAATACATCCAAGAGTAAAGGAATTCTTTCCTCTCCTACAGAATACTCACTAAGTCAATGTATTAAATTGATACATAGCAGATGCTTGAGTCACTTGTACAGTATCAGGAACAATTAATTTTGGACAAACGATTTTAAAAATAAATCCAGCATTCCAATATTATCCTCCCTGCTATATCACATTTACTCAGCTTCTCTCACTTTGAATTTGCACTAGCCTTTGCAGATTTCCTCTGAAGTTGAGCAGTGAGCTTCTTTGTTGTTATACTAATAGTGATTGCCTTAAAAGTCACTTAACTGACTACATCTGTAACATAATTTTTAGCTGCCATTGCTAAAGATCCCAGAGAGATGGCAGTCTGATTTTAATAAGCAGCATTGACCTGGCAATTCACCAAGTGACAAGAATAAATGGATAAGGTGAAAAAATGCAACCCAGAAGTCAGGAGGAATATTTATGTACACAGAAACAGAAATTCCAGTTTATAATTATGTGGTTCTATTTTACCCATTACTGACATCTTGAAGCTCATGAATTTCAATGTGCCCTCCTTTTTTGAAGGGCACTGCAATAGAAATGGTATTTAATTTGAAATTTGTTTTTCTCTGTCAGGGCATAGGACTTAAAAACTGCAGTGGATTCAGCTGAATCTCTGAACAAAGATTGTTGCTGGATTTTATCATAATATTGATAATGACATTGACAGGATGTAAAAATCAGTTGGATAATGAAGAAATTGAACTTATAAGAATTTATAGTTTGCCTCCTGAGGAAGCTTTCATGTAGCCTCCAAAAAGATTCATATCTGTCCATGACTACGTACTCTGTCCTGAAAAAAAGAAAGGTCCAAGGAAAATGCCTTTAACACTATGAAAAGAGTAAAAGGGTACTAAGAGAATGAGAAATGGGAAAACAAGTGGGAAGACAGCAAAACAACAACAAAGAAAAGCTTGGAAAAGGAACGGAAATGTTTATACAGGCACAGGAAAGTGAAAATGATGTGGCTTTTAGAATGAGGACAGAGACATTGGGAAGTAAGCACATATGAAAGGAAGGTTTAAAATCAGGAGGGAAACAAAAAGTGGTGATGAAGAGCATGAAAAGCACGGTGGGAAAAGTGAGGAAAAGGTGCTCAGTATGTAAGCTGTAAAGAATCATATCCTAGAAGGGTACCACTTATCCCACAGCAAGCACTTAACCATTTTGTAGAATGATTTAGCTTATCTGTCAAAAGAGCATAAGTTATAGGTACACAAAGAAATAAAGACCCGACCAACAATTTAATATCAGACTGAAAATTCATTGCTGGCCCACATTAAATACACCTGAAACTCAATGCATGCACATCTTGGAAAGTTAAACCAGAAAAAATATTTCTACTTGCTGTTATATTAATATTTTTATTACTATACAAGAATTACAGTAGATTAAACTCCAGAAACTGCATAGAGTATTTAGCTCCCATGGAGTTTATCTCAGTTTGGCGATGGCCTGTGCTTTACAGACTTTGGAATCGTCAGCTCTAGGACTGGTGGAGAGATATTGCACTTCTATTGCTTCCACTTTTTAGAGGAGAAGTGGATGAGCCAGTTACAAATTTCTAAGAAATATAAGACTAACAACATTAGCATCACCCAAAAGAGTAAGTTTAAAAGACTGCAGTCTGCTGTCAGACTTTTTTCCCCAGAATGAAGCAAAATACCATATTCATAAGATGACCTCTGAAGCCTTCCAGCTAACAGGTAGAAACTGGCTGAAAATTTTCAAGTAGGACATTGGCAGGATTGCTTCAACTGGATTTATATTTTCATTCATTTATTTAGTGATTTTTTGCAGCTTCTGTTTGCTGATGATTGTCTTCTCTAGTACCTGTTTATTTTTCCTTAACATTTATTTATTATGAAAGGAAAGAAGGAATCATTCCTTCCAAGTGCCCTGCTTTGCCATGAGACTATACAGAAAACCCAAAACATATGCAGTGCTTTCATGAGTAATTCAAAACGGATTCTATTAACCTCAAAAAGGAGCAGTTGCCTAAAGAAGGTCATAAACCCTTACTTACTTGCAGAACTTACAAGAACCACAGCAGAAAGAATACTAGGTAGTCACTTTAATACTCCCTGATAAGACAAAAGGAGGGTAATAAAAGACTTTCAACTGCTGTTAGTAATGGCAGGAATTTTATGCAGTGTTCTAAAGGAATGAAAAAAACCCATGTTTTTGATGATAAACACATAAATGATTTTACGTAACCAAAGTACCACTAAATGCAATGAAACACCAGTAAAACCCTTGCACAAAACAATTTTCAGTAGTGAGCTATGCTCTGGGGTGCCCCAAAATCTTGGACATCAAAAATCAGACACCCTAAAAAGTGTTATTGATCTAAACATGGCTGTGAAGCCCACTTAATATGTAAGAAATAGAGCATTTAAAATAATTCATCATCTTTGAAAATTATGATCTATTTAAAATTAAATATAAGATATGTCTAAAAATGGTTAAAAGCATTCTCAGAAAAGAGATTTGTAATAGCATAGAAGATGGATATCTGCATTGTTGAAGTGTGAAGGATAATAACAAATGTGAAAGATTATTCCTAAACTAATACCTATAACTTCTGGAAATTATGAATTTAAGTAATGATCAAAAGACATTTTACTATGTTGAGTAACAAATTTATAGTGAAGTGGAGAATTCCCGTGTTTCTGTTCCACAGCAGTGCTGGTTGTTATCTTAAAGCTACATCTAGAATAAAAAAAGTACATTTATGATTGCCAAAATTCAGTTCACTTCCTTAAAAAAGTAATTGGATTCTCCATAATTTCTGTTTTTCTGATCCTCTTATGAAAAGATAGTAAAGGAAATGCCCAATTCAACAATAGAAGGAAGGGGAAACCTTGTTATGAGCAGCCAACATATCAGAGAGACTGCAATATACAATCGTCATGCAAGAGAGTAAGTTATCACAATTTGATTGATTACCCACTCAATCACTTCCTTAAACTCAACAGTACAATAATTTGTTATCAAAGAAACATGTCTATATTCATATTCTGAAGAGCAGGAAGCCTTGGATAACCATTCAAACTAGCCCAGAACTTGATGCACAATGTGGCTATTGCCGCAGTAGCTGGAGATCCAGCTACTCCAGCTGGAGCTGCAACTGTGCAGCCAAGCTACAAACCCTGGTAAAAGAAAACGAACATAGACCTTTGCTCCCCAAGGCACCTCTAACATTCCTTGGCTGAAGGGAAAATTTTGCAGTAGATTTGCGCTTGTCTGTTAAAATGTGCCTTATTAAAGTATTTTACAAAGCAAGAGTAGTATAGCCTGCTCATTTTCAAGATAGCAAGACGAGAAATTTTAGTTGTAATATGTAGGAAAAAAAATTTGCTTTACCTTACAACAGGTTTTGGAACTGTCTCCCACACACCCATTTTGTGATCAGCCCATATTGCCACACAACCACCCCTGAGCCTGAGGACACCCAGCAAAACCCACGCAGGGGGCTACTATGCAAGAACACAGTTGCTCTGGAGATCAGTAATACACAGAAGTGCTACTTAGAAAAAATACCAGTGGATACCTGCCCACCCCGCTAGGGAGCCTTTGACCTACACCAAAATTATGTAATTTCAGCAGAAGCCAACATATTCCTGCCTATCATTTTTGTCTTAGCACCCACAGAACACCATTTCTCTAACTCACATGTGTGCAGAATCCCAGAAGGGCTAAGGTTAGAGGGGACCTTTGGAGCTCGTCTCCTCCAACCTGCTTGAGCTGAGCAGGGGGCTTGGAACAGATGGACCTAGAGTGCGTTGCCCAGGACCATGTCCACAAGCTTTTGAAGATCTCCAAGGATGGAAACTCCACCAACCTCTCTGGGCAGCCTGTGCCAGTGCTCAGCCACCCTCCCAGTAAAAGAGTGTTTCCCAATGGTCAGACGGAACCTCTTGTGTTTCAGGTTGTGCCCATTGCCTCTTTCCCTGTCATGGAAAGAGCCTGGCTCCATCTTCTTTGCACCCTCCCCCCAGGCATATAAAGACATCAGTAATAAGATCCCCTTGAGCCTTCTCTTCTACGGGCTGAACAGTCCCAGCTCTCTTAGCCTTTCCTCATAAGACAGAGACATGCTCCACACCCTTTATCGCCTTAGTAGTCTTTTGCCAGACTCTCTCCAGTAGCTCCATCTCTCTCTTGTAGTGGGCCACCCAGAACTGGGCACTGTACTCCCCATGGGGCCTCGCCAGTGCCAAATAAACCACCTTCCTCCACCTGCTGGCAACGCTTCTCCTCATGCAGCCCAGGACACCGTCAGGTTTCTTTGTCACCAGAGCACAGTGCCGGCCTACGTTCCATTTGGTGGCCACCAGAACCCCCAGGCCTTTTCTGCAAAGCTGATGTGCAGCCTATTGGCCCACAGCATAAACTGGTGCATGGGGTTGTTCCTTCCCAGAGGCAGGACTTTGCACTTGTTGTGAAACTTCATGAGGTTCCTGTCAGGCCATTTCTCCAGCCTGTAAGGCCCAACACGGTGGCAGCCTGGCTTTCTGGTGTTCCACCTGCTCCTCCCAGTTTTGTATCATCAGCAGACTCACTGCAGGTACACCCTACCCCATCATCCAGATCGTTAACAAAGGATGGACCCAGTAGCGAGCCCTGGGGTACGCTGCTAGTTACTGACTTCCAGACAGACTTAGTGCAAGTGATCATCTGCCAGTTTTCAGCCTCCCTCACTGTCTGCTCATCCAGCCCATACTTCATCAGCTTCTCCGTGGGCATGTCGCCTGTCTATGGCGAGACAGTTTCCAAACCTTCAGTGAAGTCAGGCGAGACAACATCCACTGCCCGTCCCTCCTCTACCAAGCCAGTCATTTCATCATAGAAGGTTACAAGGTTGGTCAAGCAAGACTCCCCCTTGGTGAACCCATCCTGACTACTCCTGACCACCTTCTCTTCCTTCATGTACCAGGAAACGGTTCCCAGGATGAGCTGCTCCATCACCTCTCTAGGGATCAAGATGAGATTGACCTACCTGTACTTTGCTGGGTCCTCTTTCTTTCCATTCTTGAAGAGTGGCACTTGGTTTCCTCCAGTCCTCAGGCACTTCTTTCATCACCGTAGTCATTCAAACGTCATCAGGAGAGGCCTTGCAATGATACGAGCCAGCTCCCTCAGCACCTGTGGGTTCATCTCAGCAGGGTCCATGCACTTACGCCTGCCCAGTTTGCTCAAGCATTCCCTGATCCGATCCTCTTCCACCAAGGTAAACCTTTGTTGTTCCAGGCTTTCCCCCTGCTCTCTGAGACCTGGGATTCAGGAAGGCCAGGCTTGCATTTGGTGCCTCAGCCTTTTCCGTGTCCCGTGTCACCAGCTCTCCTGCCCTGTTGAGCAGGTGGGCCCATAGTTTCCCTAGCCTTCCTTTTGTCACCTAGGTATTTATAGAAGCCCTTCTTGTTGCCTTATATGTCCCCCACCAGCTCCAATTCCAGCTGGGCTTTGGCTTCCCTAACCTCATCCCTGCATGCTCAGACACTGTCACTGTATTTCTCCCAGCTTACCTGACCCCACTTCCACCTTCTGAATGCTTCCTTGTTGGGACTGAGTTCAGCCAGGAGCTGCTTCTTCATCCACACAGGCCTGACATTTTTGACTGACTACCCGTTCGTTGGGATGATCCATGGGTATTCACTAGCTTTCCTGGGCCCCTCTTCCTTCCATGGTTTCATCCCGTGGAACTCCCTGAAGCACACCTTTGAAGAAGCCGAAGTCTGTTCTCCTGCAGTCGAGGGCTGTGACGTGGTTTTGCCTCCCTCCTCTCCTGAACTGCACCATCTCATGGCCACTGCAACCAAGGTTCCCTCTAGCCTTCACATTCCCCAGTGAGACCCTCCTTCTTGCCGAGTATTTAATACAGCAGTGCTGCTCTCCCTGTTGGCTTCTCTATCAGCTGGGTCAGGAAACTGTCACTGGTGCCCTCCATGGGCAATCAGTCGTCCTGTTTTGTTTATGTCCTGCTTGGTTTTCCTTTCCGGTAAACGTCACGGCAGTTGAAGTTCCCCACGAGGATCGGGTTCTCTGAATGTGAGGCTACTCTCATCTGTCTGCGTAGGACCTCATCTGCACGGTCTACCGTCGGGTAGTCCAGATCCTTTGCCTGAAGGCATATCTGGATCTTCCAACTCTGAGGGCAGCGAGCCTATTTTGTAGTTGTAAGCCCTTAGGCAGGGCAGAGCCTTTGTCTTCATGCCTGAAGCCACCAGCTTCCATCCTTTGCCTTCTTCAGAGGCTGCACTTACACTAGAATCTGACACTGCCACACCTCGATAGCGGTTGGCGTCCAGGGCTTTTCAAGCTGTTGCACCTCAGAGAAGATCCTTGTCTATCTCCTGGTCATCTTCTCTGATGCTGTGCAGACTGCTCACCTCCTTCCATAGCTCCTCCACTTGGAGGCACAGCTCCCCCAAGATGGCACACCTCCTGCAGGACAGAGGGGCACCTGTCCTGGTGTGTAAGACAGAGGCCCCAGGCACTCCCTACAGCCTGGGGCTTGGGAGGACACTTCTGCCATCTGAAGCTCTGCCTGCGTCAAAGCCTCTGCCCTGGCAGGGACAGCTGCTCCAGCACTTGCTGGGGAAAGTGCCCTGTGGCATGTAGCCACTGTACCTGGTGCTGTCTGCACTGGCACAGACCCAGCCGAGGCCTCCTCCTTCGTGCCTTCCCACAGCAGCTGCTGTACCTGCCAGCTGTGCTCTAGGCCTGGCTCTTACGTAGCCTTCTCCCAGGCACTGACCAAAAGGTGCCTGACCCTCCCTAACCAGGGGGATCCTGCAACAGATGCTGCAGGCGCTCCGGCTCAAGGGCAGCTGACCACACTCGTGAGAAGCTGCCAGAGCCTCCTCACGTGTAACTGCTTGGTTTGACATTGTGGGACAGAAGTATGGTCTCAGTAAAGTGAAGGTGAGGTGCCATTGATGCCAAAGAGAAAAAACAATTGAATCTTAATAACATGCATTAATTCTTCATAGGGTCATGGGAAAGCAGGTATTGTATAATTTCTCATCTGTGGGAACCGATGCTCCTCAGGCACTTTGATTGGAAGCAATGAACGGGGTTATCAAAACTTGAGGAATGCAGGGACAACCCATGCTAGCTGTTTGCTAAGAATTCTCAGCATGTTTTCCGGATTTTGTAGCAAGGAGTGGAAAAGCAAGAAAATGCACTGGACTAAGCCACAGCGCTATGTCTTAAATGGCCATATTTAGTACAAGTATTTGAGAAGCTAAGAACATCTGAGTCACCGGTGGAGACTGCCGTAGTGAGCGGATGGAGAGAAGTGATCTGGATCCAGAATGAGTAACTTCTTCATTCCCCAGCAGCAGAGGAAACCCAGACCCCAGGCTAAAGCATACCAGTCACAGCTGCTTGGGGTTGCTGGCAACCGCAACGAAAACATGTCTGACCGTAGATCCTTAGACCCATGGGCCAGACACAAATAAAATAACTCTGGCTTGCAAAAGAGAATATCTAATGGTGGAGAAAACCTCTGAATACCAATGTGTGGCTGAAAAGACAAAGTCTTATCTCCATGCCGTAGAATTCTCTGTTTAGCTCTTCCGTACTGACTTAGAACATCCAGAAATAGGCAGCCCCAGTGCAACAGCTGAATGCGGTCTCTTTCCCGAAGAAGAGGCACTTTTCCATTCCTAGGGCAGCAGCACAAATTCATCACAGAACCTCCAAAATCTTCACACTAGTTATGCTGTATATAATTAGGTAGAAGTACCGGGGGGAAAGCTGGTACCATAAGGAGCACTAGTAAGATAGTACTTTCATGGTAATTTCAGGTAGACGAGGGAATACTTAAATCACACGAAGAACCAGTGCTTTGCTTTTTTGCTCTACATTCTTTCAGTTATTGATGCACCAGCTCCAAGCTTCAGAACTGGGAAAGAAAGAAAAAGTACTTTTTAGCCATTACAGAGTCTGTAGGATGACACGGGTGCTAAGAACAGCGTAGACAAGGCATGGAAGTATATAACTTTGTATGGCAACATTATGAAGAACTATATGCTGTGCTGACAGCACATGGTGTGAATTATCTTGTTACTATACAGAAAAAAATCATCTGATTAGCCTACAGAGTATTCACTGATTTGAGCTGATTGAGCTGCTGCGTGCAAAGCAATTAGTAAAAACATTCCATACGCTACTTGTTTTCCACAGCCAACAAGTAAATTGGTGTCACCAATCCCCTTCAGCTATAGCTGTATTTATTACATACAAGTTCTAGTTTTTAAAGGAATATACTACATTCTCGTATATACTCATCCTATATCTTGCATACGGCAAGCCGTAAGACATAGCTAGGGATTTATAAGACCTAGTTAGATCTTATAACCCTTGAATTAAAATTCTGTAGTTTACTGTACCTGTCTTCATAGGGAAAAATTTCAGACAGCTCAAGTGCTGCCTTTGTTTGGGAAGTAACCAAAAGTTCGGTTTATCCTTGCTGAATTTCCTGTGCTCAAGAGCAAGAAATACTGGGGCGAGGTGCTGCGAAAATGTGTATTTTAAGGAGTGGTTCCTTGTTCCGTGGGCTATTCATCCCCAAATCCTAAGTTAAGGGAAATCATTACACCACAGAGGAAAAATTGTTTTGGCTGACATTTAATCTAAGACTGATGTGTAAGTGATAGTAATAAAGCAATCCTGCACCACGTTAATTTAATGTTTCATCAGCTTTCAAACAAGAGCCACATTCTGATTTTCAGTTTGGGTTTTAATATGAATTCAGAAGCGCTCTATGGTGGATTTAGCATTAACCGGTTTTGTTAAAGACTCTGCTGATAGAATGTCTTGAGAAATATAGTCTCAAGTCACACATATAGTAAAGAAGAGTGTAGATTACGGGTAAACCAATGGGGTAAGCAGCGAGGCTCTGGAGTGGCGCAAAAGGTGTGTAAATAACTGGATGCACACAGGCAAGCAGCTGAGCTGCTCATGGTAAACTTTCTGTCTGGACCCCAGATTACGACTCCTGTTAAGCTCTCCCTCCTGGGAAAAGTTGCAACTGCAAAACAATTTGCTGACTGCATTTCACCCCAGAGTTCTGTTCTGAGAGGTGTGACAGAATTGTTTAATTTCATGAGATCAGACTATCAAATGATATGAATTGCTGCAGTTCTTATCATTAACTTTAAAGAGAGCAGGGGGCTTCACAGAAGTCAAGAATCTATTCTTTCTGCTGAACTGTAAGACCACCTCAAGGACTTGAGTTCTGCATCTCTCTAAGGCATATCTTCAGGCATATGCAGTGTATATTCCCAAATCCTAAATCTGCTTGTCTTGTAAATGGAATTCAAGCACCTGCCTACGATGTTTCCTTCAATAACAGAAAGAGGTAGCAAATTTGGGGATTGCCAATGAAGACTTCCTCAATATTTCTGAAGAATTTTGCACGTAAGAAGGAGAAAGTTACCTTGAGGAGGTACTCAGATGTTCAAAAGTGTTATTCATTACTCAAGGAAGAAGTTAATCCTGGACTGCCACTTCAACAAGAAGTTCTGGGTCGGAACTGGTGCTGTTACTCAAAGGTGCTGTTTAATTTTCATTGTGTTTACCTTCCTCTTAGTGCTGCCTGCTTACTGAAACATCACAGCCAAGTACTAAGACAACATGGGGGAGTTATCTACATGATTTTCCCATTTCTTTCTTCTTCTTCAATTTTAGCTGTAACAAAATCAAAGCAGGATTGCCTGCCCCGGTTTCACAGCTGACACCACCAGTCACTTGCAAGCCTTACTGAATCAATACTCTCTCTCCAAGACAGCACCACTTGGTCTCCTGTACATGGGTTTTTTCCCGGTCCTGCAAACTGAGAAGGTTGCTACAAGGTCTGTGAAAGCAGAGCACCATGAAGTGGAAGGTGCAAGTTTACAGCTCTATAGTGCCAGTAGGATGATTTAGCAACATGTAGTGACCTAACCTTGGCAATGAAAAACAGCTCCTTTGAAAGAGAGAGCTATAGACACGCACATTTATTATACACACACACACATATTTACTGGGATATCTGTCTTTTCTACTAACTTGCAATATGGCACACTACATAATTGCCCATTGAGGGGAAAGTAAGTGCTCGTAAAAGGTATTGCACATACCTTTGGAATCCTGCTTTTTTTTCCCTGCATGACATACATCTTCGACATTACGCATGATCTTTGTTTTAAGGGGACATTCCCTTTTTAATTCTGTAATAGAAGGAGATTCCTTGGTATAAGGAGATGTGTTAAAATACTAGGTATTCTTAAAAAGGCAGATCTGGTTTTCTGAACTTGTTTTCTAGAATATTTGACAAATTACCTCAACTAGTTTACGTGACATGCAAACAACACACACTTGCGTCATCCATGTTTTTCATCAATCCTATTTCTGATCAATATAGGTTGCAGTGCCAGGGAATCATTCATGTGAGTCCATACATGCGCAAGTGGCTAAGTGTTGAACAATTGTGTTTTCAGGTAGTTAGTGATATAAACCTAGTCACACATGTGGAATCGAATACGTTGGAAAATGGGGGGAAAGTGTCTAAGGCGATTTGCTGAAGATATTGTGAGGTTTGTAGGTGCTTCCATTGCATTCAGCTTTTTTTTTTTTTTGCCTTTTTTTTTTTTTTTTTAATTAGCTTCCCATTCAAAGAAGCATTTCCAGCCAACAAAATGTAACAGTTGCTTCTAAGCTGGCTTGTTACCACTCTAAGCAAAAATAAAAATAAAAAATACTCTGGATCTAGAGAGATCTGAAACTATCTAGTCATTTCTTTATAGTAATCGAAGGCAAATGAAATGGTAAGAACTAACAGAAAAAGACCAGAGAGCAAGACAATTGTACTACCATATGCATCCCGGTTGCACCTGCGTCTTGAATCCTGCATGCATGCAGATACGATGATTTGATGTCAAAAGGATACTTTAGAAATGAAAAGGTACAAAGGAGAGCAACTGGAATTATTGGAGTTGTGGGAAAATGTCCATATAAAGGGAAGTTAAATAGACGACGACTTCCTAGCCTGAAAAAGGGGCAGCTGGGGAAGACTATGACAGGTCTACAAAGTCCTGAAGGAGAGAAGAATGATGAAGGTTCTTCTTCAGGAAGTCTATGGTCACTATGTGAAATTCACTGCTACAAGATGCTGAGGATCTCGGATTATAGGAAGGCTAATCATCGGTTAGGTAAGTGAATGGTAGAGAAACAGAGAGGTATTAAACTGATTGGACATCACTACACCTCCCAGCTCAAGGAGTGCTGAAGCAGAGATTGCTAGAAACTAGAATTCTGCTCTTAAAATACTCTGTGGGCTCCCATTTTGCAGTTTTTCCTCTGTGAGCACTGAGAAGCAGGGAGTTCAGGTACTGGTGTTCCTGTGGATTAGCCTGACTTAGGCTTTGGCCGTGAGCCTACACCCACACATAGATGCCTTGGATAAATCCGCTGCTCACTTTGAGGAGAAAGTTAAATTGCATTGGGAAAAACGTGATCTGACAGGGGCAACTAAAGAGGATGATTCCCGGGGGAAAAAAACTGTAAAAGTGCCTCTCACAACAAATTTGGCAACATTTGAAGCATTAGGAAGGAGGTTTGGGGGTTTTTTAGTGGTATTTCAGGACAAAATAGCAGACATGCCTTTATTGGTAGAACAATGTGAAACCAAGGTGCCTGGCTGGAATTAGAGAAATTATTGTTGCTGATGCTGAGTAACAGCATACAAAATCCAGACTGCTGTATCCTGTGTGTATAATAAAAATATGGGATCATCTTATGCTAGATGGTGGGTTTTGTTCAGCAGTAATAAAATTGCTTTAAAAGTGTTCTAAACATTGCTTTTTTCAATGATTTTTTTTTTTTCCTTTTTTAATGAAACCAAGCTAAAAGAAATGAAAGTACAAGATCTGGACCACTCAGTATGAGGACAGAACACAGAAACCCTCTCTTGAGTCCCAAATAAAGAAACATTACGTGTATTCGTGTTCATCAATTTGGAAAATGACTTGGAAATGAAATATTGCCAGTTAATGGCTGGTTGCCCCAGGTTCCAGGAAAACTAAAAAGTAACTTTGCAATGTAAGTACCTCATGTCTTCATAAGCGGTCAAAACCTGTCATGTGGTCCAACTGGAATGTCGAGTGCTACTCACAACATTCACTAGGGTAAGGGATCCTGCATCATGCCGGAGTCAGAAGACTGTTTTTCAGAAGTCACTCGTGTCAGTACCAGTCTCATGAGAACAGGAAGCTATAAAACGGCACATACATTTGGCAGCAGAGGGAGGAGATTTTTTAAAAAGCATTAAAATATGATCAGGGAGCATTTACAAGAAAATAATTTCCAGTTGCATACCTAGAAATATTGATAGGTTCTCAACTCGTTTCAAAAACCATCATATTAGTTAGACTGGAGAGCTATCCTACAACATCGTTTAGCTAGGAGACCATAGGATTTTATTTTACCTCCTTGTAGAAACAGTCACTTAAAATTAGATTCTTTCACAGAGAATCTTGCTCATCTTATTGTTGCTCTCCAAAAGTGCAGAGAGAAGAAAAGACAAAGCCTCTCCTGAGCTCGGTTTCCCTCCATAGCGGAGTTCTTCAGTGACAAATGACCTGTCAGGTGAGATCGGCAGAGAGATCGTTTTTGCACCGATTGCTTCAGCCCTCTGAGAGTCTAAACTTCTTATTAACAAGCTGACATAATCCTGGAAATGAATAAGGGGTTATAAAGTAGTTAGATAATTACAGGTATTTGAGCTTTCTAACTCACAGGAAGATGAGGTAACAAACTGGCACTTCTTAAATTAGGCCCTTACGTGAGAGCGGGTGGGGTGGGTGAAAGAGCAATGTGCAGTGACTGCGAAGCTTTCTCTGGTTTTGGTGTCATTTGAAAATCGGAATGAAGAGCACGGTTTGAGAGGACCTATTGCTGTGAAAATGGTAGGTGCCATTGGAAGTGAAAATAGAATTTAAAAAGACCGTCCGGCAGAAACAAGAAAAAGCAATAAAAGTTCACAAACAATGGGCACCAAGGAAATGAACTGCAAGGCAGGTCTATCAGCCCTGTCTTTACCTCCAAGGAAAAGTCTTGCCTCCAGTTCTGCTGGCTTCCCCGCCTCCACCCTCTCCAGCCTTCCTGAGCTCTCTCAGATTTGTGTCGACCATCACTCCTTTGTGTGTTATTTCTTGAAATCAGACAGGATTCCACAGTCCCTAGCTCTAAAACCTCGAAGTAGCTCTGCAAAGCTCCTACTGCGCTTTGGGCCCCTATAAAACACTACTCCTAGTAGCAAGAACAACATTCAGGGAAAGCTTAGAGTGGAGCAAGAATATTTATTGTGATAATCGCTAATATCCAGTAACAGCAGAGCTTTTCATCTCTTTTAATTCCTTTCTCAATATGTCTTTCCACTCCATATCCTCTGGTTTTAACTCGGAAGTAGTACCATCGAATCAGCTTCAGCATTGCAGAGGGAGCCGGAACAAAATCAAGTTGGAAAGGCAGGCGGTTAAACAAATAGATAAACCTCATAGACATGGGCAATGTCTGTGCCCCACTGACAAAGAACTATTCAACAGTATTTTTAGAACTAAAGCCCTGAACTATTTCTATAGCAACTAAGAATTTGGTCTAGAAATCACATATTCCACTGTTCCTTTTTTTTTTTTTTTTTAATTGCTGTTAAAAATATAGCATTAAAAACTCATTTGAAGGTTAGAGAAGTAAATGACTGAAAGCTTTAACAACATGCTGATTATTACTATGCTGCATTTGAGAGCTGTCAATAAGAGGCTGATTTCTTTTGAAATTATCCTATTTTATTACAGCTTTAGGCTTCAAGGATTTTGCAAGATTGTGCTTGTCAGCCACTTGCCACACATGAAGCATGGTGCCTTGAAAGCAGATTATAATTAGTTGGGTATCAGAGGTGACTTGTGCAGTAGAGTTTTAAACAGGTATGCTGATCCCCCTTCTTATGTCACCGAGGAAGAAGTGTCATTTCTAGAGGCTTTGACTTTTGAAAGGTTTTGAGCACTTACACAAGGCTAATGAAAGATATCCTCGTTGTAATTCACACAAAGGAAAGGAGTCATGGTGGTGTTCGTGCAACAGAACGATATCGGCAGTCTGTCTTAAGTGCTGCTGCTTAAGGCAGGAAGAGAAGGGAAAAGCGTGGCTGATGACTTCAGCCTCAGTTTGGATGACACTTTTAAAGCCATGTTAATAACTCCCTGGACTCCTCTGCAGTATGATTTCAAAGGTACTTGGCCAACAAAACTACCTCGATTGCCATGTTTTCCTCATTCTGAAAATCCTCTCAAGAGCTAAACAAAAGTTTTGATGAATTGTTCTAGTCTTCCGTTTGAAATTTCTACGGTCCCCCTACAAATGCTGCGCAAACTGCTAGACCAAACTTCTGACAAAGTGAAAACATGAAACACTCCGAGGTGTCATTCCTCTCCAGGGCTGGTTCTTCGGGAAGGAAGATCAGCCAGCCTGTTCACACTGCTCTCAGCAGAAAAAGGCTTATTCCTCACCACACCAAAGACCTTCTAGAGAGCGTACATGCACAATTCACCACCCACTCCAAAGGTGCTGTATTATGCATAAGTTGGTGGTGTAGCTAACTAATTTCTGTACTGTGCTTCTCCGCCTGAATGATTTTCAGTGTCTCAGGCATTCATAATTTGGGATTTCACACTTTTTAAAAAAATATATATCTATCCTGTGACAACGTAGATCTTACCGTTTGGGAGAAAAGCCTGGATCATGGCAGTCAGGGAAGTGAGATGGGAACTTATGGCCAAAGCCCAGCAGAGAAATGCACGGACTCCACAGGTACTGACATCTGGTAGATAAAACATACGTGTATCAGCTTGCTTGCCCTCACTTGCCTAGGTCAGAGGTAGTCCATCACGACCACTTGAACAAAATGATCTTCAGTATCTTATAATATCCTGACTTTCTAAATGTGGTTTGGTTTCCAACAGAGCAAACCAAGTTTTTAAGTCTTCTTAGGGTGTGAAAAGAAAACTCCTATGACAAGAAAGCAGCGGTGAGGCTGAAGGGACCTTTCAGCAGCCTATTAATGTCAGTTTCATTAACGATTTTGGCTGGGAACCTTAATTCTCAGCACTTTCTATTTTTTTTTATCTGTGGTAGGTGAGCACTTAAATGATGGTAAGAAGCAACAGCAAAGAAGTAATTTACTGTGCTGTAGTCAATGTCAATTATTACATAAAAAGACCTAAGACTTAAAATTTGCTAAACATCTGCTGATCCTCTAGAGGAAATCTGCTTTATCCTGCAGCTTACACAAGAAGTGCTAGGACAGATACTTTTTTGTTTGTTTGTTCCACCTGAACACGTGAAATAAGCTGTAATGAATGTACTCAAATTGCCTGAGGCGCTTCAGGGCCGTACTGGGTTTGTGGTTTATAGCTGTGAAGCTGTTGAGAATATGAACTGGCCAAATTTTCTGAACACACTGCCACTTTGGCATCCTCTTAGGGTGGTTTTGTTCGAGGCTAAGAATGCACAATAACTCTTCAAATGGGTACCTTGATGCTGAGCTGAGATGAAAACAGAAAGTCTGTTAGTGTCGTGTGTTTCGTTTTTCCTCAAATATGACCAGACAAGGATTTAGAGATCCAGGATGCAGGTCTTGTGTCTTTCCTTGCAAAGACAACAGCAAGAAGAATTTAGTAGCTAAGGTGACAGTTTAAGTGGAGCAAATGGAAGGCTTTCAGAGGTTATCGCAGTTGATGATCTTTGGACCAGATGTTGACATTTCAGAATAGAGGGTAAACATTTTCACAGATGACAGACACAGTCCTCATGTGTCTTGACTGATCTGCATGTTCATTTGAAACAGAGGGTAATTTAAACAGTTTGGTTTGTTGTTTATTTTTTATGTTGGTGGAAAGTGACTTTTACACACCTTGGCAGAGCAATCAACACCAGCCAGGTTGCAATCGATTCCGAGGGGGTTTGGCTTCTACAAGGACCTTGAGAAAGAATCCTCCTTTCAAGCCCTTGCTCTGTTTTCTCCAACTGCTTAAATTCCACCAAAAAAAAGGGGAAGTTTTAAAATCTGGGTTTCAATCTAGACTCTAAATTCACCTCCTTCTGTGACAGCATAGAACTTTCTGCATAAGCCTCTACATTCTGCTTGGGCACGGGAAAGTATGGATATTCTGAGAAAGGAGAAGTTCACAACAACTCTCTTTTTTCCTTGCGTTCAGCACTTCAGCTTACCAATGTCATTGTATGCATGTTCTAGATGAAGAGCAATACCAATCTCTGCAACCCGTGCCTTGAACCATTTACTGTTTTTCCTGTGTTGCTATTTATGACAAAGAGAATCATCGGATCATTTAAGTTGGAAAAGACTGGTAACAATCATCAAGTCAAACCACTACGCCAGGACTGCCACTTTTTGAACACTTTCAGGGATGGTGATTCCACCACCTGGGCAGCCTGTTCTAGTTCTTGAGTACCGTTGGCAATGAAGAAATTGTTCCTAATATCCAATCTAAACCTTCCCTGGCACAGCTGGAGGCCGTTTCCACCTGTTCTATCACTTGTTACCTGGGAGAAGACATGTGCTTCCATCTGTCTACAACCTTCCTTTTAGGTAGGTGTGGAGAGCGCAAAGGTCTCCCCTGAGCCTCCTTTTCCTCCAGGCTAATCGTTGCCCATTCCCTCAGCCGCTTCTCCTAAGACTTGTCCTGCAGACATTTCACCAGCTTCCTTGCCCTTCTCTGGGCACGCTCCAACACCTCCATGTCTTCCTGGAAGTGAGGGGCCCAAAACTGAGCACAGTATACAAGGTGTGGCTGCAACAGGGCCGAGGACAGGGGGACAATCACTCCCCTAGTCCTGCCGGCCACACGGTTTTGGGTACAGGCCGGGATGCTGTTGGCCTTTCTGGGCACGCTGCTGGCCTATGTTCAGCGGGCTGTCAGCCAGCACCCCCAGGTCCTTTTCCACCAGGCACTTCTCCAACCGCTCTTGCCCAAGCCTGTAGCATTGCGTGGGGTTGTTGTGACCCAAGTGCAAGACCTGGCAGTTCTTGTTGAACCTTGTACCATTGGCCTCAGCCCATCCATCCAGCTGGTCCAGACCCCTCTGCAGAGCCTTCCCACCCTCAGGCAGGTCAACACTCCCACTCAACTTGGTGTCATCTGCAAACTTACTGAGGGTGCACTCAATCCCCTTTTCCAAATCATTGGTAAAGGTTTCCTGTGCTCTGCCAGGGAGCAGGTGCACAAGAAGCCAGGAGGGAGCAGAGCCAGGACAGCTGATCCGAACTAGTGAAAGGGGTATTGCATACCATAGAATGTCATGCTCAGTATATAACCTGGGGGAGCTGGCCAGGGCCTGCTGATCGCTGCTTGGGGACTGGCTGGGCACGTGTCAGTGGGTGGTGACCAACTGTATTGGGCATCACTTGTTTGTGTTGGGGTTTTTCCCCTTTGGGCTTTATCCTTCTCTCCTACTCCCTCCTTTTCATTACAGTTGGTTTTGGTGATTATTATCATTGTTATTTTATATTTTACTTCAGTTATTAAATTGTTCTTATCTCAACCCAGATGTTTTCTGATTTTCCCCATCCTTCTCTCCATCCCACGGAGGGTGGGGGCAGGTGAGCGAGCTGCTGCCTAAGTGATACCCAAGTACCTAAGTGGTACCCAAGTACCTAAGTGGTACCCAAGTACCACAACTAAATGGTACTTAGTTGCCAGCTGAAGTTTAACCGTGACAAGGCCTCAAACACTTGTTCTTCCTAGTAATTTTTTTCAGCCTAATCTGCAAATGAAAGAAGCTTGTAACCTAAAAACCATTGTAAGATATCATAAAAGTTTACCAGACCGCTCAAAGTTTATCAGACTTTACTCAGTGGGATGTCTGGCAGGGTGTCTTTTATTCTTTTCTGTTGAAGTGATGAGATTCAGGGCTGTGACTTCTGCTTTTGGAGCTCCTTGTATTCAGAGATTGACAGCATCGTGGATCAAAAATTATCTTTCAAGAGCCATATCACCTTTAGTGGTGAATTTTATCCCTGGATGCTGATAGGGTATTTGTTTGTATGAATTAGAATTTAATATAGCTTCCCTCACAGAGAAGGGAGACTTACATTCCTAGTGCTGCATGGCTGCAGGTCCATAGTAGCTTCTGAATTTGTCAATCACGCAACTTCTAATTGACTGACTTAGAAGTTTAAATACCTAAAGGGAGTTGTTCTACCTTGTATAGTAGGAATTGTGCTGCTGGTTTCATGTCTTATTTGCCAGAATCAATGGTGTATGGTTCATAACTCATTGTGATGATCAGTCTGACTTAAAGAGTAAACACTGTGTAACCAGCTTCATCCTTACCTTTGTATTGCATTAGTCCCAATCTTGGGATTTATTTCGCAACATTGAAAGTGTTGTGACCAAGCATTTTGTGAATCCTGAAAAGCTGTTCAGGTGACATAAAAGTGACCTACAGAAGCTAACTTTTATTACCTAGATATGCCTCATTTGGTAATTTGTTTCTTTTTCTGAACTGATCCCAAATTTAAGCTAAAGTTAATGCAAGTGCTTTTCATAATAATGTTCTAAATACTGTGCAAGACCCTGGGACTGCTTAAGGTTTCAAAATAATTTGGCAATTCACTTGCTCCATATTTCTGCTGCTGTTTTGTGTCTTTTTTTATAGGTGCCTGGAATTACGTATTTTTGGATGTTTAAGTAACAATCTGCTGGCTGTTGTGGTTACAGAGCTGATTTGTCACTGTCCCTCTGTTATCCTTTCAATGACAGGCAGAGCTTTGATTTCTTTCTAGGTAGAATTTCATGATTTTTTTCCACTCTGAATGGTCCTTTATACACCCTATGAAAGAACTCCTATTCAAGCATGCTGACTTGATTTGGCACCTGTATATCTGTCTGGAACTGCACTCATCCTCCTCAAATGAAACCTTATGAAGTTTCAACTGTAAGAACTGAACATAAAATGGTTTTAACACAGTAAGAGTTCAGATTTCTTGTGCTAAATCATGTAAATAAATATTTTAGGAGATGCAAGTGCCAAGCAAAGTGTTGAACAAGTGCATACAGTAACCAGCTGTGTTTCTGAACTTTTCACGCCCATGCTGGTCAATGCATTGTGGATTTATCACATTCACTGCATGTGTCTGTGTACCACTTCTGTACATGTAGTATTTGTTTGAGGGGACTGGCAGTGAAGCATTGCAGTGCCAATGGTCAGAACAATCAAAGCAGCAGTTCCAACTGTTTAACATCTACAAATCCCAGCAAAACTTCGACAGAAAAAAAAAAAATGTTAGTATTGCTATTTTTACAGCTCCCTACTTCATTGAGGTATTCGAAGTAAGTCGTAAAAAATCCTGGGGAAAAATTTTTTCGGGAAAAACAATGTTAAAAAAACCCATCGTTAAGAGTATTGGTTTGGACCAGGTGCCATGGTACTAAGTAATGCACAAAATTGCCATTCTTGTAGCAACAACTGATGTCCTTAGGCGCATCTGCAATTTATACTTATAAGGACAAAACTGGTGTTTAGAGAAACAAAGGACAGCTCCCTTGATGAACGCAGTAGTCTTTAAAAACATTGGTACTTCATGGCAGTATCTTTATTAAATTGCATTCAACATAAGATTGTCCATAGCTAGAGACTGATGTTATGAGGAGTACTTTCTTATAGTGACTTTATAACTAAGGGCAAGCTGGTAGTGCATCTGTGATCTCTGCTTCATAATACCCAACTATAATTTAGCCAAAAGCTCAGATATACTGTGGAAGCCAAAACACTAGTGACCTTTCCCAGAGGTATTGTTAAGTGTTTAACCCATTGCAATGTGGAGTTAAACGTAGCACCACAATGCTACTATATAGTAAAGTTACAGTTGTGGCCTACAGGGAATGATTTATTGACAGGTATTGAAGAGCTTTTCTCTTTTACAACAAAGATCCTTTGAGACAATTGTTCTTGCCTAACCTGATACGTACCATATGTAGAGTTGCATTACAAATATCTTCACTTGGCATTTCTTTAATAGCCAGGTCACATTGGTTGCAGAAAGTTTCAGTGAACCCTTGAGGCCCTTCTTATTATTTGTGAGACGTTAATCTTAGAAATGCATAAGCAGCAGCTGCTGACTCCCAGCCCATACCATCAAATTTAGTGAGAAGTACCACAGTCCTTAAATGTCAAGAATCCTTTCAAAGCAAACTTTAAAGTTTTAGTTTCTTTAAAATCATTACTTGCCTTATTTTATTTTTTCCCCTTATGAAAATAAACCCCTATATTTTAAAATGGTGTTCAATTACTTTCCATACCTTCTCACTCCAGAAGGAATGGCTGGCAGTGTGGTCTGTGAAATGAGTAGTCCTATCATGGCAGGCATCAGTCAGAACATCTGGAGTAGGCAGAGATGGTGACCCAATCTTCCAGCCTAGAGCTGACATTCTGCTTTGCAAAATCAGAATATGCAGTACACTTGGGAAAATATCTAAATTCTCCCCTACCTCTGCAACTGTGTGACTACTTTGTTATGGTGGGAAAGCTACATCAGAAATATGAAGTCCTGTGAGTGGAAGTACTCGGCAAAAAAAAAACCAACCTTGCTTTCAGTAGGGACTGCTACAAGAGCTGTATTTCTGGATTGTGTTCATTACA
This sequence comes from Falco peregrinus, assembly GCF_023634155.1. Classification (NCBI taxonomy): domain Eukaryota; kingdom Metazoa; phylum Chordata; class Aves; order Falconiformes; family Falconidae; genus Falco; species Falco peregrinus. Next base: position 35,905,220 of record NC_073739.1, read on the forward strand.
GTGCATGACAGCTCCTACCTAAAGGTGTATTCACAACTTCATTGGATTTTTCCAAGTGATATTTCAGTGGGAAACTGACTCTCCAATTCTTTTTTAGGATGCAAACCTTTAGTCTCTGACAATGGCTGTCTGTTCTGGGATTTTAGCCCTACTTGTACTGAAATCCCTTTTCTTCCATGGTGCCAAGATGCTGGGATTTGCCAGTCAGCATCACTGTGAACAGAAAAAGAAAGTTCTGAACTAAAGGAACTGGTCACATGTCAATACTGTATTTGCTAGTTACCTAAAAGATGAGGCTTGAAGTTTTAATACCAAAAAAGATATTTGTTTTTTTTTCAGGAAAGACTGCTTCAAAATAGCATCTTCCACAAGTTATCTTAAGGACCATGAACTGAGTGATATGGCTGGGCAATTAAGGATGTATGAAACACAGTGAAACTCAGTGAGAGCATTAGCTCTCTTTCCTCAAGCTCTTGTTTTCTCTTTTGGAACTTGGAGTACAATATGGGTATGTAAAGCTTTATTTGGGAGCCTGAATAGCAAGTAAGAGGGAAATATATGTGACGGGGGGGTGGGGTTGGGGGGGTGGTTCTGCATAGTTCTGTCTTACAATATTTAAAGACCATATTTTTAGCTTTTTATTGTTTAAGACAGTATGTATGTGTAGCCTGCACAACGGAAACAAATCCTAACTATCCCCTGTGACAAGTATAAGTGGTTTGTTTCTTACAAACATATTAATATTCTATAAACTCATGACTGCTGGTGCATGTTCAAATGCACGCTGGGCACTATAATTTTATATACGGTACCTCAGTAAGTCTTTCAGCAGGTGCAGGTAGGAAGAGCAGACCAAAGCCAGATTAGAACTATTTACTTTACATTGCTGTTTGGACTGGATTGCAGCCAGCAAACCATACGTCATCATCTTCTCCTTCTTACTGACCTCATTGTAAAAATTAGTCCTTTTAGCTGCTGGATCTAAACTCATTCTTCCATAATTTTAGCCAAGACTTATAAAGGAACTTTATGAAAGTGTTTGCTAAGCTAGAATAAGGTTTCCATAACTAGGTGAATTCATCCAGAAAAAATTTTAAATAAGGACTCTATTCATGGGAAAAAATACAAGTTGTCCTGTTTGGCTTGGATGAATTGTACAGTTTGTGTGCAGTATGGAGGAGAGATTCTGCAGTATGTGCTGTTTCAGAAAAGCTCTGTGTGCTGTCAGAGAGTGGATGCACACTGAAGAATTGCTCTGCCACTAGCATCCATCTCCATGCTGATTCCCTCCTCTTTCTACTTTTGACTCACCATCTTCTTGATTGCCCCACTGTGGAGACTGAAAAGCCCCAGCTCCGTGCTTTTCTGTGGTTTAGGAAAAGGCTAAAAAAGGCTTCTCCTTTTTTCTATGTTCCAGTTCATAACAAAGCAATTCAAATTACTGTCTTCAAGAAATGTAGCAGATACATTGGCTCAGACGATTCAGTGAAAAATCCAAAGAGATTTCATTTCGTCCTGAGATCTCTTAAGCTATTATTTCAGGGCTTATTGTATTTCAGCCCTTAGTAAATTATAGGATTTGCAAACAAAATGTGTAACTGTTGTTGGACTCTCAAAGGAAGGTAAACAAAGTCAGTACTGAATTGTTCGTATGTTCCTATGCAATAGGCATGATGGAGGCAAGTACCAAACCTATGAAAATGTCAATATCAGTCCAAAAATAGGACAAATATTGATTCAAAACAGAGAGAAAGACTAAGCTAATTTAGACTGAGCAACAATGTGGCAATGATTTAAGATTAGGCTCACTTGCACAAATAGTGGATTGCATTGTTCTAGAACTGGCTTAATTTTTTTGAGGACTACGTTGTGTCCAAGTTGTGTGGTGTAAGAAGTGAGTTTTCAAAAGGCTGGCTGCCTTTTGTGTCTCTGGCCTTTGTGCCCTTATCTCTCCCAAAACAGGGACAAACCCCAACATATTAGAAGGCTTATCATGTAAATTTACATGAAGATTTTGGATTCTGATGCAGTGCAAATATAATTAACTAAAATCTAAATGTAAATAAATGTTGGATTTTTTTCTAGAGACAGTCCCCTACATTTAAGCATAGAATAAGCAGCAATTAAACACAAAGTTCACTAAATTTACTCAGTTTTCTGGGGTTCGTGCCTTTAGAATACTCTTCATTATTGTTTTTGTGTTTTCATTTAGAACCAACAGGTTAACAGACACTCTTTGCAAATGTTGGAAAATTCTGAACCTTATAACTGATACCAATATGTGCCACAGTTTGTTTTTAGAATATATTTTCCAAAAGCAGTTTCATAGCTTGGAGTTTTAATTTTCACTTTTTTAAAAATTATTATATTGCTGCTCATAAAGTAAAGAAGATGATGGTGTGGTGGGGAAAAAGGAGGATGTTGCTTTTTTATTGAAGGCATGTGGAGTAATTCACATACAGGTATGCTATAACTGCAAAGCTGCAATACACTTTCCATCTTTCCTCCCATCCATTAATGTTCCCTCTCATGTAGAAGGTGAAAAACCAAATATTTTAAAGGCAAGTATTTGTTGAAATATATAGTGCAAGGTTACATGAAGATTTATCATGCAAAATGACACTTTAAAAATCTGGAAGCAGAAGATTATCTCTGTGAATAAGTTGGTCAGGAGAAGGTGATACATATTTATAGCAAGGAAAAACAATTCTAAACCCACAACAATTAGGTTGAAAAATATATATTTTTGTTAAGGTTTTTTGGTCATTTGCTCATAAGCAAGTTATGGAAGTCATTAAGTAAAATATGTATGCTGGCATAGTATAAGGAAAAAGAATAAATTGTATACCTAACTGATTTCTATAAAGCTGATCATTCAAATAAATTTAAATAACCTATTTGATAGAAGTAATGATGCTTTATTTTTTAATTGATGTCTTCTGTCTTCAAAAAACTCGTATCCATTGACAAATCAATTTCTGTTATTAAAAAGAGCCAGCTATTTTCCTTATTAGTAGTAATTTTTCCCCCTCTATATCTTAAGAGCAAGTTTAAGGCAATATGTAAAAAGTTAAATATACAGCCTGGAAAAAAAAGAAAAAAAGAAAAAAAAAAGCTGTTTCAAGCGCTCCTTGCTTGAAGTAGAGGAAATAGGTAGCTTTACCTTTTTCACTTTTTAAGAAAAGATAACACTGCTTCTTAAAGACTGAAGTCTTAGGGGTTTTGTTCCATCACTGAAGTGGAAAAGCCAACATTTTTAGCAAGTTCTTCCACCTGTTGGAGGGACTTAGGACAGGATTCACACAGCTAAATTTTAGGTTAGACTGTATGTTAACTTCAGCGTGGATCACTAACTTCTTCCTTCAGTCAATGCAGAGGGCAGTTCATTTTATTCTAAAGTGGTTTAGATTCTATGATTTTTTCATTTAGCTCCAGTGATTACCCTATCTTGGTGCGAATCTATGACTTCCCTTAAAGGACCTAACAGCTTCTTTAGGCAGTCTGAGTTCACAGACTATGATTAAATGATGTATTCCTCCTGGTACATTCTTTGGTAGCTGCTAATAAGCATAGCTCCAACTTAAAATACAAACATTTTTCATAGCAAAGAAGTTAGCTAATAGCTATTTATTAATTTACTAGCTAACAAGGACTAGATGACAGCATTTCATGAGAGAGAGATTTTTGCCTGTCTGTATTTCAGCACAACTTTATCGCAATGACTTGCTTAACCTTCTGTAAGGTTATACAATTAAAAATTTACTTACAGACAGACAGAGGAGCCCAGCATGTCACTGGCAGGTGAGGTGACCCAACAACCTCATGAGAGAGCTAAGCCCCTGCCCCATGAAAACATCAGCCCCACTGCCCAGGAGGGGCACCAGAAAGTCACCCCATCACCGCTCACTCTGAGAGGTGTGCTACCTACCATGGTACAGACTTTACTACAGGATGCAGTGAACAGCATTTTGGGATTATGGAAAACTTCTTAGGGGAGGACAATAGGCAGGAAATGGAAAAATCAGGGTGGGTTTGGGAGTAACAAGTGCGGAAAAGCAGAGGGATAAGGGCCAGAGTGTTGGTTCCATGTAAAGGGGTTGCTGGTCAGTATGCATATCTGGCCATGCCCTGTGCCTGACAGGGCAGAAGACAGTCTGCCCTGTCTTCTCATTAAACTCCATTTTCCTGGGTAAGGAAAAATATCCTGTTTTCTGTGCTTGGAGTTGTAAGTGCCAACCACTCAGCTTGGACTGTGGACGAGAGGGGCCTGCGTGCATGGGGTAACAGCAACCAGGCAGGCTGGGTATGTGCATACTGTGTGGTTACTGCCACTATGTCAGTGTGTTATCATTAGCGTAAGCCAAGCCAGATTTGACAGTGAGCAGGGCAAATTGTTTGGGAAGCCAGGAAGAGAGAAGTGGTCTGTGAGTAGGCTACTGGAAGAACCAGGAGTCCAAGCTGGCTACTGGGGACACTGTGGAGTGTAGGGCCTGGCCGAGCAACGCATTTGCATGTGTAGTTGGTCACGTATGAGGTGACTGGAGACAGGAGGATCTGTGAGCCATCTACTGAGTAGACTGGGTGTCTGAGGGAAAATTACTGGGGGGATGCTCAGCAGGTGTGTCTCTGTATGTACATTTCCATGTGTGCAAGGGAGTTCTGTACCAGCAGTGGGAATGGGTCTGCAGCCCTGGAGGGTCATGAGCTCAGATGCTAGCAGCTCAGGGGACCACAGATGCAGGGGCAGCCACGAGACTGAAAGTCTCAGACCAAGTATTGGAGAGTTCTATACTGTGTAAACAGTGTAAATCTGTATCCATATAAACCTTTTCCACTAACGGACCTCCATCCTGACCCTGACCAGTAACTGAGGGGAACTGGGTAAGGTTGTCCATGCTGCTTTTGTTTGAGCACTGTGTCTGTATTTGTCAATCTTTTGACTGGCTGTGTATATATGTATGTATGTGTTGTACAAGTATGCTTGGGGTGTGTACCTACTGCAAATAAGAGGCCAGTTTCACACCTGGTCAGATCTCAGAGCACAGAGCTGCAGCAACCTTGCCTGTATCATAGTACCTGATTCAGTAACACCGAACCCCTTCTACCTCCCAGCAGCTGGCAGTGCACAGATACTTATACAGCTAGTATAATAACATATGCCCAGATAGAGTAACTTGGGTCATGTTAGCCTGCATGTCCAACTTTAGGTAGCAGCAATCAGATAAAGAATTCTTTAAATACTTTTGATCCAGCTCATTTTATTTGTCTATACAAATAAGATATTTTTTTTCCCTATTCACTCCTCTTTTTCCTCCTTTCTCAGCAAACTCTTCTGTTTGCTTTTTCCACTAACAGTGAACAGAATATACAACAAATAAGCAAGATAGGTAACTGCATTGTTGATATGCATACCTTGAAAAGAAGATATCTTCAAAATAGAACTGCAAAATTCATGCCAGAAATTAAAAAAACAAAAAACAAAAAACACACACAACAACAACAAAAAAAACAACAAAAAAACTAACCCAACCCAACCCAAACCTCTTGGAAAGGGTTGGTTTTCCTTGGAGTTGCTTCATTCCAAGCATTAGGGTAATAAGTAGCTTTGGCTTCTCAAGCAAAGTGCCATGTTCTCTTACCATGACTTTTTGTTACAATATTATGCAGTTCAGAAAATGATGGGTCTGTCTGAAGAAGAAAAGCATATAAAGAGGGGCTTTTTCCTTTGTTTTTTAAAAAAATCTTACAAAATCATTCTGCTTAGGAAATATGGATACAAAGATACAATAATAAACACTTATTCTATACCTATTTGGAAAATTGCAGGGTAGTGACGCTTTCGAGCCATTCATATGAGCAATTAACTTGATCATAAAACTGATAAAGCTGATTTAGGCATGTAAAATAGAAGTAGTCTTCTACTTGGAAGAAAGGCTATGATTTGCACGGTTAGTAACAAAACAAGGTTTGTTAAAGAATTTTCCTCCCTTCCTAGAAAGCAGGGTTGGATATGCATTGTAAAGTCAAAGGAGAATGTTTTATTGAAAAGATACAATTTGCTTGTTTTAATATTGATGAGTCTATTTTGGGGTTTGTTGCATAAAATCACTATGTGTCAAAATATATAATCTGAACATCTAAATTGTGGGGAAAACCAGCATTGTTCATACATGTCAATATCCTAGATAGGTAAACTGTTTTTAATTTACTATAGTCAGAACCTATGCAGACACAGAGATTTGTGGGACAGAAATACTTGTAAATTATACAATAATAAGTACAACCATATAAAGAAGACATAAGGGTAAATTGGCTGAAAATGCCTAGCAGAAAGTTTTCCTGGCATCAGGGAACTCCTCGTGATAAGATACTGGTTCTGGGTCCTGAACTGCCACACAGCGACATATCAGACCTGGAAAAGGAATAAAACAGTGACAGGAAGACTATTCTAATGAACAGGCATTCCCTTGCATTCCCTTGCTTTTTTTCTTTTTTTTCCTTTTTTTTTTTTTTTTTTCCCCTCCCTTTGCTCATATCAAGAGTTTTTGTGCAAAATAGTATGGTCACCATCACTCCCAACAGTAACCATCTACTAGGAGGTTCTCAAAGTTCACTATGAATTCTAGGTCATAGACCTCTTCAGTTTTGTTTTAGTATTTCATATATTTTTAAGATGGATGAGTCTATGTAGCCATTGAATTTGAATGAAATAATTATAGTGTGCTCCTCAGACAGTTCTGTCTACTGACACTGTGAAAGCTACCTTCCTACCTCAAAAGATAGTCTGATGATTATTTAGGCATCTTTTAGGCCTCTCATTTGACATTTAGATTATTTGTATCAAGAACAGTTCATCTTAAAGGAAAAAATGGCTGGGAGCTCATGTGTTCTGTGTAGGCTTTCTTTGCCTACTGCAGGTCAACTTTTTTAATTCCAGAGAACACAATCTAGTGCTTATACAAAGAAGTTCTAAACATAAAATTGTTTACTTGTATATCACTAGGAATATTAGACTAGACTGAAAAGTTACACAAGCATTTGATCATCAAGTTGTTTGCTGTAAATACCTTTACCTGGATGTAAGGATTTTATGATCATTATCCTGAATCCCCAATGGGAATATCACAGTTTTCTCTACAAATATATTAGCTTATTGACATCTGTTTTCTAGGGTTTGGGTCCCTACCAGTGAAGTTTCAGTGTTGTCATTGACCACAATGTATGTTTAATTCCTATAGCATTATGCATCTGTAGGGAGGAAATAGCAATTTCACATTGCCAACATTATTTTTTTCTAATTAGGTTGGCTATGTACAGTGCTCACTGGATTTAAACATATCTTTAATTGAGCAATCAAAGTGCTGAAGGTTTTCCTCTCAAGTTTTGAGAAAAGTGAGCAAAATTATTAAAGAGAGTCCTTAATGTCTATGAGGATGTAAAGAAATGCTTCAGTGTTAAATTCTTCAGAAGATTTTTTAAAGAATTATTTAAACGGGAATAATAATCACATTGTAATCAACTAGGAAAGAAACTAGGAACTACTGTATTGTTAGGGAAGATGTAGAGGGCTTGAGGCAATGAAGAACCATCTTCAGGGGCTCATCTTAAGTTATCCATTTATTAAAATATGGTTTAATCAATGCCACTGGATGCATAATTATGCCAAGTTTCCAGTAGTGACTACAAATTCAAAATGTTTCTGTGAAGGCGGTAGCCAAGCCACCATTAGAAACGACACTGTCTGGTATTATTGTCAGCAATCCTGCCATTGAAAATAAGTGTCAGGGAGCACTGAGTGAGGGCCTGCCCCACGAGGGGGGGAGGCAGAGGCTGACCCACACAGATGACGTCCCCCCACCATGTATCTGAGCAGGGGACAGAGCTGGGGCCTGTAGCATCCATGGCATAGCAAAGTAATGGGGGAGCAGGAATTGGAGAATAGATGTGGGTCGGAGGAATCCACCAGGACATGGGGCTAATCACTGTCATCCCATGGAATAGATTCAACATCCATCCAGAGAAGATCTGGGTGTCCCAGTCTGAGCTTATAAATGGGACCCCTGGAGTGGGTGCACCAAGCAAGACTGGTCAGGGCCACTAAGATCTGACACTGGATATGGAACGTGAAGTGGGTTTTTAACTGCTAGAAGGATCCCTTCAAGAGTGGATTTTGACATCAGCAGGACAACACTTACTACTGCACACTTGCTATACCTATTCCATGAACAAATACCTAGATGGCTTTACTGCTTCAGGTCTTTTATTTTTTGTGTGCATTTAACCATCTGACTGGGCACAAAATTTCCAGTGGGATGTACAGAAAGAAGCTGAGTTTGGTTCTGTGGAAAACAGAGCTGTTGCAAGTGTAGGAGAGCGCACCGAGGAGTTTCTAAGTGAGCTACAGACAACACATTGCATATCATCTCAGGAAAGGGAAAATATGGATAGTGGAGATTGGCACGTTCTGCATCCTCTTACTCCTGCTTGGTCTGCCTTCCTTTTCCTTCAGAAAGAATATGGTCCTTATGTCAACCCTCACAATACAGTAAGTCCATTACATAAAGCTGAATGGACTTTGCTCTGAAGAAGGAAAATAAACTTCAGCAGCAGCTAAAATGCATTCTTTAGCTCATGTGGTATGAGAGTTTCCTCTTTGTTTCCCTAAACATGCACCTGAGCCAGGGAGCCTAAAAGCAAAGCAAAAGGACAATATCAGATCTAGTGCTTGAAGTACTAAAAGAGGTGGTCCATGATTGTGAGATTTTTTTTTTGCCAATATGGCACTTCTAACTATCCTTCCACAATAGAATTTTTTCTTTCTTGCCATACCGCAAAAATAGCTTACAGTTCTAAATCAAAAATGCATGATCCTACAGTAGATTATTCTGTGGGAAAGACTTGAAAAGGAATTTGTCCAGAAGAAAAGGGCAGTAGAAGATCCAATGTGATTGTATTCTGAAAGGGTAGAGTTTACCAACATGGAGTAAGTCATCAATTTCATAGAATCCTAGAATTATACCATTATTTAGATTAGAAAAGGATTTTAAAGTCATTAAGTCCAGCTTCAAACTTAACACTGCCAAGTCCACCACTAAACCATGTCCTTAGGTGCTGCATCTACATGCCTTCGAAATACCTCCAGGGATGGTGACTCAACCAGTTCTCTGGGTAGCCTGTTTCAGTGCTTGATAACCTTTTTGGTAAAGAAATTTTTTCCTAATAGCCAACCTAAAATCAACCAATTTAAATCAATCCCTCTTCTACTAATCATCACTCTGAAGCAGTGTTTCAAACATGACAGTGCATCAGAATACTATGTAAAAGACAAGGCAGCGTGGTAACAGTAAGCATGGTTTGAAACTACTTTCATGAGAGTCTTTCAGATACTGTATGGCTTTACTGAGGGTGACCTTCTAATACTGAACACAGAAATATAACATATGCTGATGGATGAAATGCTACTGAAGAGACACAGAAAGCTCGCAAGTCAGAATCTTTTTTCTTTTTCTTTTTTTTTTTTCTTTTATAACAACAGGAAATGTATTAATGATTAAGTTCTACCAAAAGCCCTGAATGCTGTGTATCCTAGATCCTGCCCTTGTCTGTGGTGGAGCTTGTGAAGTGCAGTAGAAAATAACATTGTGAAATCTGTTATCACAATAAAGCCTAGCTTCAGTCATCTCCATTTATTCTGGAGCAGGCCAAGTTTCTGTTAGGATAATGAGGATCTGTGCAGGGAACCATACAAAACCAAAAAATAATCTTAATCCAATAACATGAAGATAGAGCAGAGTTATGAGAACAGTGGGTCAGATGTTTCAGTAGATCAGATGAGTCTCATGTCACTGTGCTGAAGCAAAGCCAGGAAACCCACCACTGTGGTGTTGGTTAATTATAAAGCATCCCTGTCTATAATTCTATATAATATATATACACAAATATCTATATAATATATATAAATATTACTTTAAAAGTATATTCACTGTTGTGAAACAACACCACTGTGTTGTGGGTTAATTATAAAGTATTCCTGTTTTCAGAGCATTCTGGCTGAAGTGGGGTATCAAAATACAAATAGTATGTACATTGCATGAAACCTGTCTGGTTTTTGTACAGTATGTTCTGGCTGTACCCAAGGGATGCTGTTCAGTGTGTGCATTTTGCAGGTGGGGATGCCCTGGCATTGCACTCAAGACAGAGAGGAACCTCTTCATTCACTTGCTACTCTTCTCTCCCAACCCTCCAATATTTGTTAAACTTTGAAAGTGGTGATGTTGAGGAAAGGGGAGACTTTCTGGTTTCCCTGTAATGGTATCAAAACCACTGACGTTAGTGCACTTTTCTGGAGGAGAAAAGAAAGTTTTGGAAAGTCTTTGCAATGTAGAGGTTATCTCAGTGTGATAAGCCATTCTAGATCTGGGAATCTACAACATGCCTGGCTCATTAGCTGTCTTGCTGATCAACAGTTTTTGTTGTCAACAACAGACAATCAGTCTGGCTTAGGTTACATGCTCTCAAAAATTACAATTCTTCACCTCTTTCCTCTCAGCCAAATGTAACCAACAGCTAATAATCATCAACAGTATGTAATAAATTTCAGAGTTATAGCCAGTGAGCAAGGCTGAAGTGCTATTTATGAAGTGCTCTCTAGATGTCACCACATTGTTTAGGTCTGTTTAATCTGTTGCTTTTAACTGTGACATGTCCTGGAACTTTGCTATTACAGCCTGATGTAATCATTGCCTCTGTGAGGATTTTTTGAACAAAAACCTCAACAGCTTAATTCTCTGCCTGCTGGGATCTGCAGACATCACTTAGCTGTGTTAAGTGCCTATTTACCATTTGCCTGTGTTGTTAGTGACAGCCATCAGAGATGGAGACATCCTTGTTTTCACAAAATGTTGGCAAATCCTGGAACTTCATATTCTGACTATATTGTTTTGCCTTCTTTGCCAGTACACACCCGCAGGTTCCTAGCTGCCCTGATGTTAGTTTCTAATGCAGGCTTTAAAAGGTCAATGGTGACAAGTGATGTTTCACCAGTGCTGTTCTGTTTTTCAGCCTAACTAAATAGGCATCGGAGCCTGACTTGTATCATTTTAGCAGGGCATATTTTATTATTTTCCCACTGATTTCCATTAAGACATTTTGCACAGGAATAATGGAAAGTAGTACTTCACCTGTGTTTTGTTGAAATGTGGGTGTCCCTGAGGTATTTTCATAGCAGATGCTTCATCTAAAAATGAAATACTCAATATACAGAATCTCTTATTTACTTGCATTTTAGTAAGACTGTTTCAGGGAAGTTAAAAGATAATTAATTTTTTCTGACAGCAAGCTCCACCTCTTCCAAGGGCTATTTCTTTACAGTGTTGGCAATATTGTCTATAGTGCTTGCCTTGGTTTATTTTTGGCCATTGCATTTCTCAGTGTCTCTACTCATTTAAAGCTAGGGAAAAAAAAAAAAGTTATTTGATTTTTTTCCAGATCCCAGTTGATTTTCATGTACACTAAAAAAGATATTTCTTCCATGTCAAGCTGAGGAACTGCCATGCTGATATCTTCAAACAAAGTTTCATCTTGATTGAGAGCTCCCTCGCTTAACCAATAGTAGGGTGTGGACATATGCTGTCACATACTGGGTCCCAGTTGCTTTTAAGGCTAATGAGCAGTGTCTCTGATACACCTTGAAGATGCACAGGTTTTTTGCTTACATACTTGGCTACTTCTCTTATCTAAAAATTCAGGATCTTGCTCTGCTTACCTTAAAGATTTTATCAAATACAATAAAAAATTGTTTTAATTCAAGTATAATTGAGCTTGTAATTCTGATGTAACCACTTTATTCTTGGATCTGGCAGTGTTGATGTGGTGTTGCTTAGCACTGAAAATAAATGTTCATTTTAGCTAGTCTTGCCTTCTTAATTGAAAAAAAAAAAAAAAGAACAGAACAGGAAAGGAAAGGAAAGGAAAAGCAAAAGCAAAGCAAAGCAAAGCAAAAAGAAAAGAAAAGAAAAGAAAGAAAAGAAAAGAAAAGAAAAGAAAAGAAAAGAAAAGAAAAGAAAAGAAAAGAAAAGAAAAGAAAAAAGAAAAGAAAAGAAAAGAAAAGAAAAGAAAAGAAAAGAAAAGAAAAGAAAAGAAAAGAAAAGAAAAGAAAAGAAAAGAAAAGAAAAGAAAAGAAAAGAAAAGAAAAGAAAAGAAAAGAAAAGAAAAGAAAAGAAAAGAAAAGAAAAGAAAGGAAGAGAAAGCAAACAAACAAATCTCTCCAGCTCTGTAGCTACAAGCCACCCCCCTCCTTTTTCCTGTATTCAAGAGTACAGATGCCAGGGTTTCACTAGTACCATAATTCACAAGAGTTCAGTTCTGACCGTTTTTTAGATACTATGCTAATACCTTTCTTGCATGTATCCTGCATGTATCATACTCTTGTGTCTTTAACACCTTGGGAGCCTTTTTAGTGAAATCTTCAACTTTATTTAATACTTTATTTATAGTGAAATCTCATGTCCATTGGATATGCCTTCTAAATAGTCCTCATGTGCTGGTTACACACTTAGAACAGCGGCACATTCTTTGCAAAGCTGGCCACTCTGCAACTTTCTATCTCTCATTTGTTGGTCTGGGGATATGGCCATGTGTTTTGAAATTGGAGATGTGCTTAATGTACCTTGCTGTCCTTATTTCTGCTTTAGCTCCTAGTCTTAAGCCTAGTAGCTTTGCCTGTTTTAATATTCTTGTGAAGCACTGCATTGGATGAGTTCAGCCCAAATAGCAAATCATCGATCAACAGTGCTTTTTGTTGAATGCACATTTGCTCTGCTGTGAACTGCTTTCCGAATCACACCTACTATTAATCAGCTGAATATCTAGCAAGGTATCAGACATCTCTCAAAGAATCTCTGCCTGGCAGATAGCACAAAATATATTCTCTTTTTTTTATGGGATTTCATACCTAAGTAACCACTTCGTCTTTTTGAAAATTATTATTAGCTTTCAGACAAATTTGAATTCAGGCAAAATATTTTGTACTGCAATATTTCTAAAGAAATACACTGGATTGCAAGAATCATTTTGGAAAAAAGTGTAGTTAAAGGCAGTGATACTAAGAAAGTGTTTACTGTTATGCAAGGGGAACTATATCATTTATAATCTTGTTAATGGCTCATTAGTAAAATATGTAAGGCATCAAGGTTTATACTGCATGTATAGCTTGTTAAACAAGAAATGTAAGGTCTATCAATTTTTCTTAGCTAAAGAAAAGAGTCAGAAACTTATTTTCTTCCTGCATCACTCTTTAGCAATATCTAGACCTCAAAATTTTTTGGTTATGTTAAGGCAGAAAGTTTCATCTTGATCCAAACTTTTGTGCAATTTGGTTATGTTCTGATTTCAGAATGAAATTTGGCCTGCAATAACTTAAATCACAGAGCTGTGAATGCAGACAGAAGAAGACAGTCTAGGCACTTCCTGTGTGCATCTGGATTTCCGAGTGGGACCTATGCTAAATAGTAGATTTTACATACATCATTAGTAGCTACATAGAAGAAACATGTAAGGTAGATAGATGGGGATGTAATATACAGTACAGAAACACTGCTGATCTTTAGCTTCCCTGAATGAATCTAGGCTGACAAACGATTTTCTGCTCCTATGGATTTTTGGTCAACTAGTATTCATGCACAACATTTCATTGTAGAGGCCAGTGTTGAATGTGAGATTTATTTTAGAAAGGAATCTCCATAGAAAATCCTTTGAATTGGAAAATTTTGGACTGGACAATGAGTAATAAACATATTTTGGGTGGTCCTTGTACTTGTTTGTTTAGTAAGTGCCTGATATAGTGCTGTATCCTGCATGTGAAATATTAAAAGGTTCACTTTTAGATTTACTCAGTTGCTGGAATTTTTTTAAGTTGCTTTTAAATAAGCAAAGTCATGCAATGGACTGGTAATTATATCATTCCACTGACAATCCTGTTGGAAAAGGAAATTACAGATCAGAAAGACACCAGTTTCTAGTGAGGAACATAGCCTGATGTGTGTGTTTAAATTATTTCTTATTTCAGAGAGATTCTCACTTCTAACCTATAATACCCATTTTAGGCAGAAAAAAAGATATCAGAAACAGTGCAAAACGTCAGCAAAGAGTTTTCCAGGTGTAGCACGCAACCCCCATGAAAGCAGTTGAATAAACAGATAGATGCCTGAATTTGACTGCAGAGGGAATACTTGCACATGAAAAATGACTAATCAAGTTGATAGAAGGGTGGCAAGATGTAGCAGTCCAGTGTTGCATGCAATGCCATGCATAGTCATCACACCTTGTCTAGAAGGCTCCACAGAACAGCAAACAAGCTTTATGTAGGCACGTAACGTAAAACTGTAATTCAGTTTTACAGATGAGGAAACAGGCTTTGGAAATTTAAGGGCTCTGCAGTTCAGTGAGTGCCTTCTATTTTATCCTGGGTACATACAGAAGAGTGGGTCACATTTAACTGTCCATAATAGTAGTAAGGAATTTGCGTTGTCATAGAAATCTTCTCCAGATTTAAATATGAACTCACCCTTAAAAGACCTTCTGTTATTCTACATGGTTTGACAGGCATTTACATTCCATTATTTTAAAAATTTGGTCATAAATGTGCATTTTACTCTTAAATTTGAGATTTAGCACCACTTTGCATTGTGTGATCCCTCTTCCTCCCTGCTGAACCCCACTCCACCCCCGGCCTTAAAAACAAACTTGAGACATTCTCTGATCTTGTCAGTTTAGTTTGCTGCTGTGAGCTGAAAATTAAAGCTCGTCTAGTCAATGCCTTGGTAACTCAAATGATTTTGCCTTTTCAGAACATATTTTATTCTCTCATTCATGCATCGACACAGACATGCCTTTCAGATGCTCTTCAACTACAGCTGTGTGTACTTGTATTGATAAACTTAGCAAATGAACTCAAGGAAAATTGACTATCAAAGGGAAAGAGATAACAAAAAATGAAAGAAAAAGAAGAAAACATCAAGTATTCTTAAAAATAGGCTAAACCAATGCAAATATTTTCTCAAATAGACAATAGCACTCTGTAGGAAAGGCAGTTGTGATTATTACTTGCAGTTATCGAATAGCTTTCATCTAAAAGATATTTATAATACATGCAAGGTATGTGGGATGTTTGATTGAATGCCCTTCTATTATTATATAATATCTTACAATTTATGCACAACTGGCTGTCTCATAGAGTACTTGTATTATGTCATTCTGCAGATGGGTCATCCCAAATGCCTGCCACCCAGGACACCCTGTTTGTGCTTGTTTTCTCACTGCACATAGTTTTTCTGCCTTGGTTTATACAACTGCACTGCTGTTTGCACCTGTGGGAGGAGGATGCTGTACAGCACCCCTCACTCTGAGGACTGTCATGGGCAACATGTTTGACATCTTTAAATGAGAATGCTTCCTTTTTGCTGAGTGCCTGCCACCGTTTATATGCTGCAGACATCTCCTACCATATGGCCAGGCCACTAGGGGAAAAAACAGTTGCAAGAAACAGAGCAGCCTCTGCAGATATACAGGGGGCAGAACAAAGACGGTTTCTGCCTGGAGAATGTTTTTTCCAGACCAGCCAAGAAGAACAATAGGCTGTGGAGAGCAAGGAAAAGAGGCAGTGGAGATTGGTATCTTAATTCGCCTGAATGAGGTAGTGGCCAAAAGAAATGGATCTAGTAGTTGGATGGCTTTTATTGTACCTTGTCAGCTTGCTTGCACACAGGTCTGTGGCTGTAAGAAGGAGATACTGCAGCAGCACCTGCAATATGTTAAAATAGGAATCTTCCATGATGACTTCTGAGGGTCAAACTCCTGAGAGCTAGGCTAAGGCACTTCACTGGGTATTTTTTAAACGGTATCTGAGGCTGCTAATTAAAATAAGTCATAGGATTAGATTAAGATAAGATAGGAGGAAGGTACAGCTGAAGTAGCCAAAGCAGCATGATAAAGTTGTTACAGATGTGCAATATTTTCACTGTCTTTGGCAGCTTCCTGTGTGGTCAGATTTAGTCCCCAGCAATTTTCTCACCCACCAGATTTAGACCAGGTTATAGTGGTTATGTTGCATTGAGCTAGTCCACTTACTAGTTGCTGCAAGTTAACTATATCAAGCTATGTCCCTTGATCCAGTCCTGTTAAGGCAACTTGAGGTAGTTGGGCCTTCCCAGCTGGGAGTTCTGCTGGTGTTCATTTCAATGTTCTGGCAAGAGCTGCGGTGGGGTGTTTGTACTTCAGTGTTTGATTTTGCCTTACGGCGTGATGGGCTGAACACCGCTGTGACAACCCAGCTGGGAAGGAAGAGGGAACCAAGCAGCTGCTAATGTGTAGCATCTGCCTGAAAGGGATACTTTGAGGTATTGCTGTCAGCTAAGCAGTTTGATGGTGTTAGATCATGTGTCAGGGCTGATGCCAGGGAGGTTTGTTGGCTTTATTCAGAGGCTGGTGACGTCCAGGGTCAAAAGGAAGCCAATGAGAGTGTGCATTATGGATGCCTTTGCACAGATGTGGATCTCAGATTGTATTAATGGGACACAAGCTGCTCCAAGCTAGACATAGCTGCTGTTTGGTAGGGTGACAGGGATGTGTTTGATACAAGAATTATTTACTTTAAAGAAAACAGAACTGGAAAAACAGAGGATGTTAATCAACTTTACCAATAGTTAACAAGATATGGCCTTGGGAGAAGGAATAGACACCATAAATAGGTCAAGCTAAGAAATAAGATAAACTCAGGGGGAACCAAATGGTTAATGACAACAAGTAGAAAATTACTTGAACTATGTGTGAACGATCCTCATTAGTATACTAAATGATCCACCCTCCAGCAAAGAAAGCCCACTAGTAACAAAAGGACCTCCCCACAGAACATGGACAGATAAGGCTCCTAAGAATCAGTGAGAATTAAATGTGATCAAATGTCACTGTAAACAATTGTTCAAAGTGTATGAAAGAAAATCTCATGTGTTAAGAGGTGTGCTAGCTTTGTGGATTTACCACGTAGCACACATCTCTGCAAAGACATGCAATAAACAAGTATCTCGGCACTGTGTGTGTATCAGTTCTTGCACACTGGGTGGAGAACTCAGACTTGGGATAACAGATGTGCAACACTGAACATCTTCTCCCACACGATGTGATCTGTAGTATGTACTGTGTCAGACAGTGCTAATGAAAGAATCCATGACTCCCTCAGTGAATTGATATATTCTCCTCGTCTTACCAATTTATCTCCCAGGCTAGGGCAAAAACATTATTTTGATCTGGGGAAGCATATTTCATATCATGCTATGGTGTTTTTCTGCCAGATTTCCCTGCAAACACTGTACTGATCTATATCTGTGATACTAGGCTTTCTAAAGATTCTTGTTGCCTTTGATGAGTCAAGGAAGAGATGGGTTATTCCTGAAACATCTCTCAGGTCTTTAGCAAAACATGGTTGCTTGTATTACTCTAAAATAATCCCTTCTAGTAAATGCTTGAACAAGAAAAAAGAGATGTTTATGTATAGGAATTACATTGGAATGTGCCTCAGGAATAAGAAGGTAAATGGGACTGACTTACGAACAAGCTCTAATCTTTTCTCATCATGCATGTTCAAGCAGAAAATTAAAAGGAGTATAAAAGTGTTCACTATCCTTGCATTACTTCTGTTATTAAAATAATTGAACTTCTGGTAATGGTTTTTCTATACTTTGTGTCCTTGTGGAAAGCCAGAGGAAATGCATTGTTTAAAATTACAATTAAAGAAAGTATCCTCAGAATTTATTGCCTCTGAATTGTGATATTCTGTCCCTCATGCCCTCCACTTCATTTTTCTAGAGTTTTCAATAAGCTATTCAGTTACATTCCTGTCTTAATGGAGTTCTGATGGGATGGATACAGTTACAGACAAGACCCATTCCAGTTGTGCCTGCCACTTTAAAAAAAATATTTTTCTTTCGAGACTCACCATAACTGTCTGCATCTGGTACAGGAAAAGGTGGTCAAGATACACCTGTATTCCAGATCATAAAAGGCCCTCAAGCCTCACACTAATTTTGAGATGAACCCTCACTCCATGGAAGGTATCATTTCCAGTCCATGGCTGCTCCAGAAAATGTTGCTGAAATTGATCTACAAAGGCTTTTTTGTGGTCGTTTCTTCACCATATTCCATTCTCCCAATGCTGACTGTGATGTGCTGTCTTTGGTACTTTGATACTAGATTTGGCAGTGGAATCACTTGCAAAAGTAGTGCTCTGATTCCTCAGGCTACAGGCAGGAGTTGAGACCATTAAGGCTGTGTTTTTAGATCCTTGTCTTTAGACAACTCTAATTTCTGTTCAAATCTCTGATCTAAAAATATTTGCATTCTGGTCAAACATATCATGGGACCAAACAGATAATAGATCCCTAAAAAGGAAAAGAGTCCAGCACCCAGGAAGGACTATATTGGGGAAGCATGGTCCCTCTGTTAGATATGAGCAAGCTCACATCTACTCAAACCAGAGATTTCTTGGTGTAGAAAACTCCAAAATTCTGATCTTAAAATTTGTGCCTGCATGTGAACACAAGGCACATCAGGACAAGCGTACATTTGCTCTGTAATACACACCAGCTTTGAAATCAATTGCTTCAGTTCTTCACATCTGCTGAGCAGGGTCATGTAAGGCAAGGGAAAGCAGATGAAGAACAGTACAATTCTTATTACCAGTGGGCAAGAGGCCTGCTGTGATGCTCAAATAATGAGAAACAAGTTAACAACACACCAGCTTCTTCAAGTGCCCTTAGTTATCATTATCTCACTGTACCATTAAAAAAAAGTGAAAGGGAAGTCTGATATCAGTGATACCAGAAGTTTAATGTATAACATTAATATATGTACAACCTTAATATAATTATTAGATTTCAATTGAGATGTCCCTGTATTAGTATAAGTATTAGATTGTGATCAAGAAGGCCCAGTATTATATGGATGAGATTTATCATCCAACTTGAAAGGATTATCTAAGATGAAAGAAAAGAACTGGTTGAATCTCATGGAAACCTAGCCGGTTTTGCCAAGAAAACATCATAAAAGGACTAAGATGACAAGGTCATGATGTTTAGAAGCCAACAACATCTCAGTGGTCACAAAAGCAGCCCTCTAACTCAAATAAGAAGAAAACTATGCATGTGTAAGGAAAGGAGGGACTAATGTAAATGAACTCTGACTAATAACCAAATATGAATGGGATTTTGGGGAAATGTAATGCATGCGTATGATTATACAGAGTACAAGGGACATGTATTCGAGGACAAGGTGAGTACATTAGGAGGAGATATCCCCCGTGCTCCTGGCACCTTAATAAAGAATGTCTGCTTTCTAAACTTCAAAACAAGTCTTACAAAGTTAATTCAACTGATCTTTCAGCAGTAAGTCAGCTTCCACTACTGACAGGAAGCTGAAGGAAAATAAGCTAATGCCAAAAGCACCCCCTTGGAAAAGAAAAAAAATGTCCTAGAAGTACTAACAAAGATCTTCAATAAATAAAAGTAAAAGTAATGTTAACTGTGTTTGAGTAAAGGACTATGACTTCCAATGGCTTTAATGATGTTTCATTGTGTCTGTATTTATCTCTTAGCAACGAAGGAAGAAGTTCATGTTAAACTCCAGAGGAAGAGAATCACTAAAGCATAATTCTGTCACTGAAACTTTGCAGTAGATCTCTTACTATTCCAGGCTGTTGCAATTTTGAGACTTGAACATCATCCCTCACTTATAAGGCTGCTGCTTTTTAAAAGCAATTATTGCATGTCTAATGCTTTAGAATGTGTAATTCAAGATTAATAGTGATGCGCTTTAGTCCTGAGCTTAGAGATAAGCTTTCAGAAAAACATACGTGTACATTTTTTGCTAGGGAGACAACCATTTTCATGTTTTTGTTGTTCAGTCAGATAACTAATACCCTGATGTAAGCACCAGAGTGCCAGGCAGGTAAGCGACATCCAGGCTGTTGGTCCATTTCCCCTCAATATACTTTGCAAACTCTTTCAAGCCACTTCCCTCTATGCACGCTACTTACTGCACCATGGTATTCTTGTAGTAGCAGCATCTTCAGCCTTGATATATCAGGCACTGAGTGTCCCCAACCTGCTCTTTTCCCTAACTCTGGCAAGGACAACTATTCCTAACTCATGTTTGAACACTTGGAGCCAGTTTCTTAGATCTTTTCATCTTTGCAGAAGTCGGTCTTTAGCAAGATACAAGATAACATCTGAAAATGGCTGTCCATCACCTGGGGTGCTCTTCATGAATACAGAATTGCCATAGCTCATCTTAGGCCATAGTTTACATTTGTGGGGATGAAGGTGAAGGCTATGCCCCATAGCTCTTATTTGGCTAGCTCCAATGGCAGCACCTAGTAACCATTCCAATCTGTTCTGGTGATCAGGAAAGAACAGCTATGTCCTGAATGCAGTAAGCTTTAATGCACTTTTCCATTATGCCTCTTCTCTGCTGCATTAGACTGCATCTCAACACAGCAGATCATCTAAGCTACAGTCAGTAAGTGCCAAATGTTCCTGGTTTGCCCTCTATGCCTTTTTTCAAATACCACTGACAACCTTAATACCCCCATCAAGGTGTTAGTAAACTGTTAAAACCTATTTTGTGCTAGCAGGCCCCAGTCTAAGTCCTAATGCCATCCCACAGCTGTATCTGCTGTTTGAAAGCCCAGAGGTGTTACATCTCAGAATTTAGAGCCTGACCTTGATGCAGTCCACACAAAAAAGGTACATCTCCAAACGGATGGTAAATGCCTTTAGCTCCCAGAGCGTTCACTTGATCAAATTCTTGATTCTTCAAGTATATAAAAAAAACTATGGACCTAGTACACATTCAAAGAGTTCAAAACAGAGTCATAAAGTTTATTTTATAAAGATAATTAGTTAAAGTTGCATGTCACTACAGTTAGGGAGATGTTTGATTTGTGGAACACAGGCCCGGAGTTACATCCCAAACTCTTGTGTTTAAAGTCAGGGCAGGACTTCCTAGCTCTTTATTTAACTGATATAACCGAAGAAGGAAGGAGCAGCTGTGATTCAGCATATACTTAATTAAATAAATTACAAATTCTGCAATTCAGCAATTACAGGTTTTCTACAATGTGCATCACCAAAACCTAGAAAACTATGGGTTAATGTGTAATGGTACATTAATTATTGCTGCGTTTAAAATTCATTCTAATGATTTTGAGTGGAAAGACCAAAGAAATATGTTTTAATCTTTGCTTTTACAAATAATAAGATGAATTAATGGTATGACATATAGAAGATGGTCAGTGTTGTTATATTGCCATATATTAGAGAAAATCATAGTAGGATACAAATCACCACAGATGAAAAATGAACCTGGAATTGATGTCTTCTGAGAAGACCAAAGTGGTCTGTTTAAAGTCCACTGATGACCCGTCTGGGCCTGGTGCCTTGTTCAGCTGGGGTATGGCAGAAGGGGACTGGGGGTGGGGGGTGGGGGATGCGGAGGGGTATAGGTTTTGGGGAGCTTTCTTTTTTAAAGGATAGATTAGAAAAATAATAAAGGCATATTACCAAACCACACCCATAAACAACTTTTCTGAGATATATATGCTGCCAAATTGTCCGATTCCTATTTTCAGGACTGTAGAGTGTCCCAAGTATGTGGTATAGTTGGTGGAAGTGATCACTACCTGAAAGTGGTTGTATGCTGCCTGGTAAGTAGAGATCTCAGAAATGCTGTTTGCTAATGTGATTATGTAAATACTGGTTAGCGATGTCCACCCAGGTCAACACTGTTCAGCACTGAGATGAATTTTGTACATTAGCCCTGGGCGTAGCACAGCTGGCAATAAGTGCCCAGAGTGAACCCCACACAGCATGCAGCTATTGCAGTTATTCATCAGGCAATGATGGGCATATAAAAATTGTTGAAATCCTTCTCCTTTAATATCTGGATGTATTACATTGGCATATAAGCCTCTTTCTAAAGAGCATCTATGGTCTTTCTTTAGGATGGAAGATGGAGTATCTAAGTCAGTGTAATATCTTTGTATTTCCTAGGTTCAAAAGGACATTTCAACCACCTGCTGTGCAGGATTTTCTGCCCTTGTGAGCATTTTAAGGTAAAACAGTAGCTCCATTTTGGAGAGAGGAAATTTCTGTAGCAGTTCAGCTTGTGGCATCTTATGTATTTCACTGTGGCCAGGGAGAAGTCTGAAATCTGCTTTTCTGTGGAGAGCAGCCTGAGGTGCTCAGGTGCTCAGACAGCTCCAGTCTTACCTAACATATGTGATAAATTCAGCTCAAAGCTGAGCCTGTGCCTTCCCCTGACCACTTCTACCTTTATAACACTAGAGCTATGTCAGTGTGAAATACTGTGGTTTGTTCACCTTGTTCCTGCACTGTTCCTTGAGCTATGCTAGTGTGAAATACTGTGGTATGTTCACCTTGTTCCTGCACTGTTCCTTGAGCTATGCTAGTGTGAAATACTGTGGTATGTTCCTGCACTGTTCCTTAGTTATCTTCTTGAAAAGCAAATACAGGGTGGATGGACTGTACCTGACCTAGTCAAACCATCTGGCCAAGAAGTCATGAAGATTACTGGGGTCCTTGCCCATCTGAGAGTAACTGAGCAGACAGATCTTATTTTCTAGCCATGCCCTGTGTCTTAATCCTCCAAGACCACTGGGAAATACAAAAGCAGAAACTAACTGGAGCGGGTAGAAAGTAAGCAAGAGACAATTTGGCTTTGCTCTCAATGACAAGTCTTCCTGAGGGAAAAAGGTAGGTCAGGAGTCCCAAATTATCTTTCTTCCAGAGTTACTGGATGTAATGGGAGCTTCATTAGGAGCAGAGATCAGAATTCAGGCTCTTTGCGTTCACTGGCAGTGGGTTAGGTTGCTCATGACAGTTTGTTTTTTTTCTTTTGAGAATACGGATTTTACATTCTCTTTTGCACAGTGGCTCAAGCTTACAACAGGATGGAGGGTAGTTTTGGCATGGCATGCCCAAATACTAAAGCATGTTCTGCTGTCTCCATGTCATGTGTGTCCCCCACCCCCCAAAAGCTCATAGATTTTAACTAGTATTAAATTCACTTAATTTTTCTCTTCTGTGAGTGGTACACACACATATCCATATAATATTGGTTATGTAAATAAGGATCTTACACCAGGATTCTAGGTGATGTAATATATATAATTTATATTTATCAATTACTTTATTATTAATTATATAATAATTAATAATATATAATTATATTAATTATATATAATTTCTGAAATATATATAATGTAATATACGTAAAATACAGCATATTCAGAGGGATGTGGAGACTGAAATTCACTTTAAATTCAGAATTGGTCCTGTGTCCCTTAAGCTGAAGTTATGAAGTCCATAACATGCTCAGAAAATAAACTGATGTCCATCTGTATATAGTGTAAATTTAATGTGTGGTTTCTTCAGTTTTTCAAGCATAATAACAATATGCTTTTAAAATATGCATCTTAAAAAATTTATCCCGTCTTGCAAACATAACATTGTTGTTCCCACTATACCCTTGCAGGCAATATTGCTATACAGCAGAATAAGGTAATTCAGTAAATTATTGGAATGCATTTCTCCGTGTACACTAAATCAACAAAGGTTGCTCACCAGTTAAAAAAAAAATACAATTAAGTATTCTTATCTACCATACATCTGGAGAAAACCTAAACCAATTTAGTGCAGTTCCTACTCTTGTTTACTGAGTGCTGATGCTGTGCTTCACACTATTGAAAAAGTGGAATATGTGAACAGTGGCTCAAAGATCTTGCAATTTTATAAATCACAGCGGACTTCCAAATGGCAGACCTTTATGAGGAGAAATAGGACATTCAAGATATTCTACCTATAAATTTTCTTGTGCAAGCCAAGGGATGGGTCTTTCCCCTCACAAAACAGATGCACAAATCTCTATTGCTCTGCTAAGTTAATTTTTACACAAATTGCTACCTGCCCATTGATATCCCTGTACCCATCTGCATGGATGGGGAAGATTTGGGGTTAATTAGCAAGGACAGGTCGAACAGGTGTCCTGTTCACTTATGTGTTAATTTCCTTGAGTTAATAAAAAGGAAACTGCTTTTCTTGGTCCTCTCATTACCATCTGGTCTGCATCTTCCTCTGAGAGGGAGCTTCACAGGAAATTGTGCTCCAAGTGCAAGTGGGTGCCTATGGTCGTTGCAGATTAAAATGCATGTTTAGCTTTTGTACTTCAACCAAATTCTTAAACAGACCGCCATACAGATTTTCTTGGAATTGTTTTTTACAGTCTAGCTGTGCCGTGCAGAAAATATTGCCTAGTATTCCACCAAAACATCCTTTTTCTTTTAGCTTCTTTTCTGGGTCTGAGAGTTTACTTATTTTAAAATTTTGGGACATGGGATAGTTGATTGTGCCTACAAAGGTTTTACAATTAAGTAAAACCTTTACAATTTATTTAGAGTAAAAAAAAATTTCAATCTAGAAATTACTATTAGACCTTCTAATCTTAACTTCTTTCCTAAGCTATTAAATCTTACTAGCAAGCTTTTTAATGTGTTTCTTCAAGTTGTACCTCAAAAAAAAGTATTCAGCTGAGTTAAAACCACCCCAATGGGAATCCATTGCTCCCCATAGCAGGAAAAAAGTAACTTGTCTTTGATATCATTCAAGATGCCAATGACTTCTGAGAGAGAGAGATCAAAAGAGGGAGGATTTAAAATAGCTTTTAATCCATCTTGTAACTTTCTGTAATTAAGTGAAAGTTATCAATATACCATTTTGCAGGTGAAAATTTTCTCATATAGAAGCCATTTAGGGAAGGATAGGAACAAATACCAGTGCGCTGGTGATGACTGCAGCACACCTCTTCCATGGCTGAAGCACTATACTGTATCTCCTTAGCTGGCAAGCTACAACTAGGGATGGCTGTTAGTATAAAAACTGAATTATTCCCACCATTTTCAAATAACTGTGCAGAAAATTCTGCTCTGTTGCTTGCAAGGGGTAAAGGGGGAGAGAGGAGGTTTTTCAAGTCTTCTCAGCCCCGTAGCATTTCTGTGCAATACTGAGCCTGTGGTAGTCCTGCAAAGGAACTACTGGTTTCTGTATTCTTCCTATGAATCTCTAATTAATCCAAGTGAATAGCAGTACCAGCTGTCATAATACCATTTGCAAACATCCATAAAACCAGGGAAAGTGTCTTTCTGTATCAGAACTGCAAGCTGAATTTCTACCTGCTTATACAAGGCAGTAAAAATGGTAAGAGTTTGACATGGGATTTTGTGAAGTGTCATTTCAAATAGTCTCATCTGTTCCACAACAGAAGTTGCTGCATTCAGTCAAAATCAAACTCTAAGCCTAGTATGTGTTTGCTTCACTCTATTTTTGATTCATGCAGTCAGGCTTTTTGTATAACCAGATAACATTAGTTAGGAAAGATGACATTAGTTACAAAGATATTTAACACTTATTAAAGCAAAAATCATTGCAAGGTCAAAATAGCTCTTCAGGATTCAATTGGTACCTGTCATTTAAACAGTTAGCTCCTTCTGGATTTGAAACCGTTACAGATGATTAATAAAATCCAACAAATGTTCAGTAAAACTGCAGGGTGATGTTTTATTATAGTCTGGAAGCCATACAAACACTAATACAGACAGCTTCTGAAACTGCTTTTCTGCAAAATGAAGTGATTACCAAAGTTATGTCATAGGTTGACCAAGCAATATTTGGTGTATTTCCTTTCTTTGTTTATAACTAAATAATTGAAATTCCGATGGATTCCTGCTTGCAAATAATTTTCTTATCATGGCACTGATGTTGTACCATTCTCAAAGAATATTTCATAAATATAACAGTAGTCGCAACTCTGCTAATCTGCAGGAAAAAATGTTTTAAAAAAATCCTTTTGTTTTAGGCTGCACTGTGTTTTGCAACACTGTCACACAATCCAGCGAAGCCTGCCAAAGGTCATCCAGAACAGCATATATCACAAGGGAAGCGGATGTCTCTTTACATCACTTTAAATAGAGACAGTTACTGTTTGAGCTGAGCTGCAAATTCAATTCCCTGCAGTAATTTAGCACAAATTTCTTTAGAGATCCTCATATATCCATCTAGGTCAATTTGCTTTTCAGCACCAATTGAAGAGAAACACTTTGTGGAGACAAACACATGGGTATATTTAAGGAGGCAATGCATTGTCTCTTTAGAGATGATGTTAAAATAGGTATTTTTAGGATCAATAGAAGAAAATGGAAAAAATCCAAAGCATTATGCCAGGTGTGGAAAGCCAGGGTTTACTCCCTGAGGACCAAAAGTTACAAATCCAGGTGTCTGTAATATAACAAACAGGCCCTTGACCGCTGAGGTGATGGTAATCATAGTTTGCAAATCTTGAGGCCTGGGAATCAGAGCTTGCAGGCTCCCCTTAGACCTCCAAGTTGGATTTCACTTCCAAATACTGAAAGCAATCTTACATTACTGGGAATGAGGGGTAGGCTTGGAATTGAAAGGTGGCAGGGCTGGAACTGGAAAAAAGCAAAGGAGCCATGGCACCTGCCTGCCCTCAGCTTGCCAGTTTGAACTTCCACTGGAAGGGTGGTGGCTGCCTCTTTCAGGCCCTGGCTTCCAGACTTCCCGCTCCAGCTTACAGAGAAAAGGTGTCTCTGCATGTGTAGAAATAAACAAAGCCATCTGTCGCTCTGTCTGACAAATAACTGTCCCTTCTATGTCTTGTAATTGCTTCCCTTACAGGTTGCTAGCCAACAGCTAAAGTTATTTTCTTTCAAAGCTTGCATCATGTCTTTTTGCACTTTCATTTGAGGCAAACAAAGGGTTAATCAATGACCAGTCGACTTTCAGAAAAAATACTGTCTATTCCGAGCCAACAGCTCTGCAGGAGAGAAACGCCCACAGCACCACCCCATAAAACAGTGAAAAATTTAACCAGCTGCTGATCAGTTTTTAGCAGACAACCAGCTTTTGCATGGTCCTTGTATCAGCCCAGGCAGAGGTACCTTCATCCAGGGGACATATCTGTTCTCAGACTGAGGTTTAGTGACACTTCCATTTAGCGTATTCCTGCACATTCCGTGACCCAACTTTGCTTTATGTATAGCGAGTAAAAAACCCATGCAGCTTGACATGACCTTTTCTTGTGCCTTAAGAATGCAAACTTTTTCAATATGCTGCAAATAGTACTTGTTTTAAGTTACTGTGAGATTTTTTTTTTGTCAGAAATGAGTATTTAGTATTTTCTTGTTTAATAACCTGATATGTTACTGTGCATTCCTTGCCTTGTGTCAGAATGTATTTTTACTGTAGCTTACCTAACAATTATCTGAAAATAATAATATAAATAAGATTTTTTTGCTACCTCCTCTTTGTAATCTTCAGGTTGGTTTATAGGTTGTCAAAAGCTTGTAATCAGAAAGTTAGTGAGGATGACATATAAAATCAGTAGACAGAACACCTTCCTTTGCTAAATGCAGATCAAAACCCCGAAGATGGTAGTTTCATCATATGAACCTGTTTTGTGCTTTTGAATGTACATATGTGCATTCTGTGTGGTTTATCTGGAATCTGAAAACTGTGAGCTCTATCATGGGTTTTTAAAATCTAAGTAGTAGAAATCAAACTATTGTGTTTGGGGTTTTGTGGTTTTTTTTTCCCAAAATGACTGATATCAAATCAGCAGGTAAGCACACAATTATGTATTTGTATGTTTACGTCACATTGAATCCCCCTATCTGAAATGCATTTCATAGATGCTCATTGCCTCAAAACTGTGTCATTTCTTATTTTGATTTTATTAGTGGGTGTGGCTGAATAACTAAGTACTCATCTGAAAAATACCTGTCCTGCTTATTGGAAGGCACAGCAGGATTTTGAGTGTCCTGGGATAGATTCTTAGCTGGCAAAAGCACCTGTGAAAGCTAGTTCACACTAGATGAGTTGTTTCATGTGTGTTTTTCATGTGCAGCTGGAATTGCGTTGGCAGGCCACGTAATCATGACTGTGTGAACTACATTATCTAGGAAGCTGCTGAAGAGCGTTTGAGAGGGCGTACAGCAGCGGTGGTTCATGCCTCCTAGGAAAGGTCAGCCAAGAAGTGATGACTAGAGATTAGGACTACCTTCCAAAGCAGGGTGTTCACGTTGCATGGCTTTAAAGGGAAAAATGCCACGCCCATGTTAAACAAGGAAAGATGTAAGGAGGATCATTTTGTAGGAGGTTAAGTCAATTAGTATGGCAAGTTTATGCTGCAGGATGCAGCTGACACATGGGCTATGCTAGGTACGTCTGGTCTGTCTTTTTCAGTGTGGCTGTCAATAGGAAGAATAAAAAATGAACTGTGCTAGGACTGTTGTAAGGGCATTGAAGCATTGAACATCCCTTTGCTACTCAGAGGACTACACAAGGTATAGCATCCTCCCTTGGTTTTAGCTGAGTTTGTTATAAATAATAAATATTTATTTGATTCAATCCATGTATTATATGGCATTAGATACAAACAGAGAGATTCTATTGGTGTGTGATGTGTCTGATATGAAATGCACGTGCATTTTTAAAGCCAATTGACCCGGAAAACCTTGTAGTGCTAAAACAGATTCACCTTTCCTTAATGAATAAATGTGATTTTCCACCTTTTGAAGGATTAAATGATACAAACCTTAGGTCAGAGGAAAACAGCCATGTCACAGTTCAGTCAGTGTCTCTATGCTCTGAGCTTCAACCTACCTGAAATTTTGGAAGTAGCAATTGTTTTTGTTTATTGGGTTTCCCTTATCATTCCCTTGGCCTCCATTTCATTTATAAAGGATTTTTCGTTCAGGAGTTCAAACCCAAGGAGAAGACAGTGTACAAGCAGCAGACTTTTGCTACAAGGGAAAGTATAATTGAAATTGTTTTCAGAGTAGAAAATCTATTCAAACAGCCCTAAGAACCTACACACAGGAAAAAAAAATCACTATGGAAGCTAGAAGGGGGAAACATGAAGCAGGTCTCAATGTTTAAACAAAGTTCTTAGGGCACTCAACTTCATGGTGTATTCACCCCTTAACTCATAAGTTTATCTTTTTAATATCCTTCAGAAATGCACCTTTAGTTATGCTGTGGCTTATGAAGAAAGTTTCTTCCTTCTTTTTGTGTGTGCCTCTCTTCAGCAAGTTCAG
Organism: Falco peregrinus; assembly: GCF_023634155.1. Lineage (NCBI taxonomy): Eukaryota > Metazoa > Chordata > Aves > Falconiformes > Falconidae > Falco > Falco peregrinus. The sequence continues at coordinate 35,934,456 of NC_073739.1, forward strand.
CTTAGGAAGGCTTTTGTGCCTCCTACCAGAGCTTGGCTCCAGAGGGAAGGACAAGGGCAGGCTCTTGGAATGGTGTCTTCTCTGATTTTTGCTCAATAAGGAATTCTGCAGGGTTGACCAGACCATCAGTAAAAGCCTACACTACACTGTTAATTTGTAGGTACACAAATGAGTTGAATAGACACAGTGTCACTTCAAAAGGAATAAAAAGTCCATTATACTGAAGTAAACAACTGTTTTTTCACTGTGGAAAGCAGAAGAAAAACCAGCTGCTGAAGGACTGCAGGGCCTACATGATAAGGAAAGAATAAACGTAAGTCCAAGTTTGAGAATACTTATTAAATGTGTAACTACTCAGATACAAAGAAATATACATAAACCCAAAATGAAACATCAAAGCTTCATTATGTCATGACTGCATGTGGAAGGAGTATCCATTAGGATTCTACTACTTAAGGTACATGACAGGGCAAGTCCCAGTAGCAAAGCAGTGCAGGGTAGGGCAAATTTAGATAAAATGTTTAGAGAAAATATTTTACCAAAGCTAAACTTTGAGAAATTTGCTCACCATCCCCTATCACATTCATCAGTTCAAAAATCTATTTTTGATTTTTTTTGCTCCAGGTAGCAAAGTTTTGGTTTACTTAGACAACTACTCATTAATTATTCACTGAGAAATAAAGTAGTAAGGTCTTACTGACCTTTTCGAGAGCATTCTGAATCTCTTCAATGTGTTGACCTCATAGTAAGCATCAGCTGTGACACTGGAACTTTTCTCAATTAAATCTATATAGAGTTGGTTATTGGGCACCCAAAACAGAACTAATACTGCTATGGAAATAGCTTTATTTCCTGGCTTCTGTACCAGATCAATATTCATGTGAAATATTAAACTGAGGATATTGTGGTTTCAGCTCCTTTCTTTTTTTTTTTTTTTTTTTTTTCCTGGCAGAAGAAAATTCCCATACACTGATGAAACTTTTTGCTTGAATCCAGAACAAAGTTTTTGCTGAAATCAACAATAAACTGTTTAGTAACTTTACCAAATATTAAAACCAAAACTTGTGGGCTTTAGTCAAGTAGGTTTTGATTTATTTAAAACCATTAACTTAATCTCAGTGTTATACAGCCACAAATATCCAGAAAGTTAATGCAGTTTTATATTATTGATCAAGGTAAATGATAAAACACCAAAAGGCACAATGGAAAATGCATAATTGGCCAGGGTCTCCTGAGACAGAATCATTTCAGCTTTTTTATTGTGAAGCTGCAGGAAATATGTAAACTGGCTATACACAAATTACCTTCAGATAATCTATGAAAGACACCATCTGACTCCATCAAAAAAAGATCACTAAGAATTATGTGTGTTACTCCTTGGAAGCAGAATGAGAGTATTCTCAGAAACTGGCATTTTTATCCAATGTTTCATCACTTACATTTAATGCATTTCTGGAGGAAGATAACAGCTGCTGTGTCTATATAATAAATTCTTTAGGACAGAGAGCTTCAAAGGTCAGGGAAAGCTGTATGCTAACCTATCCCCTTCCTCCCTGTCCCCCTATACACAAGAAAGGCAAATGAATTTGACAGAAAACAGTCAGTAGAACAATCAATCAAAAATGGAAAAAGAGCTAGAGCCAAGGAAAACCAGCTCATTTAAACCAGAGAAATGGCTGATTACATAACTAACATATTAATTTAATGAAAACTGAAAATAAGAAATAAGTCAAGTAGAATAAGAATTTGAAATTTGTCTACAAGAAGCAGTGTTTTTCAGAGATAAAACTCATACAATCATAGAAGGAAAAATTCAGAGAGTGACTGTATTTAGATGGTATGGCTTTTGATGCTGGAACAACATGAGCTTTTGAGAGAAATACGTGCTTTCTCAAGGGGTGTAGAGAGCTTGCATGACATGGAATACATTTGTTACTAGCTCTGATAGCACACCAGACAGTGAATAAAATGTTATATACTAGACTGTTCATTAAATGTAAACTTGCATTCAAATCTGGAGTTTCCTTAAAAACTTTCAACAGTAACTATGGTTCACATTATATTCTGGGTAGTCTCTGTTTCCAACAAAAGTATTTGCAATGCTTGTATAAAGCATGTTGCATTTGACATTACTTAATGAGAGTTGATAGAATTAAAGATTCTGAGATTAATTCTCAGCAGAAGCACTCAGGCTTTTTGCAATTTTTATTTCTATACTAACATAAAAGGGGAAATAAAAAAGTGTATCTTTGGAAAATTTGTTTCATATATTCTGACCAACAGGACTATTGGAAGTGATGTCTCTAGGATTGGAAGAGTGCTTGGGGCATGCTGGTATTTAGGATGCACAAAACAAGATCATCTGGCACAAACATTTGCATTCTGCTAGGCATATTTCTGCTGACATGAAGGCAGAGTAATGTGATTTGTTTTTTCAAGCTGGACTAATTGCAATAAAAAGCATTTTGATATGAATTTGTGTAAAGATACAGGTATAATAAAAAGCTATTCCGAACTGAGAGGGAAATTCACAAATTAAAAGATTATTTTGCAATGGTATAGCTAAAAAAGCCAGTGTAGTCCTTTGCTGTATTAATAGCTACAGGATACGGAAGTAGCAGAATGTTTTTTATTTCTCTACATGACATTAAAATGTCAAGCTTGGAGTTCTGCAGAGATTTTTTAATGCTCTTTTTTAAAAAAAGATATACTAAAAAACTGGAAATCATGTAGAAGGTCCATAAGAATGAAGAAAAAGCCTTATACCACTTTGAGGGGACAAACTTTTTAGTAGGACCTGTAGCTGAAGAAGAAAGGGGTAATGGTTTTAAATTGAAAGACTGTAGATTTAGATTAGATATTAGGAAGAAATTCTTTGCTGTGAAGGTGGTGAGACACTGAAACAGGTTACTCAGAAAGTTGTGGAGGTGCCATCCCTGGAAGTGTTCCAGGCCAGGTTGGATGGAGCTTTGAGCAGCTTGGTCTAGTGGAAAGTGTCCCTGCCCACAGCTGGGGGGTTGGAACTAGGTGGTCTTTAAGGTCCCTTCCAACCCAAACCACTGTATGATTATGTGATTAAAGAGCTTGCACTGTTCAAATACTCAAAATATTAATAGATAGGTTAGTTGGTTACAATGTAGAAGCTCTTTCACACAGTTGTGCTCACCAAGTAGGCTATTTAGCTATAATAACAATGATAACAATAAAGAAAACAACAACAATAATTATATACTAATACTAATAATGATAATAATAACAATAATAGTAGTAGTAGTAATAATAATAATAACAAAGTTGTAGTAGTAGCAGCAGCAGCAGTAGTAGCGTTACCATCATAGGGTAATCACTATGGAGAGATTGTTAACTGACCCTGGTTATGTAATTTTATGCTAAAAGGGAAAAAGTCACTTTAAAATTATGATCACTGGGAGACCATTGATTAAGTAACCAATGAAAGAAACTTGGACTCTCCTTGGGCTCTCCGTATAAGGAAACTAAATTAAGGTTCAGTGATCGGTCAGCTATAACTATAGGGTCAACTATTGTTTGAGGCCCCTTAGAAGACTCAGATACCTGTAAGGAACACGAGCAATGCTTAATTAATATAGTATCACCTGTTGAGTTAATATGTATGTTTTTTCCAAGAAATGTAATGCATAAACATAAATGTGGACTATATAATTTTGTTTAAATAAAACATACGGCACACATGTTAGGTGGAATGATCCCCCATGCATCCAGCACTGCAATAAAGGAATCCCTGCCTCTTAATGCTACATTAGTGTTAAGAAGTTTTCTTATTCCCAATTCCAGTGACAGTAGTAGCTGTAGTACATCTAGCAACTCTGTCTAAACCCTGTGGAAGGGAAAAATCTGGGGCCACTTTCAGTCCTGGTCTCCTGACTGTGCAGGCCATTCCTGCCACTGGAAGGATCCTTCCTGTGCAGGGGAAAGCTCTCATTGACACATGGATTCAATGAGGCCAGGGTGCATCCAGCCAGAGTGAGAAGATGTTCTCAGGTAGCACAGTGACTGAAAGCAGGACCAATTCAAAACAGATAGTCACTAAAAATATAGGCTGATGAGACAGATATATCTCCAAGCATAGCATTGACTTCAGAAGATCAGGACTGGGCACCCTTCTTCAATACATGCTTAGCCAAGCCCAAGCCAGTGGGTTCAGTACTGTGTGGAGCATCTCTGGGGCTGCCTGAATTTGATCTGAGCAATCTGCTTACGTATGTGTTCTGTATAAGCTGATGGCTGCTTTTGGACTTAAACACTACAAAATTATGCACAGATTTTGGTAAAGACATAATTAGGAAGCAATCAAATTGCAAATTGTAGGTGGGAAACTAATATGATCACCGGAACCTGTGTTACTGGTACAAGCAGACAAAATAGGAATTAAACCTAATTTCCTAGGGCTAAAATGTGTGTATGTGAGAAACTGACATTTCTTACAAAGAGAACACACTTTATGTGCATGCAAAATGACGATCACTTTTAATTTTCACATTTAGTGGTGTCACAGTTTTAATTGTTTATGGCACACTAACAATACACTTTAATACTTGCAGTAGCTGGCTGCCTTTAGATACTGTATGGTGTACAAATTTGTTGTATCTAGCAATCCACTGCCATAACTATTTATAAACATAGTTTCAGAACTATTTCATACAGTTTTGCATTTCAGTTGTGATGTTAGACATTAATTATTGGGTTATGCCTAGACAAAGTGATGTGTTTTCTTTCTGTATCAGCCCAGGTGCCCAGTAGCAACAGCATAGCTGTCATGGGCTATGTGAAAATCACCAGTTAAGTACAAGTCATTCATCTAGGGTAGGCTAAGAATAAGACTGACATACATAACCTTGGTTTCACACCTGTTTAGAGTGGAAAAGGAGTGACAGAAAAGTCTAACTGTAGACAGCTTAATCATTAGTAGGAATGTTCAGCATTAGAAGGAGCGCACAGATTGTAATGAATCAGAACAGAAGAGAGAGGGGATGGAAATCGTGACTGTTACAAAGCATTTGGTATCATCTGATGTTTCCCTCTTCCATATAAACTGTGGAGATTGCCACAAGCACATAATGGATTACATTAATTCTGTATCTTAAATATCTTAAACCCTAAGACAATGTAGAATCTACACATGGCTTTAACCCATAAACGTAGAGTTATTCTGAACACAAAGGAAACAAAATTACTTCTGTTGTTTATGTGGTAGCAAAAAGACGCATTCTTAAAATTGTGCTCTGAGTTTGATTTGAACAGTCTTGTTACTAACCTGTTTGAAAAAACAACCAAACAGAAAAAAGCCTTCTAGCAAGAGCAGTGATAAGGCAAGACACTGGTACAGAACAGCCTGTTTGGTGGGGGTCATTTCCTAATACATGTGATACAGATATAGACATTAATTTCCTTATGAAGTACTGCTAGCACATGGCAAATAAGCCTTATAGTTCCTATGCACATATAATTTTCTTCTTAAATCATTTCAAATTAATTTGTCCATGTTTCCCCTCCCTAGTTCTGTGAACCACAGTGCCACAAATTCAAAAGGCTGAGTATAGCTCAGAAATGGATGCATCTCTTCTCCTACTGCCACAGGTTTTACTGCGGTGCTTAAGCAAATATGTCTCTTCTGTAGCCTAAGCACACAGATTCGGTAAAGACCTGCTGGTTCCAGCATGTTTACACTCATATCTGGATGGACACAAACTGCTGAAGTCATGAAGTCTTGCCATCATTGGCTTGCAATTTGTCTACACTTTATGGGCTGAGTCTTCAGTCATACTGGTTTACGTATGCATATTGTTCATTTTCTCATTTTTACTATTTAAAAAGCCAGAAGGCAGAGCATTACCATTTTTCTGTGTGATGCACAAATGTATGACCACAGGCACCTTCTCCTAGCAAAGAACTGGAAAATGTATTACTTCTTGCTTTTTATTCCTTCTCACCAGATATTGTTTCCCTATACTTAGTAAACATTTGAAAGAAGAGAAAAATGTACACAAAGGAGCAAGAAGTGTCATGTCAATTTCCCTAGCAGTGGGGTCCTGGAAAGAGAGCAGCCAAAACAGCCTCCATGTGAGATGCCAGCACCCCATCTCAGAGCTGAACCAATTGCCCAGCAGTTGCTTATTTAGAAACAGTTGTGAGCTTACTTTACAGATCTCACATGACACGAGCATTTAACCTTTCTTGCCTCTGGCTGAGTGTCAGAGCTCTGCATTTTGTTTTGTTTCCTGTCATCTTTGACCTATAAATTGGTTTTGTTACAGCTTCATAGAAATCACAGAGAGCAGCAGTTTCTGGAAGATTCAGTATCGGGCTACAGCTGTGGAAAGCACACCTTTGCTTTGATGAGACTACTGTAAAGCAACAGTGTACTGTACAAATCAACATGGAAAGGGTTCTTACAAAAAAATTACATATGCAACAGAATTAGGCAAAGAATTCCAAAGTTCTCTCCCAAACAGACATTCCTGTTAATTCCTGCCAACTATGCAGAAATATAACATGAGGAAGTCCCAAAAGGGCTAGCACTAGCTGCAGAGATGGCTGGATGCTTCAGAAAAAATACACTTCTCCTGTGGTTGTTAGGTACCTCTCCTGGGTCTGCATAAGAGCAAACTCCACCACAAACAAAACTGAGAAGGTCAACCCTGTCACAGCACGAGTTAAAAATCAGCATGCCTCTCAGAATTCTGTCTCCAAAGTGCTTCCCAGTAAATGGATAAAGTCACATGCCACTGAGGGGATGAAGAAGAGTGCCTCCCCTCACAGGAGAAAAAAGTAAACACTACTAATAATGTCCAGTATGTTCATACTGATCAGCTTACTAAGACAGTTCTGCAACAACTTCACCTAGTGGTAATACTCTACTAGAGGTAATTTGCCTAATAATCTACTAAAGGAGGCTTCTTTTCCTTTTACCCTTTTCCTTTTTTCCCTTTGCTTTTCTTGGTGTTTTGCATTGCCTTGCTTTTGCTTTTATTTTTGCAAATCCTACCGAACAGACATAAAGAAACTAATGAAATTCAAGAGAGTATATTTTTGATTTATTTATCTCCCCCCTCACTGCTTTCATTTCATTAGCAATAAATGGTTTTCCTTCCCACTCTTTTGGCTGTCTCATCATGCCGTGCCAAGGTAAATTCCGTACGAGATTCCTGCTCCAGAAAGCATCCAGAAAGGGACAAGAAACAATCCTGAGATAGGAAATTCAGAAGGAAAGAAACTTAAGCACTGTCAGCAGAGACTAGAAATGACTCTGCCAAGATCCATGTATTGGATGACAGTTGAGCAAGGAGCTACACAATCAGTTAAGTGAAAAGAATGAAAGAAATGAGCAAGATGGATAGGTTATTTGACTCTGCTATATTTAGGATATGCCAGAACAGCAATCATGTCTTAATATCAAATATTTTTTCCTGTAAAAGACTTATAGATGGAAAAAACAACACCAGCAGAAGCTTCATGCAGGTAAATGATAGTAGAAATTTAGGACAATGTAATCATTTGGCAAGAATTATGGTTGGTGTATTTTTCTTTCATTTCTGCCATTAACACTTCAAAAAGAAGACTCTCAGCTCTAGGAAAAAGGGCTGTGGACCAGGTTAAAAAAGGCTTCTGTATTTTTGCCTGGCCTCCCTTTCCTACCGTAAGAACTGGGACACCACAAAGACCTGCTATCGTAATATTTTAATTTCTCCAATGTAACTAAAAATCAATTTTAAACAAATTTGCAGATGCAGAATCTTCATCTGTACTTGACACAGACATTTGTCTCCCCTCAGGATTCAGTATTGTGTAAATCCTCCTGCAATAACAACACATTTATAACTCCCAATTTTGTTTGAAATATGTTTGCAGATTCCAATAATTTGATCCAGTTAGAAAATTCCTGAAAACAAGCAACATAGTATAACCTACTTCTGAGAACTCAGTTCAATGATTATATCACCTTTTACTTATGAAAAAATCGTATTAAATAGCTGTGATCTGTAAAATAATAAATATGCTGCTGTATCACATGTTGCTGCCCTAGTAATTTGGAAAATTAAGTTTGGGGTTTTTTGTTTAAATATTTCCATTGTGGCTGAAATACTTCAGATACAAAAAAACTCTGCACATGATTTATTTTTCTATATACAGCTTGTGAATTAAACAGTTTATTCAAAGGTTTGTAAAGAATCACTGGAAACACTGATCTGTTATATGCCTTCACTTAACTCATATTATGTTCTTCCAGTGACTAAAATTGATAAAGGATATATCTAATAGAAAACCTGTTTTCAGATACTGTCCAGTGCATCTTCTGTTTATATAAATGTTAAATGCATTGCTTCTGTTCAAATCAGGTTACAATTTTAATGAAATGACAACCAAGATGAGAGGATTTTTTGCATGCATCAGGTACTCCATGCAAGTGTTCTGACCAAAAATATCTTTCAGCATAATCCTTGTTGGCAATAGGTTTACATAGCTGCTAAAACATGAGCATAATGATAGATATACCAGAGATGCAGGTCTCTAAGATCCTGGGGAAGACGGTACCATGATATATTTGCTTCAGGTATGATGTTATTTTTCAGATAGGCAGGCATTATTACTAGTGTTTATTTAACCAGCTATTCCCCATTGTTCACCTGAGTAGAAGTATCACACTTTTTTTCTTTTTTTCCCATACTCATCATGTTTTGGTTATATCATTTCCCATTGATACCTTAGCAGAGTTTCAAAGTCATTGCACTTTCAGCTGCAAGGAACAAAAAGAATTAAGCTGTACCACCCTAAACTTCAAATGTTGCACTTTATCCCCAAAGTGTGTTCATTTTGAATTCCATATGGGCTTGTTTTTTCATGCAAATAAAATATGATCAGAAGGTTAGGTATGATATGGAGTAACAAGCAATCATAGTCAACCTATCAGAACAATGTTTGTCTCAACTGACCAGCCCAGCAGAAACAAAATGTTCCTATAAGATTCAAGATAGAAATTAGACTTATTTACTCTCTTACATTGATATTTTCTCCAACTAGAATAATTTGTTTGACAGGCTTTACATTTCAGGGCATTTCACAATAGCATTACTGTTATATGCAATGCCTCTAGCACAATACAAAGAACTTCATGATCTGGTGTAAATTAATAAAATACCTGTATCTGCTATGCATTTTGATGCTGAATTTATATACAATCTTCCACATGGATTTATAATCAAATATAAATTGTTATTGCGGTATTTATTCGTTGTCTTTCACCCGTGACTAACTTTTAGCAAAAACTGCTTTAACTTACTACTTTTCTTCTGACTCTGGTTCTTTTTGTTAAGAAACTTCTGAGAGCATCTGTCACCTTTGATTCTCATTATTTTTGTGATTTCAAGTCCTTAGGTATCAAACACGGACAATTATATAGTCACCAAAGTTAAGGATGTAAGAATACATTTGCTCAGAAAGTTCTCGAAGACTTTGCTAAGATAATACCAATGAGGGCTGTCATCCTCTTAAAGTTTGCACTAAAAACCCATGAGCTCCTGGATCAACAATGACTGAAGTCAGAAAAACATACCAGTATAGATTTTCTTCATGGAACAATTTCTAGGCTTTACAAATTTTAGCTGTTGTTCCTTATAGCTGACAACATCAAGATGACTGTGTAAGGAGCTCGTCCAGAGTCTGAAGGACAGCAAGGAACAACTGGAGAGAGAAAGAAGATTTATTTGAATTTGTGAACCTTTATTTTGTATAAGGAGTAATTTGCAGGACTGAGGCAGAGGTGGAAGAGAATTTCTCTTCATGTCTTTTGACAACTCTTACCCTTTTCCATTTTCATTCTATCTCCAAAACATTATTTAGGTCACATTTGAATTCTTGGTATTAAAGAAAAAAAAACAGTTCTTGAGAAGACAAAAAGTTCTCAGGAGGGATTCCAGCTCTGAGGAATCTCTAGGCTTTCTGGAGGGACTTCCCTGCCCAAGATGGGGAATAGTGTCAGCAGACACACTTTTTCTCCTGTCCTAGGTCTCATACAGGCTACTGGCTCCCATTTTTAAAATATCTTCCAATATGCAAGGAAATTATTTATCATAATAATAAATCACAGAGGCACAGCTAAATAATCACTCAGGTATCACTCTCTAACTCTAAAAAAATTTTTGAAAGAAGAATGTGTGGGGAAGAGACAGGAGTCTTGGATGAGTAGCCTGAATTGCAAAAAAAGCATTTAAGACCTACAATACTATCTAGACAAAAGTATTAACTGATTCCAGCAAGCATAACCACCCTGTGTCTACTCATAAAAGTCAGCCATATCCCTATCAATACCATGGGAGCGTTTTATTTAAAATATGGCATTAAATGTGCGTGCTTACGCAAACCATAAATATCTGTAACATCAAACTGTAGCAGAGGCCATAGGGACTCCTATTCTAATCAAGACTATTCACTCTGCTTTCTCTGTATTTTGTTTCACTAGCCATAAAGATAACATTTAACCAAGTTAAAGTTTTACAGCAAAGTGTAAAGCAATGTTTTTTCAAGAAAAGAAGAGGAGAGAATGCCTGAACAGTAAACAGCTGCATTGTACTAGCGCAGTTAAGGATGCTGCTTGATTTCCACTCCTATTGCAATATGCTTTTAGTCCCAAAAAAGAAACAGAAGGCAAAGCAGACCTCTAGCTCTGTAGCTTCATTGCTGTGTGGTCTGGCTGAGATTATCTCAAAGTAATTGCTGAAGTAAAATGATAATTCATGCCATTATAATCTGTTTTGGTTTAAAATTGTTCTGGAGTAAGCAACCCCAAGGAGCCTCTCAGTTAAACTGAGTGGTCTGAAGACCTGCAGCCCAGCTTTTCCCATTCTGCCTTTGGCTCAAAGCATCCCTCTCACATGTTGAGTGACACTGAGGATAGACTTACCACAGTCATATTTTTGTTCAACATTACACTCAAAGCCATAAAGAGTCTCTGTGACTGCTGAAAGCACCTGCATACTTGGTACGTATGTTCACCAGATTGCCTGCTGGAATTCCTGAATCATTTGGGAGACTGGCTATCATGAATCAACAGAGACACTTATGGGGTCTTGACATTTCACACATCAAAAGTCAACAAAATAGGCTACCCTGAATGGTGAATTATATTTATCACTGTACTGAAAGACAAACATGTGAGTTGATCAGCCTCCAAAGCGGATTTTCCTAATGGTTTATAAATCGTAGAGTGAATTCAAAGAATCAGAGGCTGAGGTTGGAAGGGGCCTCTGGACATCATCTGGTCCAACTTCTGCTCAAGCAGGGATATCTAGAGCAGGCTGCCTAGGACCACGTTCAGTCAACTTTTTAGTATCTCCAAGGACACAGACTCTACCACCTCCCTGGGCAACCTGTGCCAGTACTTAGTCACCCTCACAGCAAAAAAGTGTTTCTTGATATTCAAACTGTGCCCACAGCCTCTGGTCCTGTCACCGGGCACCACTGGAAAGAGCTTGGCTGCATCTTCTTGACACCCTCTCTTCAGAGATTTATATACGCTGATAAGACACAACTTCCCACCCTGCCCCCAAGCTTTCTCTTCTCCAGGTTAAACAGTCCCAGCTCTATGGAAGAGTCTTAGAAACTCTTGCCCTCTGTGCTTAGAGCAAAAGATTGGGTTGATATCTCTCTGCAGTCAAGGCAAGAACAGCCAGCCTCCAGCCCACCATCTACACCCATAACAATCAACACAACCTGTGTTGCTCGTGGGTCCCCTTGTCCCAGGGGGCTTTTTGCATATACTTTGTGTCTAGGTAAGTGCAATGAGAGTTTACATTACATACTTGCCTATGTAACTTGGAAGGCATTTGCAGTAACGCATCAAATGAAAAAGCCTTCCATATAGGTAAGATGGTTAACTGTGGACATTGATCAAATTACAGTTACATGACAAGAAGGAACTACAACTCTTAAGTAAAATGTATTAGATCCATACCATTATAAAAGCTGATTCTTATGGGCTATTTGATTAATCTGTATTGCTGTGGTAAATAACCAGCAAGGTATTGTCTAGTAAAGTCTTTGGCCACATGTCATCAAGAAAAATCCCTTTTAAGAGAAAGGTAAGAGTAACAACCTAAATGCAGTTAGATGGGCTGAAAAAAGAGAAAAGAAGAAGTATATACCTTCTTAGGGAGCTGCAGGGGTGGTAGAGAATTGATCCTTAACCCCCAAGGAAAGAAATATCGACATAGATTCAGAATGATGAATGACATAAAATACTGAAATAAAACTTCAAAGATTCATAGCTCCTGTCAGTGCACAACCTCAAATCAACCAAACTGGAATGAGACAAAAATATATATTAACTGGCTCTCGATTTGTAGGAGAATAAAGGAGAGAAAAAAACCACACCTGGTCAGAGATTTGAAAGAAGCCTTTTGTTACAGCAAGCAGCCAAAATGGACTCTTTTTCCTTGCACTTGAAGCAGAGTGGAGTCATATTGCTATAAAGCTGCATCAGTGGTTTTAGCTTTATCGCAATCCTAGAAACACAAGAAATAAAGGGACTGGTTCTGATACTAATAAAACTAGTAGAGTCATTTTGCTAAGGAAGGCTTAAAAAAAAACAAAAAAACCCCAAAAATACAAACAGACATTAAATACAGTTTCAGTACCAGAAGGAACCTAATTTATTACTGCAAAGACAGATTTTTTTTCCTGTGCAGAAAAATAAGCACCGGAATGTATTTACAGCTATGTCCATCCATATACATCTATGTTGAACTTGCACGTGTCCAAACATTTAGGCCCATATGTTTCTCTTGCAAGTAACAGTCCATTCAGATCAATGAATACTTAGACTGTTTCTTTAATACTTCACAAATGGAAATTTTGATCTGGTCAAAATCTTCCCGTACTGCTTTTCAGAGGAGAGGGACCGCTCATATCTGCAGATATACTTGTTCATGCATGCATGCAGGACTGGAGTCACAGTCATGTAGGACAAGCTTTTCCCGTCAGTTTACAAAACATGATGACAATTTTTTCTGAACAAATTCTGCTATTGGGAATGCCTGGAATGACACAAAAGACAGTCAGTACAAAGGAAACCACTGTACCTCAGAGGCCAGCTACCCTCTCAGAGGCACATACTCTCAATGACTTCACATGGACAGTGTGAGTCTTATTAACTAATGTCATTTCACATCAGTTGTTGTACTAACTTCGTTACTAACTGCATTTTCCCATAGCAAGCATTTTATTAACAAAATACAGCAATGTTTTTTTTCTAGCTAGTGCAAATTGCAATGAAGAATAACCTGGTTAATGATAATATAACTTTACTACTAGTCACAGAGAATTTCAAACACCTTCAACTATGCTCTAAAAATATTTAAGAGCCTCTTGTAATGGATGCCTGTGGCTTTATTAAAAATAAAACTTTCAGAAATTTAAACCAAAATAACTGAAAACTTCACCAGTGATAAGTTTTTTCTTTGTTTCTTTATTTTTTGATGCACACAGATTATAAAGATTAGAGGAAGGAAAAGGAAAGAAAGGAAAATGTCCCTCAGTTATTAATGCCCTATATTCATAGTCTGGCAATTCTTGTTTAAATATATTGTTATATGATTTGAATGCAAATTCCTACAAAAATAAGAGCGTTTGCTTTTACATATTATTGGCAATGGGTTATTTAGCCTCAGAACCAGCCTTCCTTTATTGCAGTTGATGCTGTTAGCTATAAAGGCTGTCAAACAGTTTCTTGAATACATTGTTCCCAGTTTAATAAATAGAGGATGCCTGTTTTCACTGCAAAAAATAAACCACTGCATTAATGGCACAAGATGAAATGATGGTGTGAGCTTGTGTATAAAGTCCCTCATAACCTTAAAGGTGGTTAACTCAGGATAGGGAAAAGTATAGCATAAAACCAGATGTAAAACAGAAAAATACAGCAGCCCTTCTTCCTTGCAAAGAAGAGCACAGAAAATATTCCTTTCACAAAATTGTTTTATGAGGCTTTATAAAGGGGAAATTAACATATTTTTTTTCTTATTCATACATTTAAATCCCAGTTTTCCATATCTCTACCCACCCTATAAGCTTGATCAGTTGAAGAGTAGGAGCATAGACTCTTATCTGTGAGGCTATAGAGAGCAAGCATATCACATTACTCACTGATGAAACAAATTACAGATTTTGGAAACATCAGCAATTTATTTTGCCTTCCTTTTTTTAAGCTTAATAATAACCATGCAGAGTCAGTACAGGTTGTAATTTGATGTTACAGAGGCAATAACAAACTCATTGTGGAAGTCTGACGTCCATTCTTGTCCCATCAGATTAAGTTCAAAGGAGCAGGAACGTAGTACTGCAGCTATAGGAGAATCAGCTGCTTGTGTCAGGAGAGGGAGAGTAAGACTGGGAAGTGTGGCGAAAACAGTAACAACTTAGGCTAGCTCCTCTTCACTAGTAGTTTCTACATACCAAAAGAAATCATTGTAAATCTTCCTCATGAAAAACAATGTAAGGACAGAAAGATGGGGTAGTTGCCTTCTATGTCAAAAATGGGATTGAGTGCATGGAGCTATCTTTAAAAAACAGCAATATGCAGGTCAAGAACTTGTGAATGAAAATTAGAGACCAGACCAATGAGGGAAACTTTGCTGTTGGAGTCTACTACAGGCTGCCAAAATCAGAAGAGGGCATTGATGAAGAGTTCCTTCTTCAGCTGCAGGAAGCATCATGCTCACAGGCCCTGAGCCTGATAGAAGACTTCAACCACCCAGACATCTGCTGGAAAAATGGCACAGCAAGCTGCAAGCAGTTCAGGAAACTACTGGAGTGCGTTGATGAAAATTTTCTAGTACAGGTGATAGGAGAGCCTGAGCAGAGGATAGGCATTGCCGGACCTGTTGCTCACTAATGTGGAAGAACTTAACAAAGAGGTCAAGACTGGAGGTAGTTTGGGCTGCAGGGATCATGCCCTGGTGGAATTCTCAATCTTGAGGGGTACAGGATGGGCAAAAATTAGAGCCAGGGCCCTAAACCTCAGAAAGGCAAACTTTCAGCTGTTTAGGGTGCTAGCGCATGGGATCCCTTGGGAAACTGCTCTCAGAGTCAAAGGAGCAAACAAGAGCTGGGAGATATTTGAAGACATTTTTCTTAGGGCACAAGAGTTCTGAATCCCAATGTGCCAGAAGTCAGGCATGGGAGGCAGGACACTAGCTTGGTTAATTCCAGACCTCTTAGCCAAACTAAAACACAAAACCAAAAAGAATAGGCAGTGGAGACAGGGATATATATCCTGGGGTGACTATAGAGGCATGTCCTGAGAATGCAGGGAGGGGCATGAGAAAAGCCAAGGCACAGCTGGAGCTGAATCTGGCTAGGGACATGAGAAATAACAAGGGTTTCTTCAGGTAGGGCAACTAAAGAATATGAAATAAACTGTACCCTCTGGTGAGTGAAACAGGAGACCTGGCTACAACCAGCACAGAGAAGGCTGAGGTACTCAACTTTTTTGTTTTGGTCTTCACCTGCAAGTGCTCCAGCCACACCACCCACAGAATCCAAAGGAAAGGACTGGAAGAATGAGTATCACCCACTGTAGGAGAAGATCAGGTTTGAGACCATCTAAGCAACCTGCATGTGCACAAGTCCATGGGACCTAGTAAGATGCATTCAAAGGTCCTGAGGGAACAGGCAGATGAAGCTGCTAAGCCACTCTCCATCATATTTGAAAAATCATGGCAGACTGGTGAAGCTCCCAGTGACTGGCAAAAGGGAAACATAAACCCCATTTTTGAAAAGGGGAAACAGGAAGACCCAGGGAACTACAGGCCAGTCACCTCTGTTCCTGGCAAGATCATGGAGCAGACCTTCCTGGAAATTATGCTGAGGCACATGGAAAATAAGGAGGTGACTGATGACAGCCAACATGACTTCACAAAGAGCAAGTTGTGCCTGACAAATCTGGTGGCCTTCTATGATGGGGTTACAGCATTGGTGGATAAGGGAAGAGCAACTGACTTTATCTACCTGGACTTGTGCAGAGCATTAGATATTGTCCTGCACAACATCCTTGTCCCTAAAATAGATATGAATTTGACTGGTAGACCACTTGCTGGATAAAGAATTGGCTGGATGGTTGCAACTGAAGAGTTGTGATCAACAGCTCAACATCCAGATGGAGACCAGTGATGAGTGAGGTCCCTCAGGGCCCCATACTGGGACCAATATTATTCAACATCTTTGTTGGAGATATGGACAGTGGGATTGAGTGCATCCTCAGCAAGTTTGTGGATGACACTAAGTTAAGTGGGGTGGTAGAGGGAAGGGATACCATCCAGAGGGACCTTGACAAGCTAGAGATGGATCCACATGAATCTCATGAAATTCAACAAGGCCAACCGTAAGGTCCTGCATCTGGGTCAGGGCAATCTAAAACACAGATACAGACTGAGCAATGAGTGGATTGAGAGCCTGAGACCAGCCCTAAACAGAAAGCCTTAGGGGTATTGGTGGACCAAAACCTGAATATGAGCCAGCAATGTGTGCTAGCAGCCCAGAAAGTCATTTGCATCTTGGGCTGCATCAGAGGTGTGGCCAGAAGGTCAAGGGAAGCGATTCTCCCCCTCTACTCTGCTCTTGTGAGACCCCACCTGGAGTACTGCATTTAGCTCTGACATGTCCAGCCTAAGAAGGATATGGACCTGATTTACCAGGTTCAGAGAATGGCCATGGTGATCAGGGAGCTGGAGCACCCCTTGTATGAGAACAGGCTGAGAGAATTGGGGTTGTTTAGCCTAGAGAAGGGAGGCTCTGGGGAGATACTATAGCAGCCTTGCAGTACTTAAAGGGTGCCTACCAGAAAGATGAGGAGGCACTCTATCAGGGAGTGTAGCAATAGAGAAGGGGTGATGGTTTTAAACTGAAATAGGGTAGATTTAGCTTAGATATAAGGAAGAACTTCTTTACTGTGAGGGTGATGAGGCAGTGGAACAGGTTACCCAGAAAGTTGTAATGCCCCATCCCTGGAAATGTTCAAGGCCATCAAAGGTTGGATGGGATTTGAGCAACCTGGTCTAGTGGAAGCTGTCCCTGTCTGTGGCATGGGGTTTGTAACTTTCCAACCCAAATCATTCTGATTCTCTGATTCTAACTTCCCATCAAAGCCAGAAGCAGACACACAGCACAGGCTCTACTTTCAAAACCAAGCCATCCCTTTAAATAAGCAAAAAGGCAAAGCAGATTTCAAGTTCTTTTTGTTTCTCAGAAAGGTGAGGACCTTTAGTTTAAGGCACAATAAGAAGTGATAAGACTGAACAGAATGGCTTTTAGAGAAAAATTGCTAGGAACCTGACATCCACACTATGTGCCAGGGAGGTAATTTCCAAAAAGTAGTTGTGATTGGGTCCCACGGATTGCAGATCTAACTGCCATGGACCTGCTGAGGTCCCATATCTGCAGAGAAACTTGCCTTGCAGTTGCTTTTTATCTACTATTTTTCTGTGCAGGCAGACTTTGACTACTCCAACAGAGCTGCTACCACCATCCAATCCTTGACACCTGTCAGTAATATTCCACCAGATTTATTAAATGCAGGAAAAAGAAGTAGAAATTTTATAGAGCCTAATTTCCCCATATGCTTCTTTCTAGTGGATTAAATACCAAAATTAGTAAACTCACCCATTTTTGAATAAACATGTAGACCTGTTAATACCCAAGCAAAAATAGGACACATGTCAAAGAGATGTTTGGGTCTGAATCACAGCTAAGCTGTGACTGTTGGCTTTTACATTGAATGCAGTGGTGTTACAAATAATGTAATGGAATTAATTGTTATCACTCAACACAGCTGTAGATTCAGAGACCTGCTCCTAATAACCTCCAGCTTATCCAGATTTCATAAATTCACTGCATCTTTTAGATTGCCAAAAATATGTCTGATTAGGGCATGAAATTACAAGTTTAGCAGGATATTTAAAAAGCATAAATCAATCTCAATTTTTTTAAAAAATGAGATCTTTTCCTTATTTTCTATGATGTCTCATAGTCCTGAAATAAGAGAAGGATGGTAGAAAAAGATTCTAATTTTTCTGAGTTCAACCTTCTTTTAACGTTAGTGTCATGATTTCTTTCCCTAGGGTTTTCCAAACCACTTGACTTGCTTACATAATTCTTCTAGATCAAATTCAGGCTTCATTTAGCTACAGTAAATTCTTAGAGCAAAGCCTTGCCTCATTAAAAATCAGTTGCAAAACTTTTATTGACTGCTGTGGGCTTAGAATTTCATCTGAAGTGCCCTTACTTACATTTGTTGGAAGCACTTCAGATTTAAATCGAGGCCACTAGAAACAGTTCAGCAGTTGTAGAAATGAACATGTATCTATGGTCTCATGTAATGCGTACATGCAAGTGGTCATTCTGTAATAACAGTTTACTGTTTATTTGAACTTCATTAAAAGTCATTTTATATAAACAAAGCTGCAAAAATACAGAAAAAAAAATACATTTTAAAAGAAAAGAGCCATTTATACCACCAACAATTAACATGCTTTAACATGTGCATTTCTTATATGGCAAACACGGTTATAAATTTCACTATTTAAATAAAATATTCATCAAATCAGTTCTCTTGGAAAATTCTAACACTGACCTAAAATATAAGCTAGCTAGACCTAAAATATGTTTTTAAAAATTTCAAGCACTGCTTGTGCTCCAAACAAGCCAAATTCCCCAAGGACAAACTGAAACTATACAAGACCATCTACTGATTGTAATACTTGTACTTGCTGCAAGTGAGATTAAATTAAGCTAAATAAAATTACCTGTAAATTTAGTACCTTGACATTCCCTTTTTAATTTTCCCTCCAAATTCCACATCGTATTTGTTAGGCTTGTAAAAATAAATAACTTAATAAGTAACATACTGGCATTCTTGGGAAGGAAAAGAGAAAAAAATGCACTGCCTGGAAACCAGTTCTACTTTGTTCTTTCTGGTACACTCGCTGTTACCAGCAACAGTCAAAATGTGCCTTCTGCTGCCTGGTTACTCACATAATGTTGCTGTGGTTACTCCTGTGTGATAACAGTTGCAGTACTTGCTAATAGTGATCCTATGAAAGACAAAAGCCACAAAGAGCCAAGTCTTTCCAGTTTTAATTCCATCCCTACGTAATCCACATTTTACACACCATAAAAACTTTATTGGTGTATGAGTTCAAAGTAATTCAGCACAGTAGCAGGGCAGTTTCTGAGAAGAAAGAGAAACAGCTAGAAAGAAGTAATAGTTTTGGCTTTTGCTGAAGATAGAGATCAAGTTGTTAAACACTTTGGTGAAACTTGATTAAAATTAAAAGAGGTTTTGCATAAATAAAGAATAGTGTGTTCCCCCACTGCAATGCAGGAAAATAATATGTTCTGAAGGAGAATTAACTTCCTTCCAAGGTTAGTAAGAACAAAGAAGTAATAATAAACATTTTTGTATACTTATTAATGTTGGCATCAATTGTACCAACATACAAATGAGAAAAAGTTATTTCTATATACAGTCTTGAGCCTACCCCCATACATATATTTTTTCCCCTCAAAACTAATGTGGTTTGTTTTCTGGTCTTGTTTTACCCTGAATGGCTTTTTTTTTCTTAGGCAGGAGAAAGTAATTTCAGTGAAGATAACAGAATGTGTTTTATTCTAGTTGCCAAATATTGAAGTCCTTAACCAAACCCTTCTGAAAAAGATTTACAGATTTTTAAAGTGATATTTCTTCCCTGCCCATTGTCTTTTTGCTACAATACGGCTCAAACTGATCTAACCCTCCCTGATACAAAAATACCTCCTAATTCCTAAAGTACCCAATCTCATACAAGACTCACAACAGATCACAACATAACAGGAAACACAGCATGCTTATTTCCTAGGTGATAGCTATATCCCAGTGGGCTCCTAATGCCAGAGTTTTGCATTCTTGAACACATCACACCCTGTATCCAGGTCCTTCAGGAAAGGATCAGAAGGAAAATCCTATCAAAGTCGTACCCTCAGGAGTATGTCAATGACAGTAACAGATGCCAGTGTTAATCATGTTCAGAAAGAACAAGATAGGGAAAATATATGGGGCAATACTCCTACCCCATCTTCCTCAAAGCCAGCCTCCCTGGTCACAGGAGAGAAGAGAGATAGATCACCATGAGAAAGAGATCTGTTCCTGTTGCCTAGCTATTAAAAATGAGGATGAAGGAAAGAGCTGGAAGCAGAGAGAAATAAAAAGAAATATAACTTGGAGTTAAAGAATGTCCTTCAAATATGAGGTAAAATCAGATACTTGGGAGAAGGCACATATATCAAAAGGAAAAAATTACACGGATAAACAATTACCTGTCCAACATTTATCAAGAACACCTTCCAAAATTAGACTTCTGAAATCGTATTTAGCTACCAACAAATGTTGAACACAAAAATCAATAAATCCACAAAGATCCAATCCTACCTGTATTAAGTATTAAAGTATATATTCATACTTGTAAATATTAGTATAACAGCAGAAACACAAAAGCCACATCTCTTTATCTACCAGATCAGGTTCTTTCACTACATCCTACATATAAACTTGTCACAAACCTCTTTTTATTTCTGCATGAGTAGGGTCTCCTTGGCAAAACAATGTTACATATACATAATATGCATATTTAAGAATATGCAGTGATCTACCGTAAGCATTTCACTTTACTGAAATACACTATTCTTTGACCGTCTTGTAAAGGACCATTCTTCTCCTTGTATTTTCTCCGTATTTCCTTTACAGTCCCTACCTGAACTACCATTCATAGTAAGAACAGGAGCAGAGGTAGCATCTTCACTTAACAAAAGCCTGCAGCATTAGATCTGATATGGCACTAACCTGAAGAGAGGGGAAAAAACCCACTAATCCTCTGTCTCCAGCATGTGGAAGAAGGAAGGAAATTTTGCTGTCACCAGTTTTCTTATCAGTTGCTATAGTAATGCCTGGCAAAAATACAGCATCAGAAATCTCTTTTTTGGGAGAGTTTGGGAGACTCTCTCTACTCTTTGGCTTAATTGTTTCTTTGGTGATGCTTCTTGTATCTTACTTGGTGTCGGTTTTATGGCAAAACAACCTCAGCAACTGAGTGCAATTATAATCCCTGAAATTATCCTGCACAGCAGCTCAAGGCATCCACTCCATGTAAGGAGGAAGAGAGCATTTCAGAGTATGATTTTCTGCAAACTTCATCCCATCACCGTTTTTTGCCTTGCCTCCTACTTTGGCCCACACATCTCTGTCTCCATTCTCATGCCAGCCCTAGGGTTCATGAGGCTTAGTGTCAAGGCTGGTCAATTACCTCACTTTTCTTCCTCTCCCAAGAGTTAGTTTCTGCTGGTTCAGACCACTGATCTAGCTTACCGTGGAGCCACAGCGATACTAGCCATGGCACAAGGGAAAGAGTCAGATCCTATGGAAATACTAAGAAATGGAGACAGAGGAAGGAATCCCTTTGTTGGCAGCAGATACTTGCATCTTCTTAAGTCATGTAACTACAGCTTTTGGACAGCTTTCTGGATCCCAGACTTGAAGTTCTGGATCCCCAAACATGGAAGTTTATTCCATGTGTGCACAATGCCTGTAACAATATTTAGGATCCTACATGCTACTTGTAAAGAAATTGGGTCTTAATATTTCTGTATGAACACATACATCTTCAAAGATAGTGTCTCCGTCTTGAAAGATAGTGTTTCAGAGATCTAAAGAGTCTATGGGTTGAAAATATAAATTTAACAACAGCACAGTCATTGCCAGGCTACTCTGGGCATTAAATATGGGACAGAGGAAAGCAGAAAATAGTTGTAAGATTAGAACTGCTCTGAGACACAAACACCTATTCTCTGTGTTCTTGCGTTAGTTAGTGTTAACTATACTACCCATGATTTCTGCTGTTTCCATTGCATGTATTTGTGTGTCATAGGAAATTCATGTAACGAACTATCCAAAAGACAAAAGAGAAGTCAGTTATGACAATTTTTGTATTAAAAGGAGCTGGCTTAGAAAAGCGTTTTTTATTTGAACATCAAAATAGGACTAAGGCTTTAAAAAAATTGTATAAATCATAAGGTAAAGTAGTACAATGACAGAAGGATTAAATTAGTGATGTATAAACCAACTCAGTCTGTTACACATGAGAACTAGGACAACAAATTAAAAATAGCATTACGTAAACTGCAAGTAGTCTTTCAGTCTTTGGTCCTCTGCATACAAGCAGAAAAATATCTAACAAAGCTACTATGAATGTTATTAAAGCTAGTTGCAGGTCCCCAGAGTATGCAGTTGAAATTCTGCTGTAATATCTGCATAACAACAGAAAGGAGTTTAAAAGGTTTACAGCTATGCTTCCAGCAGTGTGGGAGGGCCAACCTGGCAGCCATTAAGCTTTATCAAAGCCACTAGAAGAGAACAGGAGAAAAAAAGGGACATTATGCTCCCTTTCAACACATTTTTTTAATTACTGCTTATAGTGCTTTATTTACTGGGATTTGTGTACCTTTATCAAAGACAGACAAGTTCTTGTCTTTTGCATAATTCCGTGTATACTATTTTTCAGCTACCTGCCAATGGTTTGAAAGCAAAAACTCTGCTAAAACTTTCAGGGTTTTGACTGCTGGAATAGTTATTTGACAGTTTGAGAAGTGGGAACTGAGTACTGGTATGGCTGAAATATCATGTTGTCTAAGGCTAAATGTGGGTGGCAGCAACAGACTCAGAAAAGGTTCAGAAAAATGACTGTGATAACCTGGGAATGAAGTTGCTTTGAATAGACTAGTCTGAGTTTAAGCCATTCTATTTACATCACATGTATATGCAAGGTACCTCTAGAGAAACCTGTGGAGCAGGAGGTGCCAAGGTCAGGTTTACGTCTGTAACAATTTAAACAGAAGAGGAGCTGGTATGTGAGTGGTCTCCTGACTTGAGTTTAACATGCCAGGTAAGTTAAGTCCTCAGCAAGTTAATTCCTCATTCATACAGGAAAACTGATGTTTCTGACACGTGCAAAAAATAGAACAATTCTGCAGAATGTAATTGGTTAAAATTAAATACAATATTTAAAATTGTCCAAAAAAGAAGTTCCTATGCAGCACCTGGACAAGTGTACATGCCAAAATTTGAGGGGAAAAGTGCCGATGTCTGTTCCTGAGTCAAACTGCATCAACACTTCTGTACAAGACAGACTGTGGGGCAAGAACCACCCAGAGGTCCTCTGCAAATAAATACAAATACAAAGCATTTGTCTACCACTTCTGCCACAATACTACCTTTGGTCACTTCTATTGCACCTCTGATATCTCTTCATCCTTCATTTTTCATTACCTTCATGCAGGTCCCATCTATTCCAGAAGTTTTCTGGTCTTCTGATGAGCTTGTAACCTAGACACAGATGTATGTGCTAGAAGGTCTGCGAGCAGAATTAGTTAAGTGCATCTACAAATGCATGTACTTGAAAACGGTGGGTTTGACCTCAGACATTGCGGGGCAGGGGGGGTGGGGAAACAACTCCTAAAGGCTTCATTGTAAGCATATCTTTTCACCTCCTCCCATGGAGCACGTTCATTCAATTGTTTTCACGTTCAGAAATATTTTGCCTAGATGATAAATACTTTTAGGAAATTAGTATCTAATCATTAGCATTTGCACCAAAAATCTGATCCAAATTGTTACTCTCCTGCACAAACAGCAGTATGGACCTTGA
Source organism: Falco peregrinus (assembly GCF_023634155.1). NCBI lineage: Eukaryota > Metazoa > Chordata > Aves > Falconiformes > Falconidae > Falco > Falco peregrinus. The sequence continues at coordinate 35,958,215 of NC_073739.1, forward strand.
TGTTTTTTCCTGTAATTAGCCAGTGAATTTTTTTAACAACTAATACCAGTGAGAAAGCCTGGGGTTTTGATATATATTTTGTAAAGACAGAGTAACATTTCCCATGTAAATCATTCTTGATAGGGCTTTTTATTTTCTGTCCTCAACAAAAGCTATATTATTTGCAACTGTTCTAGGTATACCAGTGGAACACACTATTTACTTCTGTTTTTGAAATAAAACAGAGAGAGAAATTAATTTTCTGAACACCTCATATACTGTATAGCACTAGTAGAGAACTTGCTGCCATCACAACATTTTGAGAGAAAAATTACCGCCTTAACCATTTCAACCACCTGCCTTTCACTGGCAAGTTACACTATCCTATACAACTTCTTACATGGGAAACCAATATTAAGAAAGTACTCACCATAATATTTTACATCTTTAAATGAGCTGGAAATGCAGAAGTGTGATAGCATTACTTCACCAGACAATTTTTCTTAAACCTTGAGCAGATGCTTTGAATCACCAGTAATCCACTATGTCCTCCTCCCATCATAATTTTCTGCAGCATTATATTTCTGCACCACAGTCAAGAGGGAGATCCCTGAGAGGACCAGGAAACATTTCACTGCACACTATGTGTGATGTCCTGAATTTTACTACTTTAATGTCGCAGCACTCTCTAAACTAGCTGGCTGCAACACGCTCTTCATGCCAGTCCCTCTGCTACCTTCTCCTAGTCTCTCCTCATCCAGGACTTACTTGCACGCACACTCCCTCTCTTCTCTCTGCTTTTTCCTCGGCTGCTCACTCTTCCTTGGCTGCCCAACCACTTAACAGAACCAGCCACAGCTGCACCTTGTCTACATCAGCCAACCCACTGCCCCTGAAGCCAGCCCACAGCTGTGTATTATCAATGTTAATTAACCCAGCTTCATTCCCCTACACTTTAATAACTTAAGTTCTGTCTCCAACAGCTTTCTCCTTTTTTTTTTCCAAACCCTATAGCTCTTCCCCTGTACTCCTTTGTTGACTACCCTTTAAACCTCCAGAAAGCAGCCACCTTTGCCTGATGTGCAATTTGCAATTTCCACTGGAATCACAAGTATGTGTCTGATAAACTAGTTATCTACCACTTTGGCTTCCTTTCCCTACCAGGTGCAATCCTGACATTTGGAGGAGTGATTCTGGCAGAAGAAAACAAATATATGTCACCTTGTGAGAAGGCAATCCCATCTATATGTACATTTCCCCAGTCACGATCTTACCAATCACAGAGCATTCATCACTATACTCTTAAAATCCATTACAGACCTAAAAGTTTCCTGAGTCCTACTCAATTAACTCATAATTTATTGCACAAATCTGTATTAACATCTGGCATAAGTATGTCTCTCCTCTTAAAAACACAGCTTTACAACAGCAGGAAAATTTATAATTATTGCAAAGACTCCTTACAATAATTGAAGAGAGGATGTTTCAGTAGCGTAGGTTCATCTTGTACATGAAGTTTAAAACTTATAAAGAACACATTTTCTTTCTTGTCATGCTGACATGATTGATAACAAAGCCCATTCAAATTGTTCTGACTGCTACTGAAAGATTAATTTGTCTACGCCACAATTTTGTGTCATTTACAGACAGTGAATATTAATAATTTATGTTTATTTCCCTGATTTGGCTTGTTTTTCAAAATATGGGCTTGAAAATGCATACTCAAAGATGTGTGTGAAGCTGTACACCTAACTGAAAGTTCTAGGCTGAAAAGAAAATATAAGTCAATTAAAAGGGTATGCAAAAAATTATGAATCCAACTTGCCATTTTGCATTCAGTCATCTTAAATTCTGTTGCCGTTATCACTCTTTAATTATCTGTGCACACAGTGCTTGAGCCAGGATACTGCTGTGCCAGCTGCTGTATATGCACATGTGCACACTTGTGCACATACACATGCACATGATTGCAGGCATAGTCATTTCATTGTTCTCTTCATCCAGTTCACTAGCCACGCTCAATTCCAAAGGCCAGATGCAAAATCTCAGAGCTTAATCAGAAAAATACTTAGTTTTACAGTGAATCAGTCTGGACATCACAAGAAGATCCCCTAAACCTTCACAGCTGTACCAGGCATGTAGCTGTCCCCACAGAAGATACCAAGGCAGCCTGGAACAAGCTGCTGCTTTCATAGCTGAACCACCTCTGACTTCAAGAGTCACTGAAGCAATGAAATAGATCACCATATTGACCCCACTGCACCCCTCACTCCATCTTATCCAGTCGTCTGCCCAGATACCCCTGAACAATACCTACATTCTCATCTAATCACACAGTACCACAGCCAGCAATAATCACTGCTTGGTTTTCCAGCTACAAGTCTGCTAATTTTGAGGGCAGCATCTCATGAAAAGCAGAAGCTCACTTCAGCTGTTCATTGGAAATATCTGAACCTTTTGACTCTGCAACAAATTTTCCCAGCCTGAAGGAATTCAACCTCTTGATGACTTCTCCCTCTTCTGACTCAGTTTCCACAGAACCTTCTCCTCCTCTTCTCCATCAGTGCCAAAGCCTGGCTCCAGGAAAGTGAAAATAGCAGTCATCAGTAACTGCTGGTCCTGTGGGACCATGAGTCACCTTCCCTGGACACAGCCTGTTGTCATGGAGATCATGGTCCTGTTTACTGCAGGAATTTTCTCACTGCTGAACTATCATTTGTACCTGCAATTTCCCCATCCCTGGGGAATGTTATTCACTCTCACCTCCACGTCCTGGGCATTTAGATTCCAGTGTATTGACCCTGGAGTCATTCCTACTTTTTACTTGGTTATTCTGCCGTACCAAAAAGATATCTCCAAAATAGAATGGGTAACATTATAACCATGCACAGAACACAAGCTCTGTGAATAACAACTAAAGTTAAAAGGCACAAGCCATACTGATAATGAGCAACCCATATATGCGTATTAAAAAGAAAGCCCAATGAATCTCAATCATGCCTTTGGAAATCAGAGAGCTTATTTCTATTCATTCTTTTCTCCTAAATAGCCTGATAAAGTCCTAGTAGACAGCTACGTTAAAAAAATTAAAAATCAGAATAAATTGACTATCCAAGTTTTACAAGAAGTGATTCTTATCAACATGTTCTAAAGTAGCTGTTACTATCACAGAACAAATCAGTACATGAGCCAGTCATCCCACAGACTTCCAAATTTGTGATGTAAGCAATTAAAATTCTGCCAAGTCCAAAACAGTCATTGGAAGTTCTCATGTGAAAATAAAAACAAGATCTGCTAAGGTTGAAGAGGAATGTTGATTTCTGCAAACAATTTAAAAATGGACAAATTATAGTTATCTATCATGACCACGTGTTCTGCCCAACAGCAGCCTCAGACTGCAGCAGAAGGCACATGACTAGTGGCACTGCATGACCTGGCCTGGGCATACAGCCCCAAATTCCCAACGTTCTCCCTGTCCTTGACTTTTGCTTTCTTGCTCCCATGGTCTCTTTAACATAATTACACCATCTGCTTTTCCTGAAAACTGGGGGTGGTAATTGTTAAATTGTAGGTGGCAATTTTCACATCTCAGGAATCTCCATTTCCATAGTATTAAGTGGAATATGCACCCTATATAGCATCAGATTTTTTCAGACTATTTACGCTTAGGCTTGAAATTCAAGACAGGTAACCACTGCATTTCAGAAGTGAAGTTAATGAAGTTAAGATACAAATGAATATTTTGGTGATAAGTTCTAAAAGAGGATTAAGAACACTTCAAGAGATCAGCAAAAAGCAAAATACTCCTATTACAGTAAATGGTCAGTTTTATGAAAGTAACTATTATCAGGAAATTTTTGCCATTACAAGAAAGCAACAGTTCCTGTTATTCATGCTGGCATCAGAAAAGGGAGGGGGGAGGGGAGAGGGAATGACCAGAAAAGTCTTCAGTAATACAAAAAAGTCATAGCTACATACACAATGACCCCATCAAAATTGAGAGACATGTCACCAAATCTATAATTTCAGTTTGTCGTTTGTAACTTGTGATGGTGTGCTGCCCCCACGCCCCAGCCTGAACTTGATTTCCCACAGCCCTGCTCCAGTGATAACCACCAGTGGCAGTCACAATGGGTGGCAATTTTAGTGGATGTGTCTGGCTGTGATAGCTGCTGCTGCATCCTGCTTAAAATGGACTGGGGAAACAAATAACAATGCAATAGCCAAGGGCTAATTTGGGCAATGCACCCATCTAACCATAGTGCTGGTTAAGGTCTGACTTAAGCCAAGTTTGGAATAAACTAACTTCTGAAGTCAGTATGCAAATATGACTGTAAACCAGTTATCTTACTCTATAACTAATGGACAGCTCAAGGTCCATTGAGCTCTCCTGCATGGCAGTGGGCTCATGCCAGGATCTCTCCATGAGTAGGGATGCCTCTCAAGTTTACTCCTTAAGGTTGAGAGAATCCTTATTGCATCAGGTACTCAGTAAGTAAATTGGGAATAAGAGTGCTGAAACTGAGAACTCAGCCAAGTGATACAAAGAATTGATTGCACTTACATAATCCCTTGGACCAAGTTTGAGTCAACAAGTCTGGGACTAAGTATGGATCCAGTCACCCCTAAACCTGCTCTGAGAAGGAGTTTAGAACACAAGGGGGTTTCTTTCTGAACGCCATGACTCAACCAGAAGGTCTCCCTGACAGTTTTGTCTGACACAGTCCTCTACATTGTAAATAATCTAGTATACCTTGCCATTGAATCTTGTTAAATACTGTCATGTTTACCCTTTAAGCTTGTTAACTCACTGGTTTATATCAATGAAACACATTGTTGCTTGTCTCTTGACAATGAATTGCATGACTCCACGTGCGACAGTAACATATTTCATTCTGCTCTTTAGTTGAAATATTTTGATAAAATGTGGCACTCTTCTGCAAATGAAATGATTTCATTCACAATTCTTCCACTGATTAACATAACTTAATAGAGATTACCCATCTCTCTCAAAGCCCAGTAAAAGTACTGACAATTTAGCCTTGATGTTTCCATTATTTAGCTGAAAAAACATGGAGAAGAAAGTCTCAGAAAGAGAGTAACAACTACCAGCTAGAATGAAGGACTTTACTACAGGAAGTTCTTCAAACTTCAAATTTAAAAAAAAAAAAAAAAAAAAAAGCGCTGAAAAATTAAATTCAGCTCTCCTATTTAAAAGAAAAAAGAAAACACACACACACACACACACACCCCAAGAACTAAATCTCAGCAATTATATGTTACCTAGCAGGATTTATTGTATTTTTTAAAATTTTTTTTGGTTTACTTTTGTTTTGGGGAGGGAAGGGTGGGTGGGTGTGTTTGGTTTTGGTTTTGGGGGTTTTTTTGTAATATGAAGCAAAAAGTGCTATAAATCTTCAAAACTCAGGAGTTATCACACACCGTACACATAAAGGTTGTCAACTCTAATTTCTTTCATCACTTGCAGTGGGGATCCACTTTTGGCATATTGATATACTAATGCCATTTTTGACCCACCTGTGAATTAACTGGAAAAAACTCCAGCAAATAATTTTGGTCTGAGATTCCATGACTTCTCATTTGAAAAATACTGCCATTCCTATCACTTAGTGCTACTTGTTAAACATACATAATCTGTCAAACAAATTCTGGGTGTACTCTCTGGCTTATTTTTAAGATGATCACTTTTAAAGTAAAAGTTGGTGAGTGGCTCCTGTGCTAAGGAATAGAGTTAGTGTTTACATGTTGATAAGAAACACAGGGTAAAATGAAAAAATGGAGATTACACATTTGGGATTACTTCTTCTCAGAAGACTAGAAATGAGGCTTAAAAAGGGCTTCCATCATCTACATGGATCAAATCTAACCTTTCTGAAAAGTTTGCCAAAGCACCAAAATGCTTAATTCATAAGCTTGAATGCTGCTTTACATCAGTTTATTTTTATACTCAGCTGTAAAGGAATGAACATGTCATGTTGTCTGAAAAAATATAGTTGGATAAATTAAGTAGGGTCAGCATTGTTCTGGAAAGTTTAAAGCAACTGAACAATTGCAAAGATAGCGCTTGATTAATTAATTATTTCCCAATGCTTTAAAGGCCAGGGTTGCCTGGTGTAAGCTATCGGTGTCATATTACTTTAGATGTATATTGGGTGAGTTACTATGCTTCTCACTTCATTCAGACCATGTTCTGAAAATACCCATCACATCTTCCTAAAGTTAAAATTACTACATTTATCTAATAGAATATATCATTATTCACTGAGAAGTGTTTCTGGTGGACAATAAAATAAATTTAGAAAATTTATAAATAATTTAAACATCACTGAAGGAAGTATTCAAAACTTAAAAGGCTAATATGTACTGCCTATTTTCCATAAAATAAACACATAATAAAGATAATGGTTCCCATTGTATTTAAGATTCTATTAGAAAAACATTTAAATGGAGCTGTTTCTGAAATAATGTGTTTTATAGTTGTTAAAAAAAATGCTTCGGTTGAAAATCTAGTATTTATTTGGCTTATGACAGGTCATTAAGTCATAAATCATCCTCAAAAGGAGGCAGGGGGTGTGGGGTGGGGATGGACCAGGGAGGTGGAGGGAGGGAAAGAAGTGGGAAGCAGAAGTGAACTACAGCTAGAGGCGGAGTAACAAACTAAACTTTTTTAAACATCTTATGAATTAAAAATTTTAGGCAGTTTTCCCTTAATTAACCATGATGCAGCCAGCATGTAAATATAACTCAAGATAAACAATAGATGAAGATGATGATGATTGAAATAATAATAAAAATAATAATATATAACTTGGACATTTTATATACATAACAATAGATTTATTACTAATAGATAATGATTAATATTAGCTTTCCACATGAGACTGCTCTGTTACTTATGAAGCAGTATGTTCTAGAGTATGTAGCAACTGAAATTCTGGAGCAGAAGCAGAAATCCCAGGGGATGTTCACAGAAAAGGAAGAGAAAGAACTGAGAGACAGCTGGAGAGTATCGATGGAGGAGGAGAAAGCAAAGACTTTGGTGTCAATTCTGTCAGCAGCATTAGCAGGGCAACACTCCTGGCAGTAAAACACAAAGAAAACCCAACCAGAATAAAGACAGAAAGGGGAGATGTGAGGGGAAGAGTATAGAAAGGGGGACCTTGTTCGGGCAAGAAGTTCTCATTAGTGGTCTTAATAAGAACTGCTACAGCTGAATGGGAAAAGCAGAAATCAGGCTAAGACAGTTCAGCAGAAAGGTCAGGTAAATGCCATCATATTTAAAATTACTAATTTATTCAGGTAATTGAAGGTTAACTGTGAAGATTCAGTAAACAGGGACTGCAGAGTTCAGATCCACTTGTCAACCCAGACCAGTTAGTACTTTACATCTTACCTGTGAAATGTCATTCGCTTGTGTTAAGGCAATGCTCGTCTCCAGAAAGTATTCTGGGCAATACTTTTCTTCTGAAGCTAATCTAAACACCTTACTGAATCATGCTTCTTTTCCAGTTTTTTTTGTAATTCTACTTCACAGATCTAACACCTGAAAACACCCAATTTAATCTTTTTCTGAAAACTTACCAGAATTCCACCTTTGCTATCGTGGTTTAACCCCAACTGACAAGTACCACGAAGCCACTCACTCACTCCTCCCCCACTGTCCCTGCCCCAGTGGGATGGGGAGGAGAATCAGAAAAAGGTAAACCCCATGGGTTAAGAGCAGTTTAATAACTGAAATAAAGTAACAATAAATAATAATAATAATAGTTGTAATGAAGAGTATAGGGAGAGAAAGGAATAAAATCCAAAAGGGAAAATAACCAAGTGATGCAGAATACTGTTGCTTACAACCTGCTGACTGATGCCCAGCCAGTCCCTAAGCAGCAATCGATGGCTCCCAGACAACTTCTCCCATGAAAAGCATGATGCTCTGTGGTACGGAATATCCCTTTGGCTGGTTTGGGTCAGCTGTCCCGGCTCTGCTCCCTCCCGGCTGTTGGTGCACCTGCTCACTGGCAGAGCACGAGAAACTTGAGAAGTCTTTGATTTAGAGAAAGCACTACTTAGCAACAACTAAAACATTGGTGTGTTATCAACATTATTCTTATACTAAATCCAAAACACAGCACTGTACCAGCTATTAAGAAGAAAATTAACTCTAGCTCAGCTGAAACCAGGACACTTGCCTAATAAAATTGCAATGCAATTCACATCAATCAGAAAAAGCATTCAGACTTGAACTTCTTGTGCTCTTGTTTTCAACATTAGAACTTGGCTCTATACACACACAGGGAGTAGTGGAGTTCATTATAGTCAGGATTTCCAGCCTTCACCAGAGTCTAAACAAATAGCATACTATAGGTAGCATCATGTTTTGTGCGGTCCCTCAGGACTATCATGGTAAAGTCATTTCATATAGCATAATATACATGTGAATCAGGGACCAATGGTCATTGTTTTAAAATTATATGAAGGATGTACAAAACAAAGTTGAATGACAGGCAAAGTTATAACTTTTTTATAGGAAAATTGTTTACATTTGATAGACTTAGCTGAGGTGACAATATATCTATTGATTGACCCCAAAATACCTTTCAGAAACTTCCATCACCACTCCAGGAACCATTATTAATTATTATTCATCTGTGAACTAAATCAAGTGAACACTAATACAGTTCAAAGTAAGCAATCTTTCAGAGTTGTGCCAGACTGCTCAGTTTCTCTGACCAAACCTGAACACAGTCAGTCTCCAGTACAGTGAGACTTCATTGAAATATTTCAGGACATCAACTAAAATCCTGACATCTTATGGTTTCACATAGCAAAAAATGTAGTTAACATGAACCAAACTGAAGTAATCACAGTTACAAAGTGTCATAATTACAGAAATTTCAGTTTTACTTACAGATTATTTGAAAACAGCGATAGAAAATAATACCCATTTTATTACTGTTATGGAACTTTTCCTTGTAACAGTTTTTAGAAACTTGTTGAGGTTATCAGTGTACAGAAAACAGAAAACAGAAGTTTTCATCACTTTCTTTGAAATATTTTTCTCTATGTTTTTCCTGCTGCTCAAATTAATTTTTCCCTAAGTTACACATTGTCATCTTCACAAATATTGGTAGGATAGCTTCACCACCACCACCGCCTGCCCCCATCTTGCTTCTTTGCTCAGTTTTATCCAAAACTTACCTTTCACCTAAATCTAGAATCCTATATACTATTTCATATTTGTTTTCAGGAGTGGGAATAGGCAAGGCAAAAATAGCAAGAAATGGTTGAGGAAGAAGATGGTTTGATCTCTTGTAAATTCCCTTGAACTCTGTGCCTCTCTAGTACTTCAGAAAAGCACGCCGCATGCCGAGGGAAACCTGGTCTCCACAGCTAGATGGCTGTATCAAAGGAATGGAAAACAGCACATTAGAAAGTTACCATGTATCCAAGTAGATAGTACATTCTTTTCTTACTCCCTTCAGTTGTAGCAAGTCTTTTGTCTAGCACTAACGATAATTCTATGTGCATTGGCAAGTTGTGAGATTTTCTCTATCAATGTAAAGTAAGGGTCTTCCTCACACTTGGGCTAAGATTTTTACAGTGACTGCCTTGAAGATACCACATTCAACTTTGGAACTGTAGCTTGATAAGAGGGAAGACAGTGGTAACAAAATGTACATCTTTTCCATACCCAGAAATACCACACTTAGGGATGCAAACAGGAATCTTCCTGCCATTGTTGTCAACCAAACTTGTTTTAAGGGTTTAGTTCTTTTCGCAAATGGCAGAAGAACAAGAATCAATACCTCAAATTGTTTTGTAAAACAGCATTCTCATTTCTAACTCAGTACAAATAATTTTTACAGATATAAATCCTGATGCAAAACACCTGGCTATCATATTTAGATGCAGAAAATGAGGAGGCACTTAAAACTATGGTATCAGATAAGCAAAAATATTCTGATCGCAGCTGGATTATCACACAGACTAATAGGGTTTCTGTTTCCCCTGTTTAAATAGAACAAAATCACAACTCTGGTAAAAATTAGTGGACATTGGAAAGCTTGTGTATCACCCACTGAAGACAATCTTGTTACAATGGCTGTTTTTCATATACTACCGAAGTTCCCTGACTTAAAAGACTCAGCATCAAGTGTCAGTACTCTGAAATATTTTTTTTCATTAGTCTTTCAGATTGAAGACACAACTATGGCTATGAGAACCTGTCAGTCTGAGTATCAGGATGGTCCCTTAAGCAGAGTGGGTGTGAGTGTTCAGAAAGAAAATTATCCTGGGATACCTGTCTATTACCTGTGACAGTCTTCAGTACTACTGTTGAGAGGAGAACATCTCAGCTGTTTGTGATGGGTAGGATTCTGCATGGCAACTGAAAACAGTTTAGATCAATCTTTTTGCTGTAACTCTGTGATCTGCTGCATTTCCTATGGCTCCTGTTTCTTACACTAAGGACAGGATCCGTTTCCCTGTGCACGTCACTGCTGGGGTATCCCTAGTGAGACACAGAACTGCCACGATGTACTCTGAACTTGCGCAGCCTTAAGCCAGAATGAACAGATGCAAGATTTATTATTTGTGTTAGCTGCTGCAGGTAAAAGGAAAATTTGTCTAAGTTCCTTTCATCTGGGTTTCCTTCCACATGAGCAAAACCAGGCTTCTGCAACAGCAGCATATTTCCATGCCTCTGGTAACAATGGCCCAAGGAAGTATTAGAGAGAGTTGCTAAATGTTGAGCAGTACCAGAAGAGGATGATTTTTTTTTTTTCTACTCCATTAAGCTCGCTTTTTTGCATAGCTTAATTTCAGTCAAAAGTTTTAATATATTGTCAGACCAGATGCTGCGTGAAGCATTCAGTGCTCAGAACTCTTCCATGTTCTCTCCACATCGTGATATTGTTGTGAGGTATAGAGACATACATTCGTTCATTCAACTGGACTTTCTAAAGCTAGTGAGATGCAATGCTGTAGGATTAAAAGTGCTATATAAAAAAAAAAAGCTATAGAAGTGCTTTAAGGAAAGCTCCAATTTTTTCCTTTGAAAGCAAAGGCAGTTTATAAAGGTAAGGATGTGTTCATAACACACTCCTACAATGAAAAATTAAGAACACACACGATTAAAAAAAAAAAAACCAACTTGTCTCTACGAACTAGTTTTTGTTTGACTGTCTTATGCTAAAACCAGCCATACTGAAAGCTTGCAAGCCTCTGCCATTTGGTTTCAAACTGGATACAACCCCTAATTGCATTAGTTTACAGTATTGAAACCTTAGGGTACAATATAAAATGTTTCACTCTGAACAAAGTACTTTGTACCTCTCCAGCCTTTCTTCTCCAGATGTTTTTGTGCACAATAATTCATAGATGCTTCAGGTAAGAAAGCCATGCCTTTGAACACTATGTCTCTTCATCCTGGACCAGAATACCACAATGCATAAAAACAGTTCAGTTACTTAGCAAAAAGAGAGAGGTTGCTGTGTTTTTCGTGTAAGGTTTTGGCATTATTTTGTTCCATTTTATATATACTAGACTTAATATAGCAATAACAAAAAACTTACAGGTCTAATTTGTGTTTAGGCAAAACATATTTCTTACGTCTTATTTTAGACTCAAGGTAAAAAGTAGACAGAAGATATGATTAAGTGAGAAGTCCATGTGATAAACTTGTAATTTTACTTGGATCCACAGCTTTAAAAGGTTGTTATTAGCTTGAATCTATCAAACTGAAATGAATTCTTCTTTCTGGTGTAGACAATTTCCCTCCGAGTAATGGAAAATCTTTTTTGGGGAGAAGTACAGGAACAGCAAAAAATACCAAGTAGAAATCTAACATTTTAGTTACCTTTACTGAAAGCCTAAGAGATGCAAACTGTCAGTAAACAAGCCTTTGCATCTCTGCTCCATAGGCCCTGCCCCAAACAGCGACAGGATAAAAAGTAACTATAAAACACTATTTCCTTCAAACAGCAGATCAGACCCATTTTTCAAAAAGAAGCATTATGTCTGAAGCAAGTTTGTATGTCTCAGCTTTATGGTATAATTCCTGTAAGAACTCTCTCCCAATGGACTTCTTAATATAATTTGAAAGAAGCACTGTATATGTTCAACATCCTTGACATATACAATAGGTTCTGACCAGAACAGAGTTTCATTTTTGAAGATGCAGTTCTTTATTTGTATATTAAAACCTTTCAACCATATCAGATTTAATTTGTTACTCATTTGATTTATAGAAATGTAACCTTAAAAGTGTTTCATGTATGCAAATCAACTCAATACAATCTAAACATTTAAGATTTGTTGAGTCTTAGGTTCTTCTTCAAATGTTCTCTTGCACATTGACTTTCTGTACCAGACTTCCCTGGCTTTTTTCACCTTTGCAGCTGTTGCCTTCACTCTCTTACCAAGATAATTAAGATGTTTTAAGATAATTAAGACTGGCTTATTTTCCAACAAGTAGTAGCAGATATGCCACTGTAATTTCTGCATGAAACAGAACAAGAAATAGTTTCTCTTTTCTGTTTCTTCTAAAAGAGATTTGAGCTGTTAATACCTACTCTGTATACTGGCCACACAAGGAAGCTATTAGAATATCATTTGCAACTATAATCACTGCTGCGCCTTCTTCCTGGGACAGGACTTTATTGTACTAAACATTATAAAAATACAAACTCTCACATAATTACCTGCTTCTGATAATTTTCCCACATGAAAGTCAAGTAAGTGATGGGATTTGTCTGTTGGAGCCACACAAGCCACTACATCTATACAATCTCTTTCTGCTCCCAGAAGTGAAGGTTGCTACTGGCTGCACTTTGCGATTTTGCTCCATAAACCTTCCTACATCTTGACCATGGTTTTGTCTCAGTCTTCTCTGGTACAGTAGGAATGCAGATTATTTTATGTTTTCCCAGAGGGATCCTCTGACCTCTCACTCTCATTTCCTCTTCTTCTTCTCGACATACACTAGTGTGCTCTGCAGGCCAAGGATGAAATGGAGAGACCTTCCTACAGGTCTTTACCTCACAGTCAAGTGCTAAATCAAAAATGTAGCTATGGATTTCCACTGAAAAAATAAAAAGTATACCTTTAGTGCATAAAACAGTGTATGTCTAAAACAGAGCTGGGAAATGGGAGTATCCAAAACATTTATCATAGACCATCAGAAGATGGCTGAATAGCCCAGTATCTTGTAGTCACTTCGACAGTGGATCTGTTTTACTTAGAATGTCATGGATTTGGATGAATGCTACTCTGATTTATTTCCATCACAAGAACATTCACAAGCCAAAAGCAATTGAAACCCCCCACATGCACCCCTTCATTATAACTTTTAACATTCAAGCTACTAGTTCATTTTGTCACAAAGTTCTATTTTAAATTATTTTCATTTAATTCATGAGCCCAGAAGAATTGTTCTTATATACCATTTTCAATTCATTATTATCTCTACCACTCTTCAGCAGACTTTCAAGGACAGAATGCTGATTAGACTTTGCTTGTCAGACTAATTACAAACACAACACAAGCTGCTTCCCAAATAGCTGGTCAGTATTTGTACAACAGAAAGGTTACAGTCATAGGCAGGTAAACACAAAATAAGAAAACAGATGACAGGTCAATACAACCCTTCAGTTTCACAGAGACTCACTCCTAACACCCTGTTTTTACTACGCCTTCCAGACTGCTGCATTGCTGCTACATTAGAACCTGAAATCTTAACCTTTGTAGGTGGAACTGTAAGCCCCAGCCTCTCTAAAAGGCATCCATCTCATCTCAGCTCTGCATCTTCCAGTTCGTATTCATCCTGTTAGAGATTACTACAATGGTTTGTCATTTTTCTAATCAAAAAGTTTGTATCTTGACTATCCAGTACAGAATATTCAACACCCAACTGCTGACTGTCAAATCACAGACAGCAGAAACAAAGCCCAAATATTTTTGAATGAAGTGTAGCAAAGTAATTGAGGAAATCATGGTGACTTTCTAGACACTTGCTGAGCTGAAGAAACTAAATTATGGCAGGATTTTTTCAGAAAGAATTTTTTATGAAATCTACTGGATAAATTGTTTTCTGAGCACAAGAAACACTAAGAAATAGGACTATGCAAGCAAACATTCACTGATTATTTACAAGCTTATTCTCCAGTGAGCCTGCATCAGAACACAGTTAAACACATATAACAAAAGCAAAAACAGACAGTGAGGGTATAAAAACATGGGTATTGGGAAAACGCTGTCTAAGTAAATCAATAAAACAATGTAAGTACTAAAATAATTGTTGGGTTTTTTTTTTAAATTCCATTAAGGCAATCACAGAATAAAATCGGTTGGAAGGGACATCTGGAGGTCATCTCCTTCAAACACCTTAGTCTGACCTGGTTCAGTTAGGTGGGCTGTGACCAGTAACATTCTGGATATCTCCAAGGATGGAGAATCCCTCTTCCAGCATTCCTCACAGGGAAAAGTTTCCCAGTGTTTAATCAGAATTTCCTTTGTTGCCATTTGTGTCTGTTGCCTCTCCTCTTTCCACCATGCACCCTCAAGGAGAGTCTCATTCTCTATATTCTCCCATTACAGAGCTGGGCTGCAATGAGACTTCCCCATTACACTTCTCCAGGCTCAGCAAACCTAGTTCTTTTCCAGCCCCTCCTCACATGACACATGCCTCAGTCCCTTAATCATCTAGGTGGCCCTTTGTGGGACTCAATTCAGTTTGTCCATGTCACATTTCCTTGTACAATTCCAAAATTGGACAATACTCCAAATGTGATCTTACATTTTGGCTTTGCAGGTGGTGCTTATGGGCATGTCCCTTTTGTTTTGCAATAGCACAAATGGAACTTAGAAATATAAGAATTTCTAAGTTACAAAGTTCGCATGATCCATATTATCATGCATATTTGCCATAATTTGTCAACAGGTGCTTATATTGCAGATTGAATTTGGTTCAGAAATGTTTCTCTCAATGTTTGTTGTGTGCTTAAATAAGCTTTTACATTCATGTGCTCAGTATCATCCTTCTTTTTGCAAAAAAAAAAAAATTAGCAGAGTATATATTCCTTGTAATGTCAGTACAAATCATCACTATAAATTGCCATCTTTGGGGACAATTTGAGTTGATTCCTCTGTAAGAAGATTGTGCTTTTTGTAATCCACTATTTTTCTGAGGAGAACGTTACAGATATAAAAATTAAATTCAATACCCATCATACATACCCCATCATATTGATATTATTCATTATAACCGGAATTGTGTATCTTTCTTTCCCAGACTATCTGGAATAAAACAGGAATGTTAGATAAGAAAGCAGAGAAACGTAATGAATTGTTGTCTTTTTGATGCTCTGCTTCTGTGCTGAGTGCAGAACTGGAATAAAAAATAAGTTGATGTTGAGAAGCATTTTTTAGCTCTTTAGTTCTGGGTATTTGTAACCTGCAAGAGCTTACAGAGCCCTACACATGTCATTAGGCTGGTGCAACACTTTTATAGTAACAGGATTTCTAAAGCCATTCCTTTTCTTTTTTGCATAGGTGTAGATAGAGTAAGACCTCTAAAGAAAGGGATGGCTGACAAGGCTGACTAGGGGAGAAAGGGAGAGGGAGGCAGGGTGAGAGAGAGAAAGAGGGATCTTTTTCCTTTTTTTTATTCTTTTTTCTTATTATTCTTTTTAATTCTACCTTCTACAAACAACAGGGCAAAGGCTGTGTGGGGCTGAGCTGCCTACTGGTGTTAAGCCACAAAACCAGCTCGCTCTTGAGGTTCAAAAATTTAACCTTACATACAGTATTTCAGCATAGCTGCCACAGCTCGCATTATGACTTGTCATAACTTGCACTATAAAATCACATCACAGAATCAACTGATGGGACACGTGTGTGCACCAGTCTTCACTTTCAAAAAACTTGAGGTCTAGGGAACCTTCCTAATTTAATTGCTATCTTTCTTTTTACAAAGACTTTGTCCATAGCGCTCCAGAGAGCAGGGAAGACACTGCCATTCTCCCACAATTCAGTTCATCAGTGTGACATTGGCAATGCTTTCCTATAGTTACCAAAATGATAGGAAATAAATGAAAGGGAAAAAATAGATGCTCTAGTAAAGAGGAGTTGTCTCATTTTGTTTTTAAAGGATGGCTCTTTTCTTTGTGACAATGCCCCTCTTTTCTTCTACTACACCCTCTGTCCTGCCAAGCACTTCTTACTGGAGTTTCAAACAGATGCAAGTGTCTTTGAAACAGCCCACTAACCAGAAAAAACAAGATGATATTAATTTTAAAAGCATATGAAGTGCCTTAACATGTGCAAAATGATGCTATTTGAGCAACTATAATAATACCTCTCAAGTCAATACTTGCAGAACCAACCACAGATTTATCGGGGTGGGGGGGTGGGGATGTGTGTTATATCTTTTATCTTTCTCTTTTTTTAAAAAAATCTGTCACTATATCACAGACGTTTAAGGGCAGAATTCAGAATTTGCCTCTTAGATCCTCTTAGATCCCTGCACAGCTGGTCTTCATTCCTACATTCATCATGCACATCTGTGTACACAGAGAGGTGAAAGGGAGCCAAGCAGAGGAGCTGGACTGTACTGCAGAGATCTGAGAGGGAGATGGTGCTCTAAAAGGAGGCGGCTGGGGATATATCAGTGCAGCTGTGTATTATTGCAGCATTTCGTTGAACTCATCTAGTCAACCCACTAGAGAACCTGGCTCCAGCTATGTAGTTGTAGCTCTGAAGTGCTTTTTGATTTATGTATTTTTATCTCTTCCAATTCAAAGTGAATAGGAAGCATCAAAAGGACTGAAAAAACCCTCTTGCGATAATTTCTGTGTGATTGGAAAAGAGTTTCTCAAATTTCACAGCAGATAATGCTCACATAAGATGTAAGATTAATTTTAGGAAGTCATGCAGTCCAAATAGCTCTTCTTAGGGAAGAACTAGTGGCACTTATGTCTGAAGCATTTTTTGCTCAGTGTTATAACACACTGATACCTACAAGTCTCCTGCTCTCTGGAGATAGGTGATTAAACAGAACTAGACAAGACAGGCAAGAGCCATCACCTAAAACCTAAGCAACAGAGTGTCTATCCACCTCTTCTCAGTTTGATGACTTTTAGGAAGGTGTATGAGTGAAATTATTCATCACAGAAAAATCCAATAAAACCATCCATCTGGTCCTTCAGCATGGAGGACTTTGACTGATACTTGCTAAGAAGGAGAAAGACATCTTGAAGCACTTTTTTTTTTTTTTTTTCCTCCCACCAAACCGTTATGCTGAAATAATGGGTTAGCCTCAGGAGCTACCTTAATCATTTTCCTATCATAGAGCCTCTGCTCAACAAGCCTGTGCCATTTCCTTACCTGAAGTGATTTTTTCTGCTAGAGCTATGCAATCTTTCTTTTTGTGTACTAGATCATCATTAAATAAATACATGTCAAAACGCCTGAGAGCCTCCACTCCACAGCAGCAATACAAGAAAACCGTATGAGCACTTTTCAAAGCAGATTTCACTATTTATACAAAGAAATAGAAGAGAATTATGTGCTTCCTGCAAAACAGTCCCCCTCTAATGCAAAAAGTTTATTGTGTCCCACTACTAAATATATCGACTATTCAAGAAAATGCTGTCAGTTTTTTATACGTTACACATTTATACATTACCAATGACTTACAGTTTCAGTGCAGAACTGGTCATTAGAGTTAAGCTTTCTTTCCCACAGAACTCATTAATATACATGGGGAGAGATTTCAGTTCATAAAACTCACCGTTTTTTTCCATATCTTTTACTGTTCTTTGAAGCATTTTTCTGTTTATTTAATGGCAAGAATAAAAGTACTGTTGATTCCTCCTGAAGCTACTTCAGTCACTTTGTGCAGCCACTACTGAGTTCCACCATTTTATACTAACACACTTTTTTTAAACTTGACCAACAAAATAGAAACAAATTCCTCGTTTTGATGAAAATATTTTTAAAAATGTCTTAGCACTGAGTTAAGTGGTAAAGCGTTCTTAGAAAAACAAAATTCATGTTGTATGATCTGTTTCACAGGAATACTGCTGTTTAGCCCAGTTATAAGGATAGGGCTGAAGCCTGACTGCATCCAATTTTTCTCAGATTTGACAACCAGGCTTGGAGGGTGCCTGAACTGTCAAGAGTCATGCTTACATACCTTCTATAAAGTGTACAGTTATATATACATGTTGGAAATAAGGATCATCTTCAGTTGCATCCAGTATGGATGCAAGATGAATTCAGAAGGGAATGAAGTTAAAAAGGCCTGTCTTTTACTCTCCTTTAAAGGAATGTTTTTAGGGGATTACTTTAAAATGTGTGGTGTTAAGTGCAGTGTTTGGCTTGTGGAACTGAAAATCCTGTGTGAGTTTATCAGGGAGTTAGATGACTTCAGCACTTCATTCACACAGGTCTACCATGTGTGTAAGATTACAATATACATACGAAAAAGCTGCTTGTAAAATTAAATAGGCCAAGGCTGAAGTTTTAGAACACATTCCTGGACATTTTTGTGATCTGGGAAATAAAAAAATCATTAAATATTTCATCTGCTGTTTGTCAGTTCTACTGTCCAAACAAATCTGGCACTAGTGCCCACTTTGAAATTCACAATTCAATTTCTAGTGGAACGAAAATGTGTGCAACTTTAGGAAAAGGCAGATGCTTCTGGCTGATCCTAACATATCCAAATACCACATGCATTGTGATGAAGTAACTTTACTAAAAAACACCACAGAGGAAGGAGCTGAGATGTATTGCTGAACCAAAGTACTTTGCAGAGGTTGCAAAATTCAAGGCAAGTGTTGCACTAAAATCTTTTCATTCTGCTCATAAAGCTCATGGAGCTCAGTGGCACATCTTCCACTGCAGAGCTCTGTCGATGTCCTGGACATGAAAGGCCATAGGGACCCATGGTTCCTGTTATGAGAAACAAGTGCTGCTCCAAGTAGAGTTGCTCAAAGCCACCTCTGCACTCTGTTCATCCTGGGCCCTCCAGAGCCCAGCTGGTCCATGGCACCAGCCCAGACAGCCTGTGGTTTGTTTTGCCAGGCATCTCTGCAGCAGCACCATGGGGATCAGAGTGCCCAGGGGCTGTCGCCTCCAATTTCAGTCCCTGGTGCTACCTCAGCCCCAAGGATCACAGGCTGTGGGCAGCCTTCTCCTTGCTTAGCCTTGCCAAGGCAACAAAAACTTGCAGAAATGGAACAAGGAAACTGAAATTTCCACAGTTTGGAACCCCTGGGAGTCCCATTCACATTAAAGCCATGGAAAAGCCCAGTTCTTGCATGTTGCTATCTGTCACTCTTGCATGCATGCTCACCAGTAAAAGGAGGAGAAAATCTGTCTCCACAAAGAGGAGACTTTTCTCATATCAGTAAATCAGGTCTCATATACACCAGTAGAAAATCAGAACAACCTGGAGGAAAAAAAAAAAATCACTAAAACCTTACATTTTGCCACAAGCACATCTCCTATTTCTGTTACGAATATACTGCAGTCAGGCCAGTCTGCACCCTCAGCGTTTGTCCTGCGGAGACCTATCCCCAAGCCACAGTCTCGTTGATGCCTCTTGCAGCTAACTCTCCAGTGCCAAACCCATCACTCCTGAAGGAAAGCAGATCTCACAGAGCACACAACTTGTCCTTGCTTCAGCAAAAGACCTTGCTGCAAACCCAGGGATATAAACTGTGCAATGAGTCAGAGCTCACCTGCCCCTTATTTAGCCAACCAATTAAGATTTTTCCACTATAACAAGTTTTCCCATGTTAGTGGTCTTACACTGTTGTCTAAATATGAATGTACAACACAACCGGCATCAGAGATACTGAGTATGGTAATGCTGTTTAAAGGCTTGATTTAGTTCCAAGCCAAAACCAAGCTCCTAGTGTTCATTTTCTGAAGAAAGGAGTGCAGTTGCTTTCTAAGGCAGGTCCCATAAAACACCATAAACCCTCCATTTCATTGTCTAAGGTTGAATGCTTCAAGTTTCAGACTCACTGGCTTATTTAAAAAAAAAAAAAAAAAGAAAAAAAAAAAAAAGAAAAAAAAAAAAAAAAAGCATGAAACTTTTAAACAAGCTCCCTTAAATGAAGCATAACCAATGAACCCAGTCCTGTCCCACTGATCCCAGATAGTTTTGCCACCTGCTTCACCACAATCAGAACAAGTCCATGATTTCTTCAGGAGCAGTGGGAGCAAGAAGCAGGCCAGGGATACAATATCCTTAATTCCCAGTCCCTTTCCCAGCAGTCAGACTACAGCTATTCCTGAATGAAATGTCTGTATAAAGCAGAAACAATCTGATCTATTTGGCTATTTTGGCAACAAAAAGATTACAAAAGAAGGGATTTTAACAGTTCAGTTTAATTTACCAAGACAGTTGTTTCTTTACTGTACTCACATTATTTCTTTTAGTTACGTTGTGCCTAATGTGAAAATGTAACTTTCCTTCAGTTTTCTGCCTTTTAAAAGCAGCCACAACAGTTCCAACAGGATTGCTGCTTTTCAACTGTGTTTTTATTCCTGTATAAGATGTTTTAAGGTGCTAATTAAAGCCAAAATACATGAGCACTTCTCACACAAAGGCTCCTATTCCAGCATTCATTCATCCCTTTGTGCCAGCATTGTAGTTTATAATCCTAATTATTGCATGTGCAGCTATATGCACTGGGAAGGCAGAAAAGCAAGAGGTTTAACTCTTAATTCAAATGAACCTAAATTTATTTTACCACTGGGGGATTATGTGTTTCTTTAGCTCTGAGGTACTATTTTTCAAAGGGTGAGTGGAAGGGTGAGGAGTAAAAAAGAAGTCAGTGAGAGCCAGCACTGCTTTTATTAAACTTCCTAGTTCTACATATAATTTTGTGGCACATATTTTATTGCATTAAGCTTTGCAGGCTCCATTTCATCACCAAACACCTGCACATCCAAAAGGCTGAGAAAAACAGATAGAAACAAAGAAATTAATCAACACTTGAAGATTCGTTGGGTACCAAATATGAGATAGGAGCCACATTATACAAATCACTGTAATAAATGTCATTCTCTGCTGAATGTGCTTTAGCAGCTATGATCTACTTGGGACTGTGCATCACTTGTTCCCACAGTGTGTGAGCTTTCTCTTAATAGTATATTTGGTACAACAAGCAGGATGCAGGTGAGTTAAGAGAGCTCCCAAACTGCTCCTAGTTCTGAAAGCTTCTAAGAACAGAGCCTGTTCACAGACATGGCTGCAAAAACTGTTTGGCAATAAGCTGCTTAGAGAGTAAATGGAAGCATTCTTTTCCAGTTGCTTTAAATAGGCCAAATCCTAAAGCATGTTGTTTGCACTCAGAAAAACTAACATTTTGAGGCAAGATTACATGTGTAAGATGTCTCTCCACCACCCCACTGCATGAAAATTCTGTCTTTCCAGCTAGATAAGCATTTTTTTTTCCTGGAAAATATAGCATCCCCTTCTCATATATACACACATACCTCTTGGCATACAGCACTGCATTTACCTTGCCCCACATTGGTACTGACTAGGGAAAAAAGAAAAAAAATGATAGATCAGCCCACTGCAATGTATTTCATTCTGTGTGATGCATGGGTGGGAATCCAAATTGTTTTTGTACTGTGGAGAATTGCCAGAGAAACTCATACAATATGGGAACCACGGGAAGACTGTGAATTTCACCTTAAACGTAAAGAGTACCGCCCATGCAAACAGCCAGTATTGTCTGCTATGAATTACAGCTACTTTTGCCTGGATTGATTCCTAGGCACCTAGTACACATTCTACATCCTGGGGAAAAAAAAAAGAAAAAAAAAGCCTTTATATTTTCCTTATATTTTTCCAATTGGTCAATCTAAACAGAAGTTTTCATGATATTAAGAGACAGATTCAACTCAGATATGCTACATGCGTCTAAAAGTACCTCCTCACTCACTGGGCGTGGAGAGAAGTCCTGTGGAAGATTCTACTTCTAAACAAGTGAATTTAGTTGACTCAAGCAGCTCCAATTCCACAATGCTGTGATAGCTTCTGCCTTTCTACAGCCAGATACACACTGAGGAAACAAGAGTTTGGGTGTCACTGTAAGAACTTCTGTCTTTATGTGGAATTTCACACAAGCCGAGGCTGTATATTTTAGTCCAAATGTAGTTACTAGAATCCATAATAGTAGACCTTCTTAGGATTGCTTCTTGTGCTGGGACTGATGAAATGAAAGTGAACTTTTCATGTTTCCCACAGTATATGAAGGATAAAAGATGGGAAATCATCATGTGATGTGAGGTTTACATGATTATGGCTTGCACCAGTACATGCATTCACCCCATCTACAGTTTTAGTTCCTATTAAGCAGGAAGCTGAACTGGATCTAGGAAATATTTCTGGGAAATGCCTGCAAAAAAGATACAGCCCTCTTTCTCTCCAGTGCTATCCTGCTCCCTGTGGACTTCCTGCCTGCACTTGCAGATGTGTGGAGAGGTTTTGCAGAGATCAACCCGTGGTAAAATGATCATGACCTGCAGTGTGCAAGTTTTACCAGCAGTTTTAACATGAAAACTGGTTATAAAGTTTCAAGTTAACTTCAGGTTCAAAACAGCTTTACTGCAGTTAAAAAGAAAGACACTGATGCCCTTTAAAATCTACTTTCACAAAACAGTACACTATATAGAGGAAAGCCTCTCAGACAGAAAATAAGAAAATAAATATCACACACCTATGGGTATTCACATTACCTAATGTGGTATTAGAAGATCAGTACCACAACAAATAGTGGATAAGTATGCATATACATCAGAGTCAGTCAAGTCAGCGCAGTACCAGGTATTCAGTATTGTGCTTTTTAGCTCAACATAAAGGACTGAAAGGTATTTATATCACTTCTCTGAGTTCAGCCTAGAAAGTAATGCTTAGACAAGACCTCTGGAAAAAGGAAAAGACAGATGTGTTGGCTAGTCTTTTCCTGCCTGCACATCCCCTCCCACCCAGAAGTTACAGGGTGCTTTGGTGCAGGGGCAAGGGAGAAGAGATTTTGTGCTGTTGTGACTCTGTGCTCCTCTTGGCAGCTATTGAAATACAGTATGAATTACAACCATTCTTCATGCTAGTTTATCAAGAGACAGTGGTCAAACTAGCCTGAAATAGCCTGCCTCAGGACTTGCATGAGGACGAAGTATAAATGTTCCTACATACCATTTCTTCCTTGTAGATACTCCTAATTTATTGCTCAATTGCTAAATGGCAGATTTGGGCGTCAAAAACTTGTGGTATTAACCCGTGTAAATATTTCCCTGTAGTCTTCATTTAAAAAAGAGAACACTGATGGAGCAGTGGCTTGTCACGGGATAACTGTTTCCTACTTGAAGACACAGGGCAGGCAAATGATGCAAGTAGAAAACACAATGTCAGGAACCACACCAACTGGAAAACCCTCAAGAACACTCCCAAAAACCGAGGTGTCTCTTATAAAAGCACTCACTGAGCTGGAAAAATGTATCTAACTTGTGAACCCACCCAGCCTGCACAAAACACCCCCAGACAGCCTCATCGTTACAGCTGTCTCACAGAGCATACATTTGAGCCCTCGTATAAATAATTATTTTAACACAGTAGAAGATTTCTGCTAGGAAACTGTTTACAGAGGAAATACCACAAGGTTTTCTTGCTTCAGTTTATTAACCTACTGCTAGGTGTCTCCCACCGGCTAGGATGGCTCACTTGGACACATAACAGGTTAACGGGCTCTTTCAGTTTGCTCAGGCCACCTGCTTACAAACAAATACAGGCACCTACCCACTATGGTCTAACTATCCTTTCTGCAGATAAACTAGGATTGTGAATGCCTTTCATGATGGTTCATGGTGGTCAGAGGAAAAAAACAACAACAAATAAACTGCAAAACAACAACAAAACAGGAATCCTCAAAAAACACCCAAAAAACAAACAAACAAACAAAAAAACCAACCAACACAAAAACAAGCTTGCCAACAATCATCTGCTAAGACTTTTTGTAACCATCAGTCGTGGTCAGACCTGAATTAGACAAAAACGTCTAAAATCCCGTAACTAATTCTCAGATTACAGTCATTATCCCAAAGCACATTTAAAATACCAATTAAACTCCTGACTGAGAGAAATTTTACTTTTCTGAAGTCAGCAAATAAATGTCAAGCATGACAGCAATGGCTCATTTAGATTTTATTTGGTGAAATCTAGAGCTAAAATGCTTCTTAAAAGTACCGGTAAGACTCTTTTATCACATACACATTCTGTTGGGAAATGTACTCCTAAGTTACAAAATAAGTCAGCTCAGGAGATGTCAATAATTTTGTGCATTGGAAAGAAAAGCAGTTGAACTGACTACCAACCCTCATAATATTTTGGAAACTTGATAGTATTATTTTACTTTTTATAGTTTATAGGTCATACCAATTAAACTTACTAAGCAACTAAAGTTGGATATATTTCAGTCAGTTAAGGATCTTCATATCAGTACATTTCTTTTGGTTCTAAAATCTTCCAAATTGCCATACTACTTTAAAGTAATCTGCAGTAGAAAGCAGTAAATAGGCAGTTAAATTCAATTAAATAATTGGTGTCTACTAGATATAAAAATACAGTAATTTATGCATAATTCTGTGTTTTCTTCTTTCTATCTCTGAACAGCTGGTGTGTTTTTCTCCTGAGATATGTAAATTATTGTTTCCATCTGGTTTATTGCCATAAGGGACTGCTTGAGAATGTAGTTTATTAAAGCAGGTATGAATAAAAATATGGCAGTTTACTGGAAACCCTCTCTGCAATAGTGTGAATCCGTAGCTAACTCCTTCAGCATCTAGGCAGCCACATGTGCACAGACATAATGCAAGCACTGAAAAACAGTATGGGGTTGGAGGCACTCCTTTAATCTCTTCCTATAACGATAATACTGGGGGGGGGGGGGGGGGGGGGCAGGGAAGTGGCTAAGTGGCTTATTGGCCAATGTTGCTTGCCTTTCAAGAAATTTGTCTGAAGCACTGAACACATAGTCTTCCTGATTTCACGTCAGATTACAGGTTATGGAAATATTATCTCTGTGGCTCCTCAGATGCTGAATTTCCTACTTCAGCAAAGGGCTAATGCTTTCCACACTGACTTGGTCAGTAACTGGCTCAGTGTTTCCACATCCTCAGGGTGATCCGATTTAAGTAAGGGCATTTTAAAGAAAATTCTAGGAACCAGGAGGAAGCTGTGACAACCTATGGTCCCGACTAGAAACTGAATCTTGGGAAGTTCTGCATGCTATTTGTCACCCCAGCATCCTGCATCTGCACTGCAGTAGCCAAGCTCAAGGTCCGTTCTGCAAATATCTTAGCTACTATGAACAGCTTTCCAGTTGCATTATTTCTTTCTCATTTAATTAGGAAATTTTAGATCCTGCTGATTAGCCAGGATGGATTAAAAGGTAATATACTGAAACAGAGCTTGGTAACCAGAAACACTGGTTTATTCTAAGAGTTTTCTATTCAGCATGCTTGGCTTCTTTTTTTGCTGAGGTATAGAGGAAAATATAAAAAAGTGATCTGGGACATATTTATACCAAGAATGTTGGAAATACTAATTTTAGCTTTTAAGAATTATAGAATATTCAGATTTCAAATATTCAAATACCAGTTGGTATTTGGTTGGTAAGTACAAATGGTATTGGTAAATACGATTGCCCAAATAAAAAGAACTCTGTGTAGCTGACCAATACTTTTAGTTCTGTTGTGGTTTTGATTGTTGTTTTAATATTGGTTATTTTGGCAAATAATCACATTTGGTTTCCTGTTCCAGCCCTGGTGTGCGCAGGAACAGTACTAAGGACCTTACAACACTGACAATTGAGGCATAGGTGAGAACTGGAACATTACTACCTATATTAGGGATTTAACCTCAACAACTGCTACTGAAAGACACTTCTCTGTTAAGGCAGATCAGTACTAAACAAAAGGGTGTAAAAGATAAGTAAAGCTGCTCCAGTTTGCAAAGAATGTTTGCCATATCAAGATGTGGGCCCAATGCTTGTAATTTTGTTGTCCCTTTGATAGTTATGACTGCATATCCTTCTCTTCAGGTCCCATTTCACAGAAAGCTACTACCATCCACAAACAAGTTCTAGTCAGTGTCTTTCAAGTCCACTTGGCTAGAGTATATCTGTTCCATCATCTGTAAACAATCATGAGTTAGTTCTTCTTTTCCACTAGGTCCAGTAGTGAAGAAGGTTGTGGGATTCAGAATTGTGGAACTTTCAGTTCCACATTGTCTTGTTCTAAAAGGATGGCTTGATACTTTAGCATTCGGCTTGGTGACAACCAATGTCCTCCTTTCCGTTCCAAAACTGTTGTAACTGGATGGGGTACAAGTACAGCTAATTTTTACCCAAGTGTCAGTTTCTGGGCCTCTTGGATCAGTAGTACTGTAGCTGCTACTGCCTGGATACAGGCTGGTCTTCCTTCACTGACCTTGTCTAATTGTTTTGAAAAGCACCTCACAGGTGCTTTCCATGATCCCAGTCTATAGGCCAACACTCCTAAGGCCATGTGTAATCTTTCATGCACAAACAGTTCAAATGGTTTTTCTAAATCTGGGAGGCCCAGAGCTGGAGCACTCATTCAAGTCCATTTCAATTTAGTAAGTATATCTCTGCACTCCTGAGTCCAGACAAGGATGTTTCCATTTCCTTATACAACTTCAAATACAGGTTTGACAATAAATCCGAAATTCATGATCCATAAGCAACACCATCCAGCCATTCCAAGGAATGCTCTAAGCTCTTCTTTTGATTGGGGTTCTGGGATTTGACAAATAGCCTCTTTTATTTCAGTTCCAAGACTACGCTGGCCCTGGGAAATTGTAAATCCCAAATACATTACTTCTTTAGTGATTTGTGCCTTTTTCTGAGATACTTTGTACCCCACTAGCCCCCAGAAAGTTTAGGAGGTCTATAGCTATTTGTATAGAACCTTCTATATTACTGATTGCTAGCAGTATGCCATCTACATATTGCAGCAAGGTGACATTTTCATATGCTTTTTGCCATCTTTCCAACTCTTTGGCTAATTGATTCCAAACATTGTAGGACTATTTTTAAATCCTCGCAGTAATACTATCCAGCACAGCTGGGGTTTTCTACCAGTCTTAGGGCTTTCCCATTTGAAAGCAAACAATCCCTGACTTGCAGCAGCTAGCAGAAAGCAAAATAACACATCTTTTGAATCTAATATAGCAAAGCATTTATCTGTTTCCTTCAAGGTTGTCAAGAGGGTATACAGGTTTGCTGTCACCGGGTGGACATCTTATACAATTTGATTTATAGTTCTTACAATCTTGGACCAGTTTATATTCTTCTGAATTCAGCTTCCTGACGGGTAATACTGGAGCGTTATATTCTGGTTGTCACTCTCCTAGCAACCCAAAATTTATGAATTGTTCTTTTAATGGCTCTGATCCTTTCCTGAGTTCTAGTTTAATTGGGTACTGCTTGCATCTTACTGGTCTGGCATTTGGTTTCAACTGGATGATCACTGGTTCTACCACTCGGGATCACCCTGGTGTACCTGAAGCCCATACAAGAGAAGTTACAGTGTTTTCATCTTCTTCTGGTATCTTCTGTAACTCAGCTTCCTTCTGTAAGAAAAAAAAATTGGGCACCCAAAGCTTTATTTTTCAGGAACATGGATCTGGATTCTCCCTTTTTCAAAAGTAGTTTGTGCATTTGATTTACTTAATATGTCGCATCCTAATAGCGACATAGGGCAATCTGGTATGTAGACAAAACGATGAGTTAACACCCTTTTCCCAATTCCAAGCTTCAGAGGCTGGAAAAATGGCCAATTTTATTTCTGCCCTGTAACACCAATAATTGACGTGCTTTGTTTGCTCAAGTTACCCTTGCACGTATCCAATACTGAATAGGTAGCTCCCATGTCTACTAAAAAATTTATTTTCCCATTCTCCAACTTTACTATAACCAATGGTTCTTCTGAGGTATGTTCTGACTCTTCCCCCAGCCCTCCTCAGTCTGAGTCTAATGACAAGTCTAATGTCATCATGTTAACAGCCTGCCTCGGCAGTTCCTCAAGGCTCTGCCAACTCAGTTGTGGACATTCCCTTTTCCATGCCCTTTCTGCTTGCAGAAAGCACACTGATCCTATTCTAATGGTATCCTGGCCCATAGTGTTCCACCAGAAAATCTTCTTCCTCTCATGCCCCAATGGCTCAGCCCTCTAACCCTACTAGTTTCCTGGGCTATGGCTGCTGTCAGTATCTTACTATCTTTCACCTTTTCATTTCTGTTTTCTCTCTTCCACCTTCTCTCTGCTATTATATACTTTCCAAGCACTTTCTAACATTTTATCCAACAAGAGGGCATCTTCCCCCTCTAACCTTCTGCAACTTTGGTTTTATGTCTGCACCAAATTGTCCCATAAATATGCGAACTAGCAAGACAGCATCTGCCTCATGTTCTGGATTAAAATCAGTATATTTTCCTGCAGCCTCCATAGTCTTTCAAAGAAAGAAGAGGGATTCTCCTTCTTTCCTTGGATGACTTGATACAATTTAGACCAAGTCTTTGATTTTGGAATAGCAATCCAAATACCACATGAAATCAATCATTAGTACTTGGTTAATCTTTGAGCATGGATGTTGGGATCCCAGTTAGGGTTGTTGAAGGGAAAATGATCCTCTATCCATCCTGCTTATGTGGCTTGAACATGCTCTTTTTCTGCCTCTTCTTTAGCTTTAGTCATAGTAATTCTTCTTTCTTCATGATACACTGAGTTGCTTAAAATAACTTGCAGATCTTTCCAATCCAGATCCTGATTTTCAACTACAGTTTCATAACCTTTGCTACCTATTCAGGGTCCTCTCTACAAACACCTGCCATGTCCTTCCAGGCCTTTAAATCTGATACTGAAAATGGCACTTTTACCCAAACTGGTTCTTCCAGTCCTACTGCTTCCTAAAGGGTGCTTGTATGTTCCGTGTTTTCCCACCTAGTCCTACTCACTACCAGACCGATGCCCTCCTCCTTGTTAGAGTCATCTTGTTCATTTCTCCTTGCCTCATTGCCCCTTCTTGGTCTAACATGTCAACATCATCCTCTTCTTTCTCTACTCATCTCTCTTTATATGTATTGTATTGATTACCGATGGTACATGCCAAAAAAAAAAAACTTCATTGGTTTCTTATTTTCTGCCTCTAGTGCTAATACACTATTTCCAGCAATCAAGCCACACTCCTTATGTATATCATAATTATCCCATAATGCAAAGAACAAATTCATATATGGCATCTCATCCCATTTTCCTTCACATCTACAAAACGACATTAATTGCAATACTGTACTACAGTTTATACTTCCATTCTTAAGCCATTTTTCCTGATCATCTAGGGTATACAAAGGGCCACCCATGATTACAATATTCTGTGATGTTTTTCTTGATTGAGGTGGTCAACCCCAAACTTGCTCCAGTATCTTAATATACAACCCAAAGGAAAGTTCTTAAGAACACACCCTCCAGTAGAATGTCCAGTCCCCATGTTACAAAGTTTCAAAATCACAAATACCCAGTACCTAAACAAAATCCGGCAAACAGAATCAAACAGTTTAAAATTACCAATACCTAAACTTCGGACTCCAGGTGTCCCCATAATAGCATATGGATTACACAACACTGCACTTCAAACATCCTGGTGGGACTCTAACCCACTCTCCAATATGACTTACATGTAAGCAACCAAAGTATTTATGACCAATGTCATTAATGCACCACAGAGCTGTTGCAGAAACTCACCTGGCCAGGGAATCGGAGGGCCTCCCTGAAAATACTCCAGTGCGCACTTGGAGTCCTCACGGCCCATCAATATTCCGGAGAGCAAGTCCCACCTGGGTCACCAAAATCAGTTACCAAAAATTGTAACCAGGAAATCTCTTTGAACCCAGTGACAGTTTATAAAGCCGACATTGATTTATTGCAGCACTGGGTACATGTTAGAAGGAAAAATCTCCTATCATGTGGTTTGGAGTGTTTTCCTGGTTACAATTTTTGGTAACAGTCCAACTGCTTCTCCCAGAAGACTTTTCTAGAGCTCCACTGCTCCAGTGGCTGAAAACATTTGGCACAGAAGAAAGGAAATCCTTCCAAAACATTTTCAAAAGCAGTTGAAGCACTGCAGAATAACCCTTCACCTGGAAAGTCTCTTGGAATGTGATGTGTTCATGTCAGAACTCATATCTATTCAGTCTAGAGCAGGGATATGAACTCACATCTCTGGCTCAGTGGTTTGAGTGTGAGAAAGTCAGGCAACATACCTCTGGTCCAAAATGGGGGCGAAAAATGAAAAGCCAAAGGGAGGGATCAGCAATATGGAGTATTCAGGATCCTGTCACAAACGAGGTGGTGCAGAAATTCACCCTGAGTCTGTGTTATCCCAGGCATGTGGATCCTTCTCAGCCCAGCCATCAGCAGTTGATGACTTGGAGCACAAGTTCATCTCAGATGGAACGAAACAAGGCAACACTTTGAAGATTGTGCTGAAAAAAAATTCTCTAGCTACCTTTAAGGAGGATAGGAGCTTCCAAAGGCCTTTCATCTCTTTCCTGCCTCATTTTTGGCCTTGAATAAAATATCTCAACCTTTCTGTCTCTTTTCCTCCAGCTGTAAAATGATACCAGTATAATCCCTCCCGGCTTCTGATGCCTGCAGCGAGAATTAGGTTCACCTGTTCCAGCAGACAGAACTATGCAGAGTACCCAAACCAAGCTTCAGTCTTTTTTTATAGCAGCAGTGTTGAGCATAGCCACAGCAGAAGAGGATGAGCTGCGTTTATGTTACAGGCAGGAAGGTGAGAGGAGGAAGGGAACAGAGAAACCATTTTGTGTATCTCCGTGAGCCCTGGTTGGAAGAAGCTTCTGCTGATACACATAACGTGGAGATTGTTTTCTCTGACTGGTGCTGCCTGCAAGGGAGGATCAATCTGGAGCACTGGCAAGCCTTCCTGCCCTCCTGTCAAATGGACCCTCTTCCACTAAAGCACCAGTTCTCAGTACTGGCCACCATAGTCACTTCTCTGCCTTGTGACAGGTACAGTATCAATAATACAAACAACTGATTATTAACACATGATGTATTAAACACATCATAAGCAGATGCATGTTTTGAATGACTGTATATTCTTAAAAAATATCTAAGAGATATTTAGAGCCATTTAGCATAGCTGATAGGCTTAACCACATTCAAAGTACTGTTTTGCCTGATTATTCTTTGATATTTATCCTCTGTGGTAGACCTGAGATACGATTCAAAAGGAGAAAAAAAAGACAAAAACTTTTTATATGAAGTACCGGTAGCACGTGTACCTCTGGGACTTCCCAGAAACCCTGCGGAAGGATTTTTCAGATAATCAGACAACAGTTAACAAGTTCCTAGTGCAAACCATCAGGGCTTTCTACTCCTCCCTCCCCCTCATACATACCAGATACAGTGATCTTGCTGGAGAGCAGACTTAATATTTCATTAAAAAAATAACATCTTTTTCAGAAGGCTGTCACCTCAGACGATAAGGGAATTAATTCTGTTCTCACTTTATATGAGTCTTTTTATTTTCTTCCCCACAGAACTAGTGCTACCAGTTGCACCTTTTCACCATACGTCCTTGCCCCCTTCATACTGCCTTTTTAGTGATGAATATTTCATGATTTTTTTTCTGGGAGCAGAGGGGAATGGGTTTCAAAAGCAGACAGCAAACTAAGGCACAGAAACTTAGTGCTATCAGCTCCATTTCACATAGGATGTGACTAATGATAGTTCATTCTTTTTGTTTGCATGTGTTGTCTCTCTCAACACTTGCTGCACCTTGCTTTTCTAATCAGTCACCACCCATACACCCACATATGTATACACATATATCTCACTTTTCAAGAGACAGACTGTTTTCTTTGCTTGTTTGAATTGTTTCCAGCATATTTTTTTTACCATAATCTGTGGAGCAAAAATAGCAGCAGGAAACAGAAGCCTTTGGACTTTCTGTAATACTGTAAACCCCTCACCACCACTCCCTTGTATATCACTTGTACAGCATTGTTTCTGATTACATACAGGTCCCATTCCACAAAAGAGAAGGACCTTTCTATCTATTCTGAAGAGAAAATTAAAATGAAATTCCTCTTTCTCAACAATGTCTTTCCAGAGGAGCACTGTGCTCAAATATCGATATGCCTCAAAATGATAGGATTGCCCCTACTGGGGCTCATGGCAGACTCTCCATCACTTGCAATATTTTACTCAAAGCCACCACAAAAAAATCTATATCCAATATTCTGCAAGACAGTCCTTCTTCAGCACAGAGACTTTGATTTAATTTTACAAAGTCAAAAGTTCATTTATTAGTCAGACCACCTAGGAAGAATCATTACTGTATTTTTCCAGGCTGACCTATTTATGGAATCACAAAATCTAAGGTGATACCCTGATTTCAGGAGTCTGAAAGGACTTGAAGTCTCTCAAATTCTGCTTCAGTATCTTCCACAAATGAATGAACGACTAGGTTTATATCATCAGCTACAGCTAGGAAATGCAGTTCACTCAAAAATTCCAGCTTCCTCAACAGCATCCACCGTTTTGCTGAGAAGGCAGCAGACTTTAAAAATTTTCCTAGCAACAGAGTTTGAAAAGTACTGATAACTCAGGGTGAAGGGTAAAACTGATAGCCTTAAACCCAAGACTGTGTTTAAGTCTCAGATTAGTCTGGAACCTCTGGAGAAACAGTCTGTTCTCCATATATCAATAAATTTAAAAATATTTCCAAACCATTAATGTATTAATATCTAATTATTATAAAATTGAAAATATGTTTCCTCTAGACAAATTGCATCCATTACTGCTGGTGATTCAGGTGTCCTATAAATATAGACCTTATTCTGCTACTAAAATACTAGGACACTGATGACTCAATTAAATATTTGTATGTCTCTGAAGAACATGCTTCTATCAGTAGTCCCCCAGTTAGATATCTATATGCATGCTGGGTACTGCCCATGGTTCAGGTATCCAACTGCATGAACATCCTTGCCAACACAGGGACAGAAATAGAGAGGACTGGAGGCACTTCTGAGGCAGAAAAAGTGCTAGCAGGGAATCATTTTTGACATCCTGTCTTTGTTCTTATTTCTGAGCTGTGGGTAAGTAAATTTATTCAGTTAGAGATTCTTCATACTGCAGAGTCTTCCTAAATCATAATTAATTGCCTAGAGGAAGACCTGGGCCTTCATAATTGTTTACTACACCAAACCTCTCCAGTGACAGATAATTTTTTACTTCCAGGTCCAGACAGATACACATTTCAAACATTTGTGGAAGAATGCTAAAACAAAAAAATGGCCCATGAAGAAAAAGGTAAGTCTGTGAAGGTATTCCTACAGGAGGTGTTTGTCTCCCTAAAAAGCACATTTACTTCTTTTTAGGAATAAATTACAAGATATGCCAAGACCTTTTATAGAATATCATGGTCTAGTGATCTCAGATCTACTCCACAGATCAGGTCTGTTAGTTATTTAAAACGATTAAGTGCTAACTTAATTAATTGCTTCAGTCGACAGACAGTTGAAGAGCTGTGGTTACTGCTCCATCAACAGCTTTCCAACTGACCTGCTGGTTTTGTGCTAAGCAGTGATCTCTCCAGGCCATTACCTTCTACCTGAGTTTAGTTAGCACAGAAGCTTTTCTTTCATTGGCAGCTTGGTCCTGCTCCATCATAGCTACATGCCACATTGCTCTTGGTGGGAATTTGCATGGCTTTTTCCCCTTTAATGTTCTGATTGTGCTGGAAGAAATCAAATGTAGCTATATGGCAGGCAACAAATCTGCATGGCAGGTGACAAATTTACATTTCCCAGGGTATGCAAAAAAACCCACCCTCAAAACAAAAATTGCCTGCTGTGCATAAAGAAAAGGGTGGTTGTTAGACTTGTACCATAATGTCCAAAACTCCTGGCACTAAAGCAAAAAACGCTGTTTATGCCAATTTAGAAACATTCACATCCTGTCTAAATGTAGAAATGGAAGCAATCATCTAAGATATAGATAAAACTAGAAACAAATAACTGGCTCATATTATTTATGTAAAGCACATTACAAAGCTAAAGAAAGAGAAATACTCATGCCAAAGCAAGGTCTTGAAGAACTGTTCACAAGAATTTGCAGAAATTGTTCTGCAGCTTCAGAGACTTAAATTGTATAATTTACCTCCCATTCATAAGTGATATGTAGTTTATATTAAGGCCACCAAAGATCTGCTAACAGCAAAACTTGCAAGCTGAATTATTGGTGTGTTAATTTCAATGACCTCCTTCTAGATGTGACACAAAGAAAAAAGTTAATTTTTAAAGGCCAGGTAGATAATCTGACAGGAGTAACAGGATATAAAGAAACAGCATCTTTTTGTCAGAATGGCATTTAACTGAGCAGGAGGGTACAGAACAGTAATTAATTGCTTAATTGTTTTGAAATGACAGGCACTAGAAAGTATGACCTTTCATTGACACTTTGCTGCAATGGTATTAATTATAGCTGAATTTCAGTGGGTGTCCTGTGGGAACACATGACATTCTCGTTAACACTAGCCAACTTTACTGTGGTTATAGCTTTTATAACAAATGCCTGATCCTAAATTAAAGTACCGTTTGGCTCTTGGTCTGCTATGTCCAGAAATCTCAGTAATATTTTTCTCTGATAAGTATTTCTTGGATTTAAAAATTAGTATTTCTTACAGTCCGAGGAGCTGGTAGCATGTAATTAAAGAAACGTACTGAAAAAAAGACAAACTGGAGAAGTTACGTAGAGTGGAACAGTCTTTTAGCTGTCAGTTCTTTTTGTTTTAAAAGTTCTCACAACAGTAGATGCAAGCTTTTGCAACGTTCAGTGTTTTAGTCCAGCAAAGTCAAGGAACAAGTCTAAGACTCTTGAATAAAAGCGATCCTGATGGAGATCACACTACACTAATTCAGCCTGAAGCTAATGGTGCTGATGAGTAAAAGGTAACAATCTGAGGTGCAAAGAGATGATGTGATACAGAAGGTGTGTTCATTCACACAGTCAACTTGTCTGGCTTTTGCTGTTTATATCCTCCAAACTCTACCCTGTTTTTTCTGCTCTAAACAGCCATATCAGACTTGCCAGACTGTCAGAATAAAGAAGTTGCTCTATCAAGGATCTAGGAAAACAAGGTATCTGCACACAAGCCAGAGCCTCCTTTAGGAAAACCTTTTCAAAAAAGAAAATAAGTCTGGGAAAATCTCATCATGAACATAGGGATATTTTGATTTCTCACTGGTTTTTAAGCTTGTGAAGGGTCCTGAGATTGTCACGCAATTATCTAGGGTCCTGTCCTGCTCATTCCTACATGTTCTCTGCAAACACAAGCCCTGATGTTTTCTTCTCAGTGTAGCAATAAGGACAATCACTCCCTCTAAAGAAAACCCATTGAGATGGAAGAAGACGTCTTGGTGTGTACCAGCAAAGCAGAGAGGACCCAGGACTCACCCCTCAGTGTGGTATCCATGCTTTGGTCTGGTTGCTCCCAAATGTCACCCACAATGGGGCAGGTAGCCTCCACAAGAGCTAAGACCAGCAAACACTGAAGCCCCAGGTCAGCACCTCCCTTCATGCCATTCAATCAGAGGTTTGCTTGACAAACAGGATAACTTTGGACAGGCTGTCTAGAGGGTTAGCTAAAAGAAAGGAAAAGCCACAAAAGTAACCAGGACATCTTCTGAACTCCTGAACATACTCTGAGTTCATGCTTCCTGCACCTGACAAATCTCTTCAGATGACATATAACCCACCCATATCTTTTATCTTGAAAAATTATTGGATGCTTTCCTAACAACACAGCTTTTTTGTGGTTGGTTTGTTTTTTTTCCCCAGCCACCAGTGCCAGGCTGCAAAGCTTTGAAAGCCTCCTTTTGAAGCATTCACAGTATTGCTTTTTGGTAAACACTTGCTTTTCTTCTAAAGGCATGGCAAGTAATTATGGACACTTTCTTTTAAGCTTGATTCAGAAGCCAGGAGCAGCCCACCTAAATGGTCTTCAAGTGTTAATGTATTACATGTATTGACACACTAAGGAAGAAGTGAAGAAGAAGGTCAGGCTAAAATTCCTTTTTATCATAACTCAGAGAACTGCGGAGGGTACTACAGCGTCCGTGTGAGCAGCTGAGGCTCCTCTGCACCACAGAGCAGCTGCGGCACAAGAGGAAGCTGGCAGAGGTGACACTGCCATGACTGTTGCTCCTGCTCCAGCAGTCAGCCCACATGTTTCCAGACAGCTCACTTCTCTCTCTTCTGCAAAATATTCATCAGTTCTGTATGTCCGTAAGCAGAGAACCAATACTTAAATTACAGTTTAAGGCTTTAACTTAGAAGTGACAGAGCCCAATTTGCACTCCAGCTGGGAATCGACCAATGTTTTCCTAAATCTTCTACTTGCTCACAAATGGCCCACAAGTGTAAGGACAGATTGTTTCTAACTCTTGACAGAGTGAAAGAAGGAAACTGGCCCTGATCTGTGCCTGTTCCCCTACATGTTCTCCTTTTTTTCTACATACAGGCCTAACAAAAAGCAAAAAGGCATTTCTCAGGTGATATGCCAGTATAACCCCAGGGACTTGCCTTCCTTGTATTTCCAGAGAAGAGAAATTCAGCTCCGTAGGTTTCTGCACAAATCCCTTCCATGACTGAGAGCTCTCCACCAGTCGCTGACATGCCAATAGACTGGAGCTGCTGTTAGCACTGTCATTAACCATTTCCTGGGTGTTATCAACATAATTTGTCAAGGTTATACAGTTAGTTTCAAAACTATAATTCATGAGGGTCCAAAGATTCATAATTTAACCAGAAAGCCTGTCACACAAATACTTTTCTATCACTTCAATTCAGCCTCAAGTAATCTCTAGCTACTTCTGCCATCACTTTCCACTCATTGATATCCCCTTGTTCTTTGTCTGCTACTTCTCTTATTTTCCTTAATGCTTTCTTCAAAGTGGCTGCTGCGAAGCCAAGCAGAGCTGCCTCCACCACCATAAGAAACCCTTCCGATTCCTAATGCAAAAGCTCAGGGAACTATCTACATTTATTATTTCCGTTTCTGTATTATGAATGTAGCATAACTATAACCTTCAGTGCCAATTACAATGTCTTTTTGCCAGATAACGTTTTGGAGTGAATCATCAAAAATATTGACCAAAAGTTCATTTCAGCTTCCTAAATATAGGAGTCCAGCTTCTTTTGAGACAGTCCCAACATATGTGAATAATATCTTACCAGCCTTTAAAAGACATAGATATTTATAGATAGATAGATAGATATAGATATAGATATACATACAGATATACATATACATATAAGGCATTCTTAGCCCTGTAATATTAAACTGGAAAAATCCCAGCAGAGGAACAGAAAGGGGAAGAGAGCAGAATCTGGCTAGTCAGAGTCTTCATAAATTGGGAGAGCCTGTCCCCTAAAAGAGATACAGATGCAGCAGAACAATACAGACGGAGGAGCGGTGGTGTTACCAAAAATTCTACCCAGGAAAACTCTCCAAGCCCAGTGACAGTTTAGAAAGCTGACATCAGTTTATTGCAGCGCTGGGCGCACGAGGGATCTTTCCTCCTAATGCACACCATGTCATTTTAGAGTACTCATCACATACAGCAGAGAACTTGCACATTCACAGTACGTCACACATTCGTTTTCATTCACGCACAGGACTGGTTACAAGTTCCTCACTTCTGACGCAAATCAGTGGCAGCCTCAGGTAGCGCTGCTGAAGGGTTTTGCCAACTAGCCGTGCTCCCCGAGCGGGCTCTGCCCTCTCTCAGCGGGGCTATTTGAGTTGGAGGTCAACATCTCCCATGACCACAATTACCTTTATTCTACTTTCAACTAATTTTCTGTGGGTTGCAACACCTTATCAGTGTGTCTCCTCTTGTGGCCAGAACTTTCTCACTTGGAGGCTTCTTTCTGCATAATTTAGACAATGGTGTTGTTATTGTTCTGTTGTTTCCCAAAATTGGCTCCCCTAATCAGAAGTCCTTTCATTTGTCAGTTTTGACAACTTGAGGTGGTGAGTACTTGGGAGGGTGAGTCATTTAACCGCTTCAGAGGTTGGGTCAGCTTGACCTAAACTTTGTGCATATTCTTGTTTAACTAAACCAGAGTTCAGTAATTCGGGAGTTTCGGCAACAGCAGCACAGAACTCTCTTCCAAGTCCAGTCAGTGTTTTGGCAGTACAAGTAATAAGTATTT
The DNA here is from genome assembly GCF_023634155.1 of Falco peregrinus. Lineage (NCBI taxonomy): Eukaryota > Metazoa > Chordata > Aves > Falconiformes > Falconidae > Falco > Falco peregrinus. Next base: position 35,996,567 of record NC_073739.1, read on the forward strand.
TGAGCAGCAGTTATCCCCCGGCATGTGCTATTCTGCCTAGATCCATGATATTTTAGAGTCACCTACAAGGAACATATGTACATTTTACGGATTTCCTTTTAGCTTTGTATGCCATTATGTTTGCCAAATAATTAAATCATTACAATTGAACTAAGGTATCTACAGATAGCTTGGAAGAGAGGTAGAGAGTCTGAAAAGGCTTAGAAGATCTCAGCACTGGCTTTGAGAATGATTAGGCCATTTCCCTCAGTGAGGACAAATTGTGAGATTGGGTGTGTGCTTTAGGAGATCCATTACTGGAAGTACTAACTGGATTTAGGCCAAAGATTAGGTTGGGTTACAAAGAGAAGAGGCATCCTCCCCTGGGTACTCAACCAGGACAGCAGCTACTGGTTTATTCATAAGTTTCACTTCTGTGTAATCTTCTCCCTTTTAACCTGTAGAAGCAGTCATTACAATTAATGCTGTTATCAAACAGAGCACCTTGCCTTTGATGAATATGCCTATCCACAGGGTTCTTGAATGTTAATAACCCAGATCAACACACAGGATTTTATTTTCCTTTTTTTTTTTTTGATTGAGGGGGAAGGAGTGCTAGACTCCTGAACACCAAAGCTCCTAGAACTTTCCCCCCCACCCCCAGATGTATCAAATAGGAAAGTTAAAAGCCATGAGCAGACTGTTCCTGGCTGCCTGGCAGGTTGAAGCTGTAGTGCTCTCATGTCTCCCATAAAATTACACATGTCTGTCAAGGTCCATTTGGATCTCTCAAATTCTCTGTGATTTAAACTTTATTTAATGAGCTTATTAAGAAATATAATAAAGAACCATGACAAACTGGGACACAGTCCCCTTTTGCCCAAACTAATTCACTTACTCACATTAATTCATCCAAAGTTTTCACAGCTTACAACCCATAACTTAATTTCATGCACTTATGAGCAAAAGAAAATTATTTACCTAGCCAACAGTGAGAGTGCTCATCCCTTTCTTGTCTGTCAATGGTGCAGGCACCCCCCTGGGTCACACGGGGAAGCACAAAAGCATCAGCAGCCCAGCTGCGGTTGGACCCCCTTCAAAATCCTTTTGGGTAAGCTGGTGATTTATACCCTCCAGCTTGGTAGTTTTGCCTATACCATTTCCATAAGTGAGTGGATGTAAAAGACTGTATTGATTGCTTGTCTCAACATTGCTAGGATATTAAACCACAAACCAACACCACTGCCATAGCAATGGAGTGATGGTCTAACCACCAGGCTAGGGGTTTCCTGTTTCTGCTGAACCTGAACACAGAGCTGGTTCCAAGAACTCTAACCTAACACTTATGCATGTGCCCAGACACGGGGTTTGGAAGATCAGGGGGCCCAGCGACCCCCAAAGACCACCTAAGACCCCCAAGCAACAGTGACAGGCATGCACACCACTGCCAGGCGGTGGGTGCGGTTATGCAACCCAGCTCGTGGAATATGCAAAATGGTTCTGAGAAAAAGAATGAATATTCAACAAGACAACTCCATAAGAGAACTGAACCAACCAACACTGGATGGAATGTTCCCCCACCAGACTTGGAAACAAATCCAGCTGTCGGGACACTGCAGTTCCAGAGGGGTAGCTATTGCTGTGAACTCTTTCCTTCTTTCTTTCTTTCTTTCTTTCCTTCCTTTCCCTCTTTGTCTCTCACCCTCTGTCCCTTTGCATTTGCAGATTTCTTGTTGGGCAAATAAATTTCCTTGGCTCTTGACTCCATTTTGAGTCTTAATTCTGTTCCCAAGAATACAAACAGAACCAGATCTGGTCTCAGACTGGCATGCGACAGCGGGTTCTGAGGGAATTGCCAGATAAAAGATGACCACTGTGGAAAAAAGCAATTTGCTGGTGATCAATGGCCCTTCAGCTTTTGCTGGCCACCTATCCTACCCGCCTGGTGCTCTGGCTTTGACCTAATGGTGCTGCTCCCAGCATACATCAGTCCTTAGCACAAACTGCATTAGCCAAAATCTAAGCAGGAGTTGTGTGAGCCGTCACACGTCTGACATTGGTTTTCCATTTACTTATTGCTCAGTTTCAGACAAAATATGCTTCTTAGCAGTCAGTACATCAGTGCATTTTATATACCTAGTGTGCAGTGCTGTAATGCCTTGTAGCAGCTTTATCCTAGCAGCACCACCAACATAATACCAACATAGCGTGGTCATTACTGAAATACAAAAGCATTATCATTTTCCCAAATTGACTTTCTGCCAGACACCCAAAGTAAAGTTAGTGTTTTGCAGATTGTTACTGATTGCTTATTTAATCTTTCCGTTTCAAATGCTTACCGAGTGACACACATTTGCTACCTTACCTTTAAACCACTTCACAGCTCTCATGTTGGTCCCTTTCTGCTTCTCCACCGGCAACACTTCTTCATGTATTATGAGTGCTGTGCAGTAGGTTTCGTTTCAGACTGTCACACTCATGCAAGGGTTAACAAGACCTCTAGACAAACTTCAAGCATCTGTGGACACAATATCACTAGACTGAGCCTCTGTCTCTGCAATTACAAACATGTCTTTCTAGTCATGTCACAAGAAAAATCTTCCTCCTGCTGCTCCAAATGATAATTCTCTTCTGTGCAGTCACAGCTTGCTTGTCATGGTATATGGCAGACAGTGCTATAGAGAATCCCCCTCTCAATCAGCATCAAGATCTAAATACACTGCTGATGTGATCTGGAGTGAGTTTTTAATCTGTCCCAGTAAGTAACCAAGTTGAAGCCCTGCTAGCTTTAATGTTAGTCAAATTGCCAAGACATGAGGAGAGTATCCCGCTGATTTAGGTTCTGCAAAAGACACTTCCGAGCCTTTGCCTTCTTCATCTCTAAATAAAACCAATAAATCCCCCAATATGAGTTGCTGAAGCAAGGTAAAACTGAGAAGAATCTTCTAAATAACATTAGGCCTATCAAGCTTGAGTTTTCCATCACCTCTGCTGTAGACCTATGCTACATACCTTTAAAAGGACCAAACAGACACAAAAAACTGGCTTTTTCCCAGCACCTAGAGAAAGCCTAGCCCCAGGCAATCCTAACATTTCACATACACATAGTCCTGGCACCAGTGAACTAGGAATCTAAACCTTAAAACACTTTTTCTTTTTTTTTTTTTATTCTTTTTACCTAGACATGCAAAGTATAGAGACAAATTCGGTTTTTAAGGCTGACTGCATGACAGCGTTCAATTTATTATCTTAGGCACAAAGACTGAACCGAACCACAGACACTGTGCAGAGCGAGCTGGAGCTCAGGTCTAGCTCAAGAGCCAAATGAACCTGAAGCTAATGGTGAGATGAAAACTAAGACTGACCCTGCTTCAAAACCTTTATTTTCTTGAAAAAAAAACGGAGTCTGAGATATTGCTCAGTAGTTAATATATTGTTTCACTGACTGCTCTCTCTGCAGTGAAGCACTTTCTGCGGGAACTGTAGGAGGGAGGAGTCCTGTGCCAGGACAGGGATTGTGCAAGGCTGCCTGTGAGTCAAGGCACATAGATGGGCTTTAGGGAAAGAAAGAGAAAACAAACAGGCTGGTTTGAATTCTGAATCCTGTCTAAGTACATACAGAGGAAGATGACTGGCAAGTCAGTTTCAAGCATTGGTCGGCTCTTAGACCCTAGCCAGAGCTTAAGGTGTTGTCAGACAGTCTGTGCTGACCTGTGAGCAAGTACAGGGCAATTTCTAAGAAACTTTATGAGCACTGAGTTTTCTTCAATGTCACCCAAATGCCAGGTAAAAATTCAGTATTTTTCCTTGTAGTTGCTTTTAGGCTTCTAATTCCAGCAATAAAAACCTTTGTGATACAAATCCACTATCTACATAAAAAAAAAATTTAAAAACTTTAGTCCATCAGAGTGTCTGAACTTTCTTATCTTTTCTCTCTCCCAGTCAGCATAATGGTTACATGGTTCAGTTCCCATCAAGGCTAGTAGGAAGACTTCACAGTTTGCTTCCAGATTATTTAAAAACAATAACAGTCCTGTAATTTCAGAGGGGATTCCTAGCATTACATACTTAAACAACAGCAGTACCTTACTAAAAGAACTGTTAGTTCTTTTTGTTATGAAAGTTACTGCCCGTTATAAATTACTGAAAGCAGCCTTGCAAGGTGGCTAAACTGTACCTGCTTGGACTCAAATTTTGCAGGCTGTTTTGGCCAAGTCAAGAAATACTGCATTGACCTTTTCCTGGAGAGATCTTGCTCCTATACATGAAAGAAGCAGAAAATTTGCCGAGAGGTAAACAAACACATAGCAAAGGAAGCCTTGAACACTGCTTTTGCCGGAACTAGTTCAGTCAAGCAATACCAAGAAAGTGTAACAATTAGCTGGTTGTAAAATAGAAAGGGGTGAAATTTCTTTAACATATGGAAGTGTAGTTTCATAAAAGATAGGCTTTTTGTAGGCTAATTTATCTTTCCTCAGATAGCAGCATGAGCCACAAAAATCTTGGGGAAGTGTAATACTGAAAATGAAAATGCATTTACATACAGCTGCACTTCAGAAACCACTAATGACACAAGAAGGGCAAAACGGTGTTCTGTGTGTGTTCCAAGCTCTCTTTAAAAAGAAAAAAAATAATTGAAAGGTCTTGTGCAATGTGCTTTAAAAACTAGGTTGCCCATGTTCACCACACAACCAGGTAATATCAGTGTACGTTACAAAGATCTGGTCTTGCAGAATCCTATTTACTCGGGGCCTGGGACTAATGAATTCTCACTGCCTCCCTGTGTGCATGCCTTGCTAATCATCCTCTTCTCAGGCACAGGAAAGCTATCACTTTCTGGGTAAATTCAGCAAATCCCCTGATGGATGCTTTTTACCGCTGTTTTAAGAGAGTCTCTTTAATGTGACAGGTGCAACTTGAAGCTTCTTTCATGTTGACATTTTAGCTTCCCCTTCCACCATCTAATAGGGTCTGATGAAACAATCTGAGAAGCACAAACTGAGTATTTGAACCTACAATGATAAACTGTTCCAAAGCTCCCTTAAAGAATACACCGGGGGTATAAGATTAATATCTTCTTTTGTAGTTCGTTCCTACTTCCATACATTAATTCATCCCAATCATGCAGTGTGTATATGCAGTATAACTTGCCGAGTCCTGTTAAAGCAGGTATCAATACCGTAAAGAGTCTCCTAAAGGCAATGACACAGTATTGCTCAAAAGAGAGTGTGAAAAATCCATGTAGCACATTGTGGGTACACTGAGGAATTAAATCAGCAAATGATCAAGCAGTATAAATGCATACTGTTGTCTTTTTTAATTTATCACCGGGGGGGGAGGGGGGAAGAAAGCTTCATTCATTTGCACAAATATTTGGAAGAATTCTTACACTAAGCCTCTTCACTGACAGGGTAGAGACGCATCAGGCCCACCCCTACATGTATTCAAGCATGAACAGTCCAACTCTAAAAATAGACCTGCATAAATCGCTCCTGCCACTTGGCAAAAATTTATTCCTGTCCTGGAAACTGATGCAAAAGTCGAGATAGTTTTCTTTCAGTAAGAAGGAAAGAAGAATGATTTTTTTTATAGTCCCCATGCAAAACAAAACTAGGTGCAAAGCACCAGCTTGTATGAAAATAGTCGGCTAAGTTCAACAAAGAGGCTTCTGGAGGATTCAATGGGAAATGAGCAATATAAGCTCATATATAATGAGCTATATAAAGATATATATGTATTGGTTGCAAATGGCCCACAAGTGTAAGGACAGATTGTTTCTAACTCTTGACAGAGTGAAAGAAGGAAACTGGCCCTGATCTGTGCCTGTTCCCCTACATGTTCTCCTTTTTTTCTACATACAGGCCTAACAAAAAGCAAAAAGGCATTTCTCAGGTGATATGCCAGTATAACCCCAGGGACTTGCCTTCCTTGTGTTTCCAGAGAAGAGAAATTCAGCTCCGTAGGTTTCTGCACAAATCCCTTCCATGACTGAGAGCTCTCCACCAGTCGCTGACATGCCAATAGACTGGAGCTGCTGTTAGCACTGACATTAACCAACATAAATATAATATAAGCTGTAAAGACATTTCAGATTGTAATTTTTTTAAAGCAGGTCTAAAATCTTCAACACACTGGTGTTTGCTGTATTCCTGTATGACTAGAAAAAACACTGGCCACCGTTTGTGAAAATTAAAAATGTTTTCCAAATTAAATAATAAAGTAAAAATTATTCTTCTGAGTAAGTGAAGAGAGACAAAACCCCAAAATAAGTCTTTCTGGGAAGACTGGGAATTTTGTATAGCTTTAATAACATATACATGACATGTTTCAGAATAAGGATACCTGATTCCCAGAATAATGGAAAAAGGGTAGTAAACAGCTTCAAGACTGAAATGCTAACTTCCAGATGAACAAAAAGAACGAGTTTCTATAGGGTTTTTTTTAGTTTTTTCTTTAGTGCAGTAATGCAGGCATTCTATAATCATGTATCCCTGAAATGGAATACTGCCATTGCTGGCTGCAGGCCATAAGCCTTGTACTTAATTTGCAAGTCCTCAGGACTGAGGCTTGTCAGTCTTCCTCTGTCTGAATTTTTCTTGACCTGCCTGAAGATTTGTTTCACCTGGTTTAGTGGTGACAGCAGTTTTGCTGGTTGATTTTACTTTCTTGAGTACAACTGAAGCATTATATAAATAGCAGTAACAAGCCCTTATTTTCTATACAATTAGATATTTAATGGCTCTAACATAATGATGTAGTGTATGGAAGTAGAGATCGGGTACAACGGGAGGGTGCTTCAGGAGTAGAGACACAGATGTTGTACAGAGGAGCACTGGCATGGAGTGAGAGGAGGTAGGGCAGAGACTTGACATGGCATGCCACAGGTATAAGCAACTTCGCAACAGTCAGTTAAAGAAATATCTGGAGCTGGACTAAACTGGGTTTAGGGGTAATAAAGAGAACAAATAATTCTGTACTGGGCACCATAAATTCAGACATAACATGGAGTTGCAGATGCGTGAAAAAAGAGAAAAGGTGAAAAAGTGTGTGAGCAAGCAAAGAAAAATGGTCCCAAATGAAACTTAGAGAGAAAAGGAAAAAAAAAATCACGTAAAACCAGTATTCCTTTTAGTGAAGAACCCCAGGTAGTGACAACTCACCACAGCATCCCACCATCAGAATTCAATTACCAAACTTGGACCTAGGAGGAACAGAGGATGTGTGTAATACCAGGAAAAAGTGTACAAAATGAAGAATTTTAGCTTAATTCTATACACACACACACACACACACACACAATTAGATCTAGACTAACAATGATTCTACTCTTAATTGCATTAAGAGCAAATTCTTGGCTTACATAAGATGTATTACCTTTTTGCCCATATACAAAATTTTAAGTACAACAACAGCGAGTCAAGTTCTTTGTTCATTCAGGCATGTCATAAGCACATGCAATAGGAAACTCAGGCAAAGGTGATGGTTGACTCTACTGTATATACACAATGCTGAAGGCCTGAAGGCCTCCTGCAAGAGATAAACCTCTAAAGGCTGTAACAATAAAGTGTGCTGCAATGAGATGTCAGATGGAAAAAACAACCCCAGAAAATCAAAACATACAGTTATACAGGACAGCAAGGCAGCATGACCCCCTTGCTTACTTTTGCCTGTGACATTTTCAGACATCCCGGTTTTTAGGCAGTCTTGTCTCTAGTAGAAAGAGGCTATTGTGAATTAGGCAGCAGCCAGTGCTGGAAAGGCAGCTTCAGCCAGCATCAGTATTCACTTGTCCTTCCTGTCTCTCCGGGACAAAAGAATGTCTCCAAGGCTTATCCTTCTCTCTCCCTACTCACATGAGACCCCTCTGTGCACACCTTCCACCTAAACCCCCCCTCCTTACAGCAGTGACAAAGGTGTGTACACATCATTGACAATAGCTTTGTGTACCTGATTTTTCTTTTCAGGGCATGATACTTTTCTGATCTGAAAAGGAATCTACAGCTATGTTTAGGCAAGCAAATTGTATTTATATATTTCCTTAATTTCATTTTCATAGTAATATAACTTGTAAGTCTGAAACACAGAGATTAACTTCGGAAAAAAAACATTGCCATAACATTTTTCCAATACAAATTCATTTAAATATAGAAGAGAACTGGGGAGAACAATGAACAACCTGCAGATAATTCCAAACCAAAACAATCCATTCCAGGATTATCCTGTCTGCACAATCTGAAATTCAGTAGCAGTTAATCCACTTCAGTGAGTGCATCAGCTTCCATTTCTGTCTTTGATTACATCCTTTCTTTTAATAACATGTTTATTTGCTAGCCCGAACACCACTACAGTCTAATGTGGCCTGTTCTTTGGACTTTCTGTATTCTATTTTCCTATATCTGGTGTATTGTATATTTGCTATAGCACACCATCATTAATTAAAGCCTCTGTGGAAAATTGCTTCTAGGCTACACCCTGTTCAAACCATTTCACCTTTATGTGAACTGAACACTGATAACATCTAGAGTGAATAAACCCTGCAAATATGCCCTGCTGATAAGTTAATGGTTTTATCAAATAATCATTGTGGACTATATGGAATGTACATAATAGATATGGAAATGAGCAGATGAAAAGAAGCAGAAGTTATGTGTTTTATATGCTCCATTTAAACGTTACATAGCTGATATTTAAATAGAAGCAGTTGTATTGTACAAAGTCCTTAGCAGCTTGCTGTAGCTTTGGAAGTCCAGCAGATTCACACAGGATGCACTGCTGCAACAAATGATGGCATGCATGTTCTCTCCAGATCTACATTTGTTAAATTCACAAACATTCTTCACAGTATAAGCATAAGACAAACACTTCCCCTTTTCTCTTTGCAAAGTCAGTTGCAGTGTATAAGCTGCCTGCTCTCCAGAGCAATTATCCCTGTCATGACACAATCAGGTCAAGAATTTCCTAATTATATCTTATTATTGTGATCTTCCTCCATTTTGAAATTTATTTCTTCTCTCTCCTATATCCTCTTCCAGGTTTTCCCGAACATGAGATTCAAAAAATACCAGGAAAGAACCAGAAGCCATAGAGGACAGAGCAAAGAAAATGATCAAGTTTGGAAGAAACTGTAGAATATAATAATGAGTACATTAAAATTCTCATTGCATACAGTGGGGACCACACTGACAGCATTAGCTGAGAAGGAAGATTCAGTGTTTCCTGCTCTATAGGTCCATGCACAGACCCAAAGCCTGGATGCCTTTGTGGTTTCTTCACTCGCCTCTTCACAAATTCTAATCCCAAACTGGGGCAATGAAAGAGTTTCCAGGAGCCTGTTGTAACTATTTCTTCTTTCCCATTTGTATAAAGAACAAAGAGTTCCCAAAGGCCAACAGATTCCTGCCTAGAAGTACTCTTGTCCAATATCTGTACAAGCTGGAAGTGCCACTAATCAACAAGATTGCTCTCCTGTGTTTCAGCTTTTTTAAAGCATAGATAACACACAATATATTTTTTCCCCAGAAGGTCAGTGCCACACAGGCATGCACTGGACATGCACTTATGTTGCTTGGTGATGCCATTTAAGTATTTTGACACTAACTTGCCGAAATGTTGAGATGCTATTAGAATGTGCATAAACCCTGAAATTACCTATATATGTGTGTTTATAAATCAGTATGCTGAAGCAGTGTACTGAATGCACATTGCTTGTGTTTGCTGTGTTTTCAGGATTTACTATCAGAATCTTTGATCAAAGTCTGAGCCGTATATTCAGGCTACAAAATTCAAATTAACACTGCAGACATACCATCTTTTATAAAGTTGCCAAAAAATAACAAGTCCACTACCTTCTCTGATAGCTTGTTTAGATGTTTAATTATCCTGCTAGAGATTTGCATCGTTTTAAAAATGAAATAGTGAAATTTCAGCTTCTAACCACTCGTTGTCCCTTTGTCTTGCAACTTCCATAATATCTCTTTTCTGCCTTCGTATGAGTCACCTCTCAGCTTCCATCAATAATAGCTTCTCAGGCCTGTTTTCCAGACTCAGGATTATTTTTATAGCCTTTCTTTTAACACTCTCTAGCACTGCCAGTACGCTTCATGCCCTTCTTGGAATTACAGGAATCATTTAATAAGAGTTTTAAAATGCAGTCGTATGATGTCACCTCACCCTCTTCTGTCCAAGGACTTAGTTTTCTTAGACCAACAGTGGTCCACTGAAAGCTTATACTGTAATTCTTCTCTTTGGTCATCTTAACCCTGTGTTTGCATATCTGCCCTCCAGAGTAATTCTTCACTCTCAGATGTATGTCAAGGACAGATGGTGGAAAGACAGTGGTGAAGGTCACCAAGTACAATGAAGACATTCTGGTGCCAATTCTCCAGGCAATGCAAGGCAGGACCACAAAGTGAAGGAGCTTCCTTCTCCTAAACTCCAACCAAGGTGTCCACCATTGCTTTGCACTTGTTATTACCAAATGAAGTTGGAATTCTGTGATTATGTAAACAAGCAATTCAGATCTCTAACATTATTTTCATCATGTCCCATCTTGTGTCTTCTATGAAATACCTACAGTTCAGTTTGCAGACCTGTATACTCACAGTTTAAGTTAGGAATGATAACTGGGCCAAAAACTAATCCATGAGACCTCAACAGTAACATCCCTACTCACTGGTATAACCTGATAAGGATCCACAAGTGAGATCACAAATGGCCTTAAACTATTCGTGCAGGCTTTCATAGTACAAAATTGTTGTAAGCAATGATGCACGTCTACACAAAGCTGAATCTATTACTAGTTTCTCCCTTTAGGTTTCCCTTTAGACTGCGTACTTTAGGTGAAGTTGGTTTCTGCAAATATAATGAGAACCCATGAAGAAAAATAACTGCTTGACTTTGTATGGGTGTTCTTCATGTTGGAAGAAACACAAGAATTCTGGCAATGTAAAAATATAACCTCAGAATAAAAAACAGCAGTATCTCTGGGAAGGAAAAGGTGGAGGACGCAAAAGGGGCAGAACAAATGCATCTCCTACACATACCTTCAGTGAACTCCAAGGGGAGAAACGAGGGCTGTTAAATTGTGTATAAAATGCGAGTGCTTGGAAAATATAAGTACAGTACAGAAAGCAAAGGCCAATCTAGTTTCATACACTAGATAAGCTCAAAAAATATTTGTACATGTCACGTTTTCATATTCAGAGATAATGAAGGTTAACTTCATCAGCAAGTGATTTAACAGTCATAGTACAGTAGCAAAAGCGAAGTGTAGGATGTAAGAAATAGCCACAGGAGGTATTGTGAGAGCTAAACTTGTCTTTCCAAGCGATTTTTGAGGTAGATCTTAATCTAGGAGAACTTGAAGGGTATAACTACCAGAAATGATGCAAAATTAATGAATCAGCTACAGAAGACAACCAAGAGGACCACAGTGAGAAACATGGGCAGAAAACAGTGGCCCTTTCATAATACTGTTTTCTGGCTCAGGTTTAACCACCTGACAGCAAGAACTCTTATGGTGCTGGGTTGCAAGGATCCAGCAGCCTTTGCACCAGCCAGTTTGGAATGATCAGAAGAGGATAGATGGTCAGCTAGTCAAAGCCAGGTTTTACACCGAACTAAAACTTATTGAATGAATGCCAAAACAAATCTACTGGCCACTCAGCAATGTAGGTAAGTCTGTGCCCCACTCTTAATGATACTTATTCTTTTCCTCTCAAATAACAGTGAATTTATATAGGTGTGTTCCCATTACACCTCTTTATTACAGACTGGTTTTTGAAGTCTGGAGAGTTCAACATGGCTGAAAATTTGCTAGCCAAATAGAATTTTAGATGCAGTTTATTTCATCTCCAGTGGTATGACGTTTCTTACACAAGCTTCCAACTTGCCGCAGTCCAACCACAGAAATGGTACAGCTGCTGCTCCGAGGATTGAGCTGGAACAGATACTGGCAAGGGATACTTATGTAAGCAACAATAAAATGAACAAAAAACCAGAAACAAAATCCCAGCACATAGTAATACAGGAAGTTTGCAGCAGAAGCAGCATATATGAATCTCAATTTAGTCATTCTCCATGCCCACTGGAAGCAGATGAGTGAAACCATTTGAAACTGCAAAGTCTAGAGGGAAATGCTTGTCCAAAAGGACACAGAGAATGGTTACAGCCACACACAAATTTGACTAGTACTGTTGCAACTCATCCAACTAAAACAAACACCCAGATGATATTGTGACTGACAAAGTTTAAAAAAAAAACCAACTTTGGGTGCTTTTCTAGTTTAGCAATGCTAAATATAATCTCACTTTAGTAACCAATTCACTATGTCACAATTCCTTTACATAGAGCCATTAGACAGGAAATACTAAGGAACAGACATTTAGCTGTTAATTTTCAGATCTGTGGAACATTTTAAGCCATTACTTAATGTGTCTACTGAAAAGTGAGTCGGAGGTATTTTAATCACTCCTTAGTTATAGCAAGAGTACATCAGCAAAACAGTGAATCTAAAGCAGGGTCTTTGCAACATCAATCCACCAGCCCAAAGTCTACCGCTGCCTCCTTACACACCACTACCCAAAACCTGCCAATCCCTGTCCATACCACACCTCAGGCTGTATTGCCACCCCTTTCCCACAAACACACAGGAATTATTGGGTTCTGTGCTTCCATGTTGCTCAGGGAAGGGGAAATTCAAATTGCAACTGCTCCACAGAGGTGTGTAGGCTAAGAAGTTAAATAGCCTGCAAAAAGAGATGCCAGAGACAGAGCGACTCCTCCAAGGGAGTTAGGTTTCCCTGGGTGATGAGAAAGTCTCAGCATGGTCCTGTAGCCACCCTGGAACGGGAGCACCACTAGAGGATGAACCCAGGGCCAAGCTGAGGTGCCCCATGCTGCCGTTCTCAGGATGGGTGCTGGTGGAAGTGGATATAAGGCACTGGCTCCTGAGGACCTTTGCAGACTCCCTGTAGAACTGTGTATTGTAGTAGGACTTTGCCCAACGCAATGTTAAGTTGTTATTTTCTATTTAAGCACAAATGGGTCTTTAATTCACCCTGAAGGATACCATAAAAATTCATCAACACTCAGAAATTGGGATCTGGAGGATGAGAAAAGCTAAACAGATTTCTGTTCCTATTACCAATGGAAAAACATATGCATAATTTACTGCTAGGACTCGCTCTTCCCTCCCTACTCCCCCTTCGTGGCAAAAGTAAGTATTTCTTTCACTACACTTAACCTGCATTTTGTGACATTTTGTAATACTTACTCCCAGCACCATGTGTTTTTAGGCAAGTATGAGACATCTCTTAGAGAAAAATCTTAAGGAAAGCTCAGCCTCTTGATGAGCCTCTGGGATTCTTTGTAGTGTGTATGTCAGGACCTCTTAAACCATCAGCACTTGTCTGCTTCAAACAAAATGCCCACCTAGGATAGTTGTATTCCCTAACAGCAGAATATTTCTAGCCCTGGCCATTTTGTGGCACTAGACTTAACTATCACCTTTAAGGGACATTAAGGACACACAACGAATGTGGTTGAAATCGCACACATTTCCCCTGTAAAGGTGGCTACCGAAGATGTGCTTTCTCATGTATAAACTAATCCTAAGCCTAGATGAACTTCACATTTTTCAAATGCTATGTTCATGTGCCCTCCTCTGCTGAGTCTCCCACGGGTTTGTATTCAACTTTCAAGTTTTCCTTTGCAACTTACTGGGGTTTTGCTTTTAACAATTCTACTTGCCATTGAACATAAGCATTTTCTGAGTATCTTCATGTGACATATAAACCGGTGGCCTCCAGTGTCAGCCGCCACAGTGAAAGGATGGCAGCAATGCTTTTCTGAGAAATGCATTTCTCTCAGCCAAGTTCTGTGCTTACTGAAGCCCTACGCCAGGCTTACCTAGCTCCTTAAACTACTAATAAAAAGGAGCAGTAAATCTAAGTAAGCAGGACTACAACAGTGAGTATGGCTCACAGCTGACAGATTTCACGTTACCATAAGAAACAAGCTAGCTTTGTACATTTCACTCAGCAAGAGTTTATAGAGGTCTTTGCCTTCTCTTCATGAAGAGTTGTGATCACCGAGTTTCGCTCAAGGCGTCTTGAAATTCCACATCCCTACAAAATACTGTTGATTTGTCCACTAGCTAATCAAAAATCCCCTTTTCTCCTGCTGGAATTTTAAGATTCACTACAAATTTGGCTGATTTGCACCAGCCTCCATATGCTTTAAACCAGACTTCTTGCACTTTATCAGCACGTAGTATCTCCAGATACTGCTTAAACAAAGACAGTCATCACTGAACAGGAGTGCACTACATTTTGTGTTCACGCATGGTGGAGACAGCAATAAAATTGCAAACAAAACTTCCCATGCCATTCTTTTGAGCAATTAAAGCATAGCAAAATGCAAGTCAAAAGCTGTTCTTCCAAGCAACAAGACAGTTTAAAGGAAGCTGGGGAGAAATACTTTGGCTACATGCTTTCAAAAGCCAGCTTCCAAAAGAGGGTCCAACTAAAACTATTAGAGATATATTATTTAAAATGTTAAAATCATAGAAACAGAAAGGTGTTCTGGAACACAGCTGTTCAAAAATTTAACGAATAATAACACAGAGCTGAGTTGGTGGTAAATACACACACTCAAATTACAAAAATCAACCACCACCAATTTCTCAAAAATCTGCATACCAGCTAAATACCCTGTATAACAGGTGTGAAATGTGTATGGTCTATGAAAGTCACAGCCATCTGAAATCAAGCTCAATCACCTTCACTTCACTCCTTGGTGTCAGTAATTCCATAGGAAGATTTATGTGGCAGGAATCCTGATTTTTGAAGGACATTGTTATTATTCTTATGCGAAGAAATGAGAAAGGCTTATAAAATATTGTTTTAAAACATTCCTGAACATGGTCGCTCCATTAGGCTTGATTACACAATCCAAGTTGTGAGAAGGTCTAGATAAACAGTGTTGGCACAAAAGAGAACTTTGGTCTCACCGTATCAGCAGCTCCAGCAGGCTGTCTAACCAGATGGTATAAATACAAATTAAATACTGGACAGAAGAAAGTGAGCACAGCACAACACCTATGGGGGTAGGAGGTGGCGTGAAGGGAAGGTGTGTGGAATCAATCCCTTCTGTCGCCAATGGAACCAACAGCATTCAGAACTCACTGCAAAGGATGAAAAGTTTAAGATAGTGGGCCATTAAAGCAGTCTGTGATTAGCTGAAACAGCTACACGCTATGTAGTTTATGTTTGCTAAGTGTTAATGGTGGAAAGTAAAATAAATCTGTATGCACCAGCTTGTGTCTTATGTTTTCATTACACTTCTGTTGTATGGGAGGAAAAGTAACATGGTGGTTTGGTTCATTGGAGAGGTAGAGGTTCAAGTGAATACCTATACCAACACCATGCAATACCAATAACAATACCCATACCATACAGTACATACAATGCCACATAGCACAATACAGACAATAAAATAAATACCATACAAAACACAATGCAATGCCATACAATAATATCAACACCACCTAATACAATAAATACCATGTCATATCATACAACACACACTGTACCATACATACCATACAGTACGAAATACAATAATATACGTACAATATTATACAATGCCATACCTGGTAATACACTGCAATACATGCAATACAATACATACAAAAATAGCATGCCATACAATACAATAAATACTATAAAATACAGACAACACAAAATACCACACAATTCACACCATGACACTGTGCATAGCACACCACGCAGTACATAGCACACACGCAACTTAAAAAAATGCAATACGTACGCTACAATAATTACCAAACCATACAATACATAAAAGACAAAAATATAAAAGAAAATTGAAAAAAAAACCATAAAAGAAAAAATAATCTAGAACACAATACAGTAGAAAATAAACAATGTTACAGACAATACATAACACACCATAAATACCGTACAGTACACACCACATACAGCATACCATAAACTACATGCATTACATGCAATACATACCGTATACACTATACCCTACATACAAATCACAATATATTACACATAATACTGTATTATAGACCACATATAACACGTGCAACACAACAAAAACCGTAACAGACAGTACAATACATACAATATACAATACAATAACATATAATACGATGGCATATAGTACATAAAGTATATAGCATCAAATAAAATACAAACCATACCATACAATACAAAATAGAATACAATAGAAAATACAATAATTACTATACCACACATTACAAACAACACAATACATACAATAAAATAAACACCATACCATATGAAAAAGAAAACATGCGAAATACCAGACATAAAATACAATACACACAATACATACCTTAAAATAAAAACCATGACATACAATACTTACAAAAAAATAGATACCACACTATACAATATATACAGTAAGGTAAATACCATACCATAGAACACAAAACATACAATGTGAACAATAAAATATAAAATAAATACAAGAGACACAATAGCCAAGGTGCAATACATTACATACCATACTATAGTCTACATACAATACACAACATACAAAACAAAATGCAGTACAAAATACAAGATATTACATACAGCACATACAATAAATACCATATATCGAATGCATCATATGAAAAATGCAGAACGCAATAAACACCATGCAATACACTATGAACAACACATACCAAATCATATGCACCAAAACTCAATACAAAACACAATTAAAAAACTAATATACAATACAAAACAATGCAACAAAAAACAATAAATAGCATACTATACAATAAAAACAACACACAATACAAAATACAGGACATCACACACACTGCACCAACCAACACTCACCTTAGCAAGCAACACAACACAAAGTAATATGTTCTCACTGTCTATAATAGAGGACTTCATCAGTGCTAACACCCTGCCTGGCTGGTTGTAGGCCATGGAATAAACAACCAACCCCCTGCGTAGGACGTTCCAGTTGCCAGGACAGGCTCTCCAAATCCTCACTGCAGCTGGAGCTCCTCAGCGACTGGGCATCTGGATGGTGGTTGCATATTAGGGCAGCTGGTGATGTATCCTTCTTAATCCATACAGCTAACCTGGAGTAGTAATGATGAGGCGCGCTACCTTGCTTATCTATTTTGCTGCTCGAATCATCGTAAGCTAATCCTTTTGGATGTGTATGTTGCCTTATTCTCTCTATTAACTTGGCACGAACAGTAAATCAAGGTTCCTCCACTAGATCAGTGTCTCCATGCTACCTATTGACCCCGTCAACTGGCAAAACAACGTCACAATGTATCACAATACAGACCCTAGAAGAGATGCCATTCAAAACACAATAGGTACCACACAGCACAAGCACTACAATGCAACACAAAATGCAATACATATATACAGTACAGCCAATACCCTCCACCCCACCTCCAGCCGTGGGACTCATTCCATCAAGTCTCACAAACGGCAATGAAGACAGAACAGAATAAAATTCCTACTGTGTAAACTCCTGTACAAAGGACCGCATGAGGCTGCAGTGCAACCTAAAGGACAGCACAAACTGTAGAACGCACATGTTACAAAGTCACAAACTTAAAAAAATAAAACAACACAATTCAATGCATTAAGAATGACATTCCAACAGTAAAACAAACACCCGTACAACATGCACTGCACAATAAGGTACCTGCAATGCAATACATACAATACATACCATGCACTCCACACCATACAATACATACAGTACAGTACCATACCTGCAAAACCATACCATACATACAACCAAAATGCCAGCAACACAGGATAATACAGGCAACAGATAATACACACACCAGACTGACCCTAAAATAAATGCCGCACCCTACACCTCACAAGTTATGTACACACAACACTTTGAGTTAACACACAAGATAACATACAAGCACCATGCTCATGCAATGCACACCATAAAAGACATTCCATACCATACCTACCACACAGGCCACTACAATGCATAACAGACCACACCTACAACAGACACGATACATACAGTACAACGCGTGCCAAAGCGCGCACACGGTGCGCAGAATAGAAGAGGCCACACGGCAAGAAAACACAGCGTGGCCCAGCGTGCATTCCATACATCACAGCGGCCAGCACCGCCAGCGCAACACGGGAGAACAGAGCACCACGAGCAGTGTTGAGGCCGTGACACACCGCACGCCCCGGGCAGACAGACCGTGCCATACGGGGGACAGGGCCCCCGCGCCACAAGCCCCGTGCCGCGCGACGCGAGCGGCACAGCAGGCGCCCGCGCTACAACCGCAGGCGGAGGCCACGGGACGCTGGCGCGTGGGGACCGGCGACAGCAGAGCGCGGCTCCGTCGCCCCGTCGCCCCGCCGGACGCTGCTCGGCCCGCCCGCCCCCTCCTGCCGCTGGGCCACGGGCGGAGCCCTCGGCGCGCCCGGCCGCACCCCTGTCGGCCCCCTCGCCGCCGCCCGCCGCCGCCGGGAGCAGCCCCGCGCACAGCCCACGGCCCGGCCGCGGGGCTGCGGCCGAGCCCGCGGACGGAGCCGGGCCCGCGGACGGAGCCGGGCCCGCGGACGGAGCCGGGCCCGGGCGCGGCGGCAGCAGGGGGCGAGCGGGGGCCCGGCCGCGCGCCCAGGACTGACAGCGCGCTGGGGCCCGCTTCAAGCTGCCGCGCGGCCGGGCGCAGGCTCCGCCCGCCGCTGGCTCGGCCAATCGGCGGGGCGCGCCGCGCGGCTCGGGCCCGCCCCCTGCGCGGGCTGCGGCTCCGTGGCGCGGGGCGGGCCTGGCGCGCCCCTGCCCCGGCGTCCGGCCCGCGCTGCGCGTGGCCGCTGGGAGGCCGCGGGCGGCCGCGCTGAGCCTGAGGCGGCCGCGGGCACCGGGGCAGCCCCTGCCGCGTCGTGCCGGCACCCGGCTGCCGAGCCGACGCGGCCCTGCTGCGCGCAGGGCGCTGCCCCGCCCTGCGGCAGCCGTGCCCGGCACGGGCGGACTCGCCCTGGCCCTCGCGCAGGTGCCGGCCTGGCGGGCCGGGCCGTTAGCGGCCGGGGCGCGTTCGCGGAGAGGCCGGCTGCGGCCTTGTGCCTCACCGGAACAGAAGGGCTTGGGCCCGGCGCCCCAGGAGGCGTGGCAGAGCCCTGCGGAGCACCCTTGGGCCCTCACCCAGTGCCACAGCGTGTCCCCTGTGAGCTGTTGCCCTTCAATGGCACCAGCTGCCTGGCCGGAGGGGACAGCAGAAACGGGCTGCCCAGGAACCGGGGCCTACGGTTATTTCCTCGAAGGGAAGCGGCGAGGCACCCGTTGCCGCACCACAGGGTGTAAGCACGGTTGCCAGCGAGAAACCCGTGTAGGCAAAGGCAGCGAAATCCCACAGCGGCAGCCCTGAGGCCGGGAGCCGGGGCTCGGGCAGGCGCCGCCAGAGAGAGAAGGGCTCTGACCGCGCGCACGGTTGCGGTCACCTCCTCCCAGTTTCCCCTCCGCTCGCAGGGCAAAGCTGAGCCTGCAGCCCGAGTCGGGCGTAAAGCTCCTGCTTTGTGCGCGAGTCGTCTCGTCATTGTGCTGTCATGAGAAAGGGGGGAAAGCATCAACACCTGTGCTGATTGCAAAGAGCAGCAACGTCTTTGTAAAAGGAGAAAGGGAGGGAAAGGGGCAGGGCTCTGGTGGTGGGAAGAGAGAGGAACAGAAAGCAGCCCCATCTCCACCACTGACTTTTCTGGAACGGTCTGAGGACATTGAGCGGAGTAGGTGCCTAGTGTCGCAACCTGAAAGGAGCCGTTTTGGACCACCTCCCTCCCCTTGGAACTAACAACCAAGTTATTAGTTACTATTCCCTTGGCCTCCATCAAGGTGAAATGACGCCAGCCAACCAGGGTGATGATTTATTAATACAAAATACAAGGCACGTGCTTCCGCCCGTTTCCCAGAAACTTCACGCGGATGCCCGGAGGTCAGGATGCTATGCCAGGCTAGGTGTGGTGTGCTGCTGCGCAGGCTCCCTGGAGCCCGGGTGGTCACAGGGCGACTGTTGCGGGGGTCACGTCAGACGAGACCCTCCGCAAGGTCCACGACCTAGTACCCTGCACATGCACAGCTAGCTGTTGACAGGCACCGAAACCACAGCGGGTGTTGCTGCTGGAAAAACACCGTCTCAGTCCTTCCTCTGCAGGGCCAGGAACGGGTGTCTTGTTCTTTCTTGTGCTTGGAACACCTGCTACGTGCCCGAGTCAGCAAAGCTGGCGTCTCATGCACCAAGAAATGTTTAAGGGAAACGTCCACTCATTTCTCCGTCACACATAGGCACCATGCAGAGCACGCTGCTTGCCCTTCACCTTTTGGCTAGCATACACGGGCAAATTTTTCCCTCTGCGAACAGCCAAAAAGTGTGATTATACTTCTTGCTCTCTACAATAGTAGAGATAGGAGAGAACGGTTCCCCTTGGCACGCACTTGCAACCATCCTTCTAGTCCAACTGCCTGATCGCTCCAGGCCTGACCAAAACCTGCAGCCCATTATGAGGGGCAGCTCGCCACATGTGCCGGTGCCTGGCGTTGTCCCTCCCCAGGCGCAGGACTTGGCGCTTCCCCTTGCTGAGGTTCTTGGGAGCCCGGGCTGACGCAGAAGGCAGCACCAAGTGGAGACTCCGTGCAGGAGGAGGGATCTGGGCACCGCCGTGGCCAGGCTGCAGCCAGCAGTGCAGGCTGGTAGGGGAGCAGAGCCGCGGGACGTGGGGGCAGCGTCTGCGGTGAGGAGGACGACGGGCCCGGGGTGGTGAGCGATGATGGGGCACAGGGTGGCCCTGGAGAGCCCCCGGCTGGAAACATCTGCCCCGGCACCAGCTGCAGAGATGCCTCTCGGTTGACTTGTGGGCCAGCACGTGCCCCAGCTGCTGGCCCGGCCCGGCTTTTGGCAGCTCCTGGGACCGGGCTCTAGTGCTGCCGCCGGTGTCGCCTCTTGCGGGGCTGGGAAGAGTCCTGGCAGCTGCCGGCCCTCCTCTTTGGGGCTCGCCGTGGCCCCCCAGAGGAGCGGACTCTGTCCCGGCTGGGAGCAGAGGGTCCTGCCACAGCCTGCCCCGGCTCCTCGTGCGGCTCTTCCAGCTCCCCATGGGTGGTAACGGGGGCATTGCGGGGGCTGCCGGGACCCCCGCGAAGAGCCGCACCTGAGGTGCTGGGGAACTCCTCTTGGTCAGAACCCGCAGGAGCCTGGCCAGGGGCAGGAGACCCCCCTCGGGAGGCAGCAGGCTGGGGGGCAGCCACGGGGCTGCCTTCGAGACCCAGCAGCCGGTGGGCCTCCCTGCTGCAGCGCCGCACAATGACGTTGAGAAGCTGCTGCACAAACGTCGCTGCATGGTGCTGCAGGCTAACTTGCAGCAGCCGGACCAGGACCTCTTCGTCCGGCCCAAAGAGGCCCAGGACGGCCAGGATGAGGTCCTCCATCAGAGCTGCTGTTGAAGGCTCCTCGGCAAAGATGACCCGCAGCTGCTGTTGGAGCCAGGGCAGAAAGCGATGGAGGAGGTCTGGGTGGTCATCAAAAAGGTCGGCCCAGGTGCTGGGCTGGAGGCCACCCACCGGAGCCCTGGGCACCGACTCCCCAGCCTGCCGCTCCGGTGTTCCTGGGCGAGGAGGGCTGGGAGCTCCTCCTGCCTGGTGGGTGCCAGCCGAGGCCGATGCGAACCCAGATGGTGTGATGGCAAACTCCTCAAAGTCATCGTCTGCCCGCACCGAGTGCACGATGGAGAGGACCCTCCTCTTGCAGAGGGGGCACTCGGGCTTGCTCTGAGCCCACCGCAGGATGCACGGGTAGCAGAAGCGGTGGAGGCATGTCATCACGAAGCTGGGTTCCTCGCAGCTGTCCAGGCAGATGGGACAGCGCTCCTCCAGCTCCGCGGCCATGCTCTCCACGTGCTGCGGTGGGCTGGGGGGAGCCGGGGATGGTGAGCAGCTCCCTCTCACTGGCGCTGCAGCAGCGGGTGTCACGCTAGAAAGGGAAGAGAGGCCACGGTCACTGGCTGGCCCGGGGAGGGGTGGAAGACATGCCCAGGCCCCCCCAGAAGGAAAGCCTCCCCGCTCCCCAGGGCGAGGTGTCCCCTGCCAGCTCACCTCTGCTGCTGCGAGCGCCCCTCCTGGGTGCCCCGGCTGCCTGAACCTGGCAGGGCCGGGGGAAACCCTCCGATGGCTCTGGGTCGGGCACCGAGAGCTGCACGGAACAGCTCCCTGAGCACGACACCAGCACCAAGGCCTCGCTCAGCACTCCACACCTCGCCAACTCGCTCAGCTGGAGTCTGAGCACGCACTGGCTGGGTGAGGCTCAGCACCTTCTTATAGGCTGCCAGGGACGCGTGGTCACAATGCATCGCTAGGTGACATTGCAGCCCATCCCTGGTGATGATGGAACCCATGTCTCCGGGGTGTCACCTCCATTGCTTGAGGATGTCACAATGGCCCATCCTCACCTGCAGCGCTCACCCCATCAGCACTGCAGTCCCAGCACACGCTCGGGGGTTACCACAGCGCTAGGAGCCACCCTGTGACCCATCGCTGCTCTTGTGCTCAGCATCGGTGTTTCACACCAGTCACCGAGTCCCCAGACGTGTCTGCCCCGGGCCCCTGCCATGGGTAGGGACGCCTTCCACTAGACCGGGCTGCTCAAAGCCCCATCCAACCTGCCCTTGAACACTTCTAGGGAGGGGGAAGCCACAGCTGCTCTGGGCCACCTGTTCCGGTGTCTCACTACTCTCACGGTAAAGAACTTCTTCCCATCTTACCTAAATCGACCCTTTTTTAGGTGAAAACCATTACGCCTCATCTTATTGCTACAAGCCATACTGAAAGGTCCGTCCCTGTCTTTCTCATGACAGCATGCAATTTCACGAGTGAAATAAATCTTCTTTTAAAATTAAAATCTCCCTCCCCTCCTTGCTTTGAATTTTGCAATGTCATTGAGTTTTGTGGATACAGTCTGCAAGTGACGTTGCTGGCTGGAATGCCCAGAATTCCCCAGGGGACCCTCAAAAACTCGGCCTAGAGACCAGTGGTGCAACACGGTCTAAAGAACTAAAGGGTTAAGATTACTTATCATATTGCACGGCCCTTCTCCCTGTCCACATAGGATCTGGGGGGGCGGGGGGGGGGGGGGGCAGGTTGTTACACAGAGTGCTAGCCAGGGATTGAAGTCATTCTGTTTATAAAGGGGACAGTGTGCGGGAGGGAGTCTGAAAGACGAGCATGAGCCCTCATTGTTTGTGTGTCCCCCAGCTGTTTGTTTTCACCAGACATTTCAAGGTAACTTGCCTCGTGCCATCTATAGGCATACAGAAGGAAGACTCTTGAATGCATTGCATTATCCCAAGCCGTCCTCTGATTTCATCGTCCATTTGCAACTTGTAGGGCAACATGGCCCCAGAGCAACCAACCAAGTTGACAAGTGACCGAGCAAGCAAGCAAAGGAGAGGGCAAAGAAGTACCACATAATTTCAGTGACCGCTCTTACTTCACCCCCCTGTACCCAGTAGTCTAAGGAGAAAATGCCCAAGATTTAATGCGTTCTTGCCAAAACCAAAGGAATGCCTTAGACTGCATGAAAGAGTAAGAGCAGCTCAGGAAAGGTGATACACAGAAGGGAAGATGTGAGGTCACGGTGGCTTTGGTGGCCCAGTGAGCTGAGAGGAAGAGGTACTCGAGCCTCCTTTCCTTTTTTCTCCTTCATTCCCCTAAACTCCCCTGAAGTAGTGGGGCAATGGGCTTACAGTTTGTTTCTAGAGGAGTTGGGAACTCCTTTCCCATTCCTTCTGAACCCTTCAGTTGCTTAGAGGCACATGTTTCCCTGCAAGGTGTGGGCTTCCACCTTAAATCATGGCTGCTTGGGCATGCCTCGTGGCAGCTCCCCTGAAACCAGACAGGAACAGCATTAAAAACCAATACCTGGTCTCCTGGCATTGGATCTGATGCCACGCAGGCCACAGGTTGGGAAAAAACCCTTCAGCACCCTCCTCCCAAGTGCCTTTCAGTCGGCTAGTAGGTGCTCACGCTGTAAAGTCTATGCCACCTTCCACCAGGGGTAAGGAAAGCCCTTTTCTGTCACGGTTGAAGATTTTGCGGGTGGGAGGAAGGAGAGAGGGAGCTCAGCCCTCTGCTGAGGCAGAGCTCTGTTGGCCTCTGTCAGAAACAGGTTTCTGGAAAAGGCCTCTCGTGGGTCTGATCCGGCAGGACAGCTTTCCCCATACAAGCTCACAGCGCAGCCATCTCCCAGACACTCTGGAGGCAGATTCCACCAGTGGACACCGTGGCATTACGTATTTCCTCACAGGTGGAAAGGCCTTGGCCTGTGTTCTCCCTCTTTTCCGGCTTCACATTTATGAGCTCTTCTTCACATGCTTTGACACAGTCCTATTTCAAGTGATGCCACAGCTTCTGTGGAATTTCACAAGGCAGCTGGGCTGGCTGGACCAAGAAAGCTTGAGCATGGCTGCCTCACGTCCGTGGAATTGTTCCCTGCATCGATCCTGTAAATTGTTATTTTTTCCTACAAAGTGCAGCTTAGTTGTAGAATTATGCTTCTCCTTGTAGCATCATTATTTTAGTACAACAAGCTTTAGCAGAGAAACAAGCAAACGGCTTGGATTCAGCAGAGTGCTTTGAAAGTGCTGTTTTTCCCGCGAGAACTTGAATTATCGCACAGCTAGTACTAACAACATACAAGTAAGGTCTTGCTTATGGTTTAGCGGCTGCCTTCGTGGCACTAGTCTGGTGACAGAGAGAGCGAGCCACATCTCCATTAGACCAACGCCAGAATGTCTGCACAGGAAAGCCAACACGCCCCTCTCCTCTGTGCGGATGAGCTCGTAGCGGAGCGCACGGGTGCGCCTTTGGAAGGGCGCTTTTCAGAGGGACTGTGAATCTGACAGCTATGAAGGCATACCGGCCTGCGACAAAAAGTGTAAACCTTTATGGAAAGTTGAGTACCTATGGGGGAGGCAGCAGGGACTGGCAAGTGACAATGTGGCAACGTGCTACGTCCACGGTTTCTCCTGTGTGAGCCTGGGGAGCTGGGGAGAGGCACTTCCTGAGGGCACACAGGAGTGAATCTCTCCCCGTGGTTTCTGTCCTTGACTTTGGAAAGCTTGAATGCCGTCTCCTTGGATTGTTCCCAACCCAGGAAAACCTACACAGCTCATCCTTGGTGTGCTCATTCCTGAGAGAAAAGAAAAGAAAAGTAAAATGTCCATCACTTTTCTGGAAGCTTTGATTAAAACCTCCCCCTGATAGAATTCCCTGCATTACCACATTACTTCTTCTGATTTTCAAAACACAGCGTCACAAGAATGCTATTTTCCAAGCTTCCTATCAGATTGTTAGTCACCCAAAAAGAAGGAACTGAAAGATGCTTCCTCCCCAGCCAGCTGTCCACTTAGGTGTCCTGCGCCTTCAAACAGCCCCGTACCGATCGGTGGCAGTCAGGCAGGAAAAGAGGGTCTTGCCAGTTGCTTCCTGGAGATTTGGTTTTGAATTGGAAACACAGAGAGGCCAAGAGTGTAGCTGTGAAGAGAGGAGGTCGGGGAAAATACGTTCCTCCCTGGTTCCTCTCTTCTCTGCCCGGAAGGGCGCAGAGCCGCGAAGTCCCTGCAACCCAGACGTGCCTGGCCCAGCGCGGGGCATGCTCTTTACGGGGCAGGGGGCCCCTCCAAAGCGCAGTGGGACTCAGGGTTATCCCAGGCCCATCTGTGGCTGCAGTGACACCTGGCTCCCAAGCTGCAGCTGTTGTGGGGATAGGGGGACTGTGTTGGAGAGACGACCACGCAAACGGAGGTGTTGCTTTCCAACTTTGAAGGGGGACCTGTGGAGAAACAGGAGAGCTCAGAGGACGGCACTGTGTCGTTTGTTGTGGGAAACTTGCAGGTGAGGGGCCTTTAATGGGGTCCCTCATTCCAGCCACTTCCATGGAGCGGTAGGAATCTCAATTTTGTTTTCACCAATTCTGTTTTTATAGAAAAACCTTGGTTTGCTTTACTTGTCTGCAGCTAAAAGTCTTCTTGTACCCAGCTCTAAATCAGTATCTCCATAATGAAGGAAACAGGAAGGGAGGACGAAAATACCATAGGAATTAGAACTTATGTAAAAAACCTTCTAGATCCTTATAGAAATTAGGGGGGAAAACAGCTTCACGTACCCCGTCTTCCCCAGAAATTCACCTTTACTAGAAGTTTAGTTGTGCTCTGTATTTAATACTACCAAGCCTAGACATTCAAGCTCGAGTCTAAGCTCCCACTGCATTGAAAATGCACCTTTGGCATATCCACTTTCTAAATGTCTTATGGTCCTTTTCAAGCTCATTTCCATAGCAGTATGTGGGGGCACAGAAGGGTGGTGTGGTGCGGCTTGGGGAGAGAAACAAAATCAAACTCATCAATTTCAGTGAAAGCTGATAGTCACCTGTACTGACCACAGCCTCCTAGTCCTGACCTCTCAGAAGGACACTATTCTCTGAAAGCAGTGATACAAATCTTGAGTCTTCCCAAAAGCATCGTCATTTTTGCATAGTTGTTCATGGTCTCACATAACATTAATGACTACATCACAAAAAAGTCAAGCACCATTTTGTTCTGGTTTATGTCTTGGTTTAGATCCTTAATTCACCAAGGATGACTTGATAGCAGCTGCCAACCAATCATAAACTACAGCAAGTCTGGGCTTGTTTGCCCACTACACTTGAGGTGCAACACTAAAATAAAACAGCTCTTGGGAAAAAATGGAAAAGAGGAAAACCTGGCACAGCAATTCTCAGCACCAATATAAAGGTCTTTTGGCTCACCCATTCCTCTCTGTGATCCTGAAAAAAACAAGAGATGCTGTAGCACCACAGTAGAATGGTGGTGTTACATTTAACCTGAGTGCCTTACAGGACTCTGGTTTTGAGTCCTGTTAAGGAGGCCATGAGAAAAGTTTAGATTTTCTCATTCTTTTTTACCAGTCAGCTGTACAGAGCCAGAGAAAACACTTCCAACCCTCTTTCTTGTGCCCAGATAACTGCATAGCAGGTAGCCCACACACAGGCTGTACACTGTTTCTGCATTCAATTATCCTCCTATATTGGTGTCATTGACATTTCAGTTTTTGATAGAAAACTCAGCTCAGTGGAAGCCCTCTGTCTCAGTGCTTATCATTAGATTGGGATGACTGAAGAAATACAATACATAGTGTTAAAAGAGAAGTATTGTGAATAAAACACTGACAACCAGAACTAAAGTTCATTAATGTAATCCAAAGTAACAAGGTAGTTCTGCTATGCAACAAACAAGGGGCAACTTCCCCTTCCTGCAACTCTGAAAGAGAAGAATTAGCTGACAAATTTCTGTGCTGGGTGCTGCAGTGGGAAATGCCTATGTTACTACTTAAGGGTATAGGAATAACAGACTTCACAAACTCACCTCACTAAATCAGGTGTAAGATTCCCACTCTGCCCAGTCACCTTGTCATGAGGATCCTGCTAATACCTGAATCACTAAAGTCCTGTTTGAGAGGGGACTAGGTGAGTAATCTGTTCCTTAGCTGTTGTACAACTGAATTGTATAAGGACACCTGCCTCTAGGGACAGAAAATGTGTTACACAGGAGGGAGAAGGTTGATCAGTCCATAACTGCTCCTCACTGCAAGCAAAATGCATCTCTCATGTTATAGAAGAAATTGACAAGACATCCAGGATAGGCCTAAGGAATTAAATTACTGCACTCCCATGGGGAAGGTCCCATGGTCCTGTAACCCAGAAGAAGAAGCTCTTTAATAAAGCCCAGGTATTTGGTGATGTTCCAGAGAGAGAGCTCAAAAATACTTACTTCAGTTCCAACTTTTCTGGACACACTCAAGGAAGACAATAGCAGAAGCCGTTAGCCAGAATGAAGACAAAATCCAAGAGAAAAGAGCTACAGAACTGTGACAGCCATACAAATGACTTAGAGAAGGGTAGGAAAGATGAATGGGGTATAAGCTAACTGAGAGAATGCAGCACTAATGAAATTTCATGCGTAAGAGCTGGCTTTCTCTTGTGGCTTAATTTCAGCAAAGAAAAAAAGAAGAAAACAATCCACAGAAAAAACCCTAAAACAAACAAACAAACAAACAAAAACAAAAAAAAGGCAAAAACCCAATCAGTAATAAAGTGTTGTATATTTAAGACAGTGAGAATCCTTTAACAATCCTAAAGCCACCTGTGCTTTCACAGCCTGACTTGAAGCCTCAGCCAGCTTACAGCAGCTTTCTATTTCCATGAAATTGCAAGCAGAAGTGCAATGTCTGCATTTCCTCCAGCTGGGCTCCCACAGGAGCCTTGCGCCCAGCTGAGAGTCGGGGTGAGTCCATCCACAGGTGAGTACTACTCCCTTCCCAGGTGCTGGCAAGGGAGAGGAGAAGGAGTGGTGAGTGCCAGAGAAACGACAACCAGGCATCCATGTCAGTCGTGGCATGTAGTTCATGCAGCTTGTCAGTGCTGAGTGTGGGAGCATGCAGCCCTGGAACTGCAGGGTTTGAGCTGTTGCCTCTACCACCAGTTCCCCCCACTCAGTGAAGCAAGTATACCCTGGGAGCCAACCTACACCCCACCTTCTGTCGGGGTCCTTCTCATAAACAGAGGGACCATAACAGTGCTCAGAGGTGTTCACACCAGGGTGTCATGACTGTGCATCAAAAATGGATGCAAAGACACCTGTGAAAGGGCATATTTTTTCACCCCACCATGTTGCTCCTCTCGCAGGCTCCTTTAGCTTGCCACCCAAGGCTGTCGAGGCCACACACAGATTCCAGCCCGCTCCCAGTGGGAAGGTACAGGGGGAGGTAGATGAGCTTTCTCAACCACTTATTCTTACTCCTTTCTAAATATAGGGACCCATGTGCCCAGGGAAATGAAAGGCAAACAAAAACAACAAACAAAGCACAGGAAACAAGAGCAAGTCTTTTCCTTGATTTGCCACACAGCTAGTATTTTCATGTGCTCCTACTCATGCGTGCTTTGGAAGGCAATTACTAAGCAGAGAAACAGAAACCCAAGGAAAGGTCTGAACCAGACCTGACAGCTTAAGCTTTTATAGGTTAATAGATGTCTCTATAAAAGGTTTAGCATATTCATCTCTATTATCAAAGAAAGTTTGTTACAGGAGGATTCACATTGTATTTGTAACAAAGCCCAGATTCTGCTTTCCATCGGTTCTGAACAGCACAGACCACCCCCAAGACAATATTTTTATTGTGTTCGACTATTAGAAGGGAGCCAAATCCTGAAGTTTTAACTCAGGATCATACCACGTCTCAGATTTACATTAAGGTATTGAGCTATGCCAATAGCTTAGAGCAGCCACCCTTCTGCATTAGACAATATTTCTGTTTCTGTGCAGAGCACCTGGGCCAGCTATCATCATCACAGGTAGAGCCAGGGGCCATTTTTACAGCACAGGGAGAAAGCACCCACACTCCATATTCCCATAGGGTTATGAGCATCCACAGCCATAATTTTGTACACTTATATCTTTGGATGGGAATGAGAGTTGGGGAGGAAGTATTTTGCCGATTTCACATCAGGAAGTAAGAGTAATAATGATGGGAATTTCTTAAGAAGGTCTTACCAGCCTCCAAGAAATTACTTCATGCTGTCTGCAGGGAACTTACCTTGAAGTTCTTGGAGCACCTAGGTAGAACTAGTTGCTGTGCTGATTTAGCAATTGAAGAGTGGGGGGGAAATCAAAGAAAAAGAAGAAAATGTCAGACTCTGCCTCCAAGTAAGTGTCTCTGAGCAGGAAGTGGTGTGAGGCAAAACTAATTAACAACCTACTGAATGGAAGAATAGCATCACTGAAAGCACACTCTGAGAAGACACCAGCATTTCATGCAAGTCCAAGTGATATGTACAACAACAGCAGCTGGAAACCAAGGGTTTGAAATAAATTGATTGTGAAATAACAGGCAGCCCAGAGGAGGGTCAACTGTCAATATAATGAGAAGGGGGGGGAAAGAAATTTAAAAAATTGTAACACTTTCTTCAGATGGGGAGGGCAGAAGGAAGGTAAAAGCTCAGAAGAGCCTGTGCTGAATGATCCAGGGTCGAAGATGTAGGCTAGAGTTGCAAGTTCTAGCTAGGTCCCTTGTGTACCCAGTTTGGACTTGGAGGAGAAAGGACTGTGAAGAACACTGAAGATGACACAGCCTCCTGAACAGGAGCTAGTCTTCGACAAAGTAAAGAGATTTGCTAAATGACAGAAATTGCCTAGTCCAGACAGAAGACACCATTTCCTGAATTGCTGGCTTAAAGAATAAAGCCAGCACAAGAAGTTTCCACTCTTTTTCTCTGGAGGCTTGGCCACAACTTCACTGAACTATGCCTTGACGTGTTTCTCACAGAAGCCAGTTGGAAGTGGCTATGTGAAGCTGAAGAACAGTGCTCAGAAGCCTGAGTTCAAAGGATGAAACAAACTGATGCCAAAGTCCTAGGCTATGAGCTGTTTCTGATCAGGACATGGTTTTAGGCAAAACATATTAAAAGCTTTCTGAGTGGAGAAAAAGTATGCACTAGGACTATACCATTGAAATAATTCATGTAAGGAATAACCCTTTTCTTGAAACATCCAAAGATTTCAATCACAAAACTCTAAACTGATTTTGCTACTGAAGCTAGCATCTCACAAACTGTGTCCCAGGATGTACAGTGGGAGGTAATTCAGAGTTCTTTTTTAATAATGTCCATTGAAACAAACAAAACAAACCCTTCAGGTAGAAGAGAATGTGGAGCTCGGTGTAAGAGCTCACAAAGAACGTGAACATGTCACATGGGGCTACAATACTCTGGCAAACAGCAAGGCAGTGCCCAGCATTTGGAAAGCAATACAACTGAAATGAATTACAGCACTTTGTGAAAGTATGCAACACCACCACGTGGACAAAGATGATGGCAGCAGCACTTACCGTGAGGTCAGAGGAACTTTGCTAGCAGCCTGCGAGCAAATAAAGATTCATGCATTTCCACCTGACAGCAAGAAAATGCACAGATGTGGTGACAGAAATACTGGTATTAGTATTAAAGGGGAACTACAGGAATAGCAGTTAGATTCAGTGAAAGCCAGAGCCAACCATAGTGGAGTTAAGTACATGCAATAAAAAAAAAAAAAAAAAAAAAAAAAAAAAAGTAATCAAGTACAATGCAATCTGCTCTAGTACTCTCTGGAACCCCACTGGTAGTTAGTAAGTTGTTCATATGCCTTTCAAACTGTGCATAATATTATTGTTCATTACTGTTGCTATTTGCTGGAAAAGGAGTAAGCAGGGAGCTGCCCCTTTCAGAAGGCGCCACATAAACCAGGTGGCACCAGCTTGGTGTTGAGCTGGAGCAGGGACTGTTACACAAAGCCATCCAGCTGAAACTGCCGTGCTGAACGAAAACCTGTCTGGTTCTAGGTGATTGCTGAACTACGTACAGCTCACCTCAGCAATGGCATCTACATGCTGGCTGAGTCTTAGAGCAAAGAAAGACCCAAAGACTCTTCTCTCTAGAAAACGATGGGGGATTTTCCTAGGTAAGGAAGGAGACACAGGATATATTCATAGGGATGGACCTAGATTTTCCAGGAGATTTGGATCATCTCTGAAGATCCCTCCAGTTCTCACAAAAGCATTTTTGTTGCAGCTGGGGTCATCCACACAAAGAGCAGAGGTTACTTCTAATAACCTCATTTTTTCTTTTCTTAATGAGCCAATTATTTTCTAGAGACACTTTATGCATTAGCATTTCGTGATGTCCCTGGCTTTGTTGTTGTCAAACAACCATTTTAAGTCACAGAGGAATAGTCAATCCCTCTTTTCCCCTCCTCCTTATCATAGTAAGTTCCCGTTTTCCACTTAGAAATTTTTTTTGAAGTAGCAGCCGCAAGAGAAACAAGAGCTAGAGCCTTTTAAACTTTAATTTCCAGCTAATACGGTATTCCCTTCGGTGCTTCCCTTCTGTTGCTTTGAATGCCTTTGGCATAGCAGAGATTAATTACCGGACAGTGACTCACAGGGACACTTGGCTGCAGTGTGCTGGATTTTGTAATGAGAAGGTAGACAACGACACAATGTGAACTGTTTTACTTTTTGCGGTATAGAGTAACCCTCCCTCTGCAAAATTTTATCAATGGGTGTCTTTAAATGGGAGAACTACACCTTATGCTTAAAGCAGTGATAGTCATAGCTGACCATTAAAGCTGTCTGGGACAAGCCTAAAAATGAATTATTTACTCAAAAATAATTTATGCAAGGAAGAACAATTTTATACCTGAGGAGCTAATGCCTCTTTATGTCCTCAGATATGTATACACACATACTCACAGACACACACACAATGTTTACCCCTTCTGCTCATACAGAGAGCACTCTGGGAGGTGCTTGACTATGGAAAGCAGAGGGTTGCTCATACAAGCCATGCCACTCAGATGCCCCACACTCTTGCTCTCAGTGCAGGCCATTTTTCTGTGCTGGTGAGACAGAAGTCTCCTTGCTTCCTGTCCCTCCAGTTCTCATGGTGATCATTTGCACAGGCACAAGGCTGCACACGCAGGTGCATTGAGCTCTTGCACTAGGACGTGTTTTCATTCTCCATTTTTGCCTGCATTTCTTGCAGGCCTGCAACAGTGCGAAGTGGGTGAAAACCACCACAGTTCAGGTAGTACCCTATACCTACCCTGCACCAAAATAAAATACTACGTGGCAGTCCTGTTAAGTCAAGCAAGAGCACAGAATGACACTGTCACATGCTCTCTCCCTTCCAGGGTCCCTCTTACTTGCTAAGGGCAAAGAGAAGTTTATTCCTTAGTTGCTATATATTTAAGATTCTTGTATATAGCTAACTGAAGCAGCCCTCAGGAGATTTTTAATTTTTTATTGTATCTATCTAAAAAATAAATAAATAAAAAAAAGCCACTGCAACACCAGGATTTTTCCAGAGAAGGAATGAATTGCTCAGGTAGAGTTACCACTAACTAAAAGTTATGGTAATGCTAAAAGAAATTTTCAGAAACCAGAGCAGGTAAGCAGGGCTTGCTCTTTAATTTGGTCAGGCAGTTTGATGAGTGAAGAAATGCAGGGCCTGTCTCCCGCTCTACCAATATTCATTTAGTGTGCACATTTGTGTACATCTGGATTATTCAGGGCTTTGTGAGTTTTGTAAGCGTCTTTTCTTTGGTCCGAAGGCTGATTTTTCTTTCTGCATATAACAGAGTTGTTATGACCAAGATTATGGGTTAAAATCTGTGGCCTGTGCAATAATGCAAATAGTTTACAATCCACTTACATTCAAAGATTCCCAACAGAGCATTTCCCTGTCAGAGGCAAATATATGAACACCACTGCTGTCTGCTTCCCTCCCTGTTACAAGGGACATCAGAGAGCTCAAGAAACAAGGAAGAGGCACTCATGATTCTCCACTAACACAGAACCCTTTGATGACCATCTGTTACTTGCTTTAAGGAGCACTGAGGCTGAGAAGAGCCAGGCTTGCTCTCTGATACAACTAGTCAATAATTTTCCAATGAAACTGAGGTTTGGGAGGCCTTTTGAAACAACAAAAAAATTCTGAATTCAACATTTTTTATTACTTCATAGTGACTAGCAGAATTGTAATTTAACATAGTATGTATCAAACCACCACGTTATCAATCCATATGTGCCTATCCAAATCATTTATTTTTGCTATGGTACACCATTCCTGCAAAGCTGCTGTACTTGGAAGTTGGGTTTTACTGCTGTTTGTCAGCCCATGCATCCCCTTGAAGACACAGGGTGGTGAATGAGTCCTGACAGGCAAACCAAACAGCAGGCTGCATGAATAGGGCCAAAGGCTACACTTCACAAAAAGTAAGAATTTGGTCCAAAATGCCTTCTTACTTTTAGCATCAAGCCTGAAATACCTTTCAGTCTTGGCAGAGAGTAGAAAGCTGACAAATAGTCCTACAATGCAAAGCACTTTCCTCCCTGTGCCAATGCCCCTGACTCAGGGCAGATGGCACAGCCACAAGTCAGAGTGGGCTGAGGACTACCAAGAAAAAGTAAAGAGAAGAGAGATTCCCACCTGAATCGTCTCAGGGAAATAGTAGTGCATGAAGCTCCATATCTTCCCAAGGTTACCATGGGATCAGGCACCACTAAATGCACTAAATGACTGTGCCTTCACAACCACAAGCTGCTGAGAAAACATGTAGAAATTCATTAAGGCCTTGTAAGACAATGGCTGGGTAAACATCTCTTGCAGAGTTATAAGCTCAAGTGTTTTTCCTTGCAACAGCAACATGCCTGATGGGTGAACTGCACAGGCAAAGGGGACATCATCTTCAGTTCCCAGAACCTCTGTCAACCTGCTCTACCAATTACAGCAAAAGACACAAGGTATTACTGACACAAAATACCTCGAAACCAGTGAGGTTTTGCTCATGTAACAGGCTTATGCCCCTGGGAGATCTTAGAGTCTGCCTTGAATAGTTAACCGGATCTTAAAGACATATCCTCAATGAATAGATGTGGTTTTAAGATCTGTCGTTAGTTAACATAAAATTACAGACATGCCTCTCTTTTTGGCCTGCTCTAGCAAAAAGTCTAGCTAGTGTGAAAACACCACCACCACACATACCACCCAGTGCCCAGCAGCTTAGAAAAATGACCTCAAGGCAAATATTTTAAGAGATTGTGTCCAGAGTACATACAGTACTGCAGAAGGCACCAGTGCTGTACAGTGCTTGTGAAGAAGTAACGGAAACCTTCTTCATGAGAAGAAGAGACTTACAGCACAGTTTGTGCTTGGGAAGTTCATCACACTTTGCATATGGCATAACTGATAGGACATTGTGAGATGTATCCACACAGAGCTTTCTGAAGGATCGAGGCCCAAGTCCAAAATTTCTCAAACTTTCAGCTATACAGGGTGGACCCTATTTTATTGTTTCCTTACAGTTTATTACAGTTTATTTAACAAAAAACAATTTGAAGATTCAGATTTCCAAACAAACCTTAGTATTTTGTACAGAATACCTACTCAGTGCTCTGGGATGCTGACGTTCTCTAATGCACATACCTCTGATCACCTGTTATATCTGAACTTGCATAAAGCCTCAGACATCAGCAAGTACATTAGATAAGAATTTGTTACTAATTTTGCATATGCTGAACTTTGAATGATGTAGAAGCTTGACATAATGTTCTTATTCTTATAATGTCAATATTGGTGCTACTGTGTTGTCATGGTTTAACCTCAGCTGGCAACTAAGCACCACACAGCTGTTTGCCCACTCCTCCCACAGCAGGGCAGGGAAGACAATCAGAAGAGTAGAAGTGAGAAAACTCATGGGCTGAGATAAAGACAGTTTGATAGGTAAAACAAAAGCCATGCACGCAAGCAAAACAAAACAAGGAATTCATTCAACACTTCCCATTGGCAGGCAGGGGCTCAGCCATCTTCAGGAAAACAGGGCACCATCACACGTAACGGGAAGAAAAACACCACCATCCTTGAATGTCCCTCCCTTCCTCCTCCAACTTTATATGTTGGCTATGATGTCATATGGCATGGAATATCCCTTTGGTCAGTTGGGGTCGGCTGTCCCACCTGTGTTCCCTCCCAGTTCCTTGCCCCCACTCCCATCCTGCTCAACAGTGGGTTGGTATGAGAAGGAGAAAAGCCCCTGACTCTGTGCACTGCTCAGTGATTAAAAAAAAACCACCCCTGAATTATCAGCACTCGTTTCAGCACAAATCCCAAATATAGCCCACACTAGCTACTATGAAGAAAAGTAACTCTATCCCAGCCAAAACCAGCGCAACTCTTTTCCTTTAGTGGTACATGTAAGATCCAACTCTTCCCTTTTAGGAACCTTATGGTGAAAACTTCTTTTGCTGCAGCCCCAGGAAGAGACATTTTGGCAAAAGAAATCAAATTAAATATAAGTTGTATTACTTTGGCACAAATCCAGCCACCTGAGATGACTAGGGCCAATCTAGGCCCCAGCAAGGTGAACAGTTTACCTCAGAAGAGCAAATAACTGAGGGGCACCTAATGGACCCACCATCTGCTTTGCTGCCAAGGGGTGGGGGGTAGTGGTTAGCCCTGGGATGAGGAGAACAGAAGACTCGTTTTGCAGAGCTATTCCTCTGCTTGTCCATCCCAGTATGCCTGCAGGAATGGCTGCAGAAGTGCAGTCCAGCCCCCAGTGGCTTCCCAACTCCCTCCGCACCCCAGGGACACCTTGAGCTGGCTCAGAATAGGACATGCTGTCCATCTGCGCTGTCTGGGACATACACACTTCTACTAGAACATATGTAGTATGTGTGTGTGTGCGCGCGTGTGTGTGTGCACGCGCATGCGTGTGTGTGTGTGTGGTTTCTTGACATCAGGGGTCCTCAAACTTTTTAACCAGGGGGCCGGCGCGGATGCAGTGGCAGGCAGCCATCTGTGGCTGCTTGGTTTCCCCCCCAGCCCCCGGTGGTGGGGGTGGGGGTGGGGGGGGGCGGGGGGGGTCTGTAAATACCAGGGGCTGGATTGAGGACCCTGGGAGGCCGTATCCAGCCCGCGGGCCGTAGTTTTAGGACCCCTGCTTTACAGAGTTATTTGCACACTGTGTGTGTGATCCTATTCTCATTGATTTCAGTGGGTATTTTTCCGTTAAATTTAACGGGCGCAAGAGGGGGGTCATTGAAAAGGAAACTGCTTGAGATATGCAGTGCTGGTTTGCCAAAGGTAGTAAATAACTCCTGCAGCATGAAGGAGTTACTGTTTCCTTTGAGTGTGTTTGGCTGTTGTTTGGATTTCTGCACAGGCATGTACTTAATTTAAGATGCACTTCTTTTATCGCAGAGAATTTTACTGGGGGTGGGGGTGGGCATGGGGAGTAAATTTCAACATTAAATGAGAGACTCTGAAAAAAAAAAAATCATTCCAGAACCAATAGTTCTGCAGATTTCTAACAGGACATTCATGATTACTCAAGTAGGAAATGACAAATGACTAGCCATGCCTGTTCTAGATATACTTTTGCCTTTGACCTTGCAAAGGACTTTTCCAACAACAGCAGTAAAGAAGGCATCCCTTGCATGCAGCAAAGAGTAAGTAATGCACTACACAAAGAGGCTGACTTACCTACTCAGGTAAGGTAATGTGGCTTATGTACAAGTGCAATTATTTTTGCATACCAACACCTGCTAAATGGATCTTGTTTTAAATGAATCTTGTCTTAAAAACAGATTCTTCCAAGAAGTGATTGTAAATATTAACTACCCCAAATAATAAAAGCTTGTAATGTCAGCTTTAAGCGCAATCAAAGCTGACATGAACAGCCTCCAAGGGAAAGACATCCCAGATCTCCTCCTCTTTTGCTCAGTGTAGCATTTTCCTTTCCTCTCCTTTGGAAAGGCTGGGGAAAGTTACTACCTGTGTGGCCTCTCTATCCCAAAGATCGAAAAAGCATGGGAGAGAGGAGCTGGACTCCCCAGCCTGGCAGCCAGGGCTTCAAGGAGATTTGGGGGGTTTTGACATCTTCTGAAACTTGCAGCTGGCATAGCTGGTGCAGACAGACAGTATCAGCAGGTTCACAAATGGATTGGGCACGGCCCTGAGCAAGAGGTCCATAAGGAGGTGTTACAGGAAACAGACGGGGATGTAGCCTTTTGACATCACTAATTCAACAACAGTGATGTCAGGGGAATACAAAGGGAATGAAGCATGGAAAGAGGTGAGGCTCCCACATTTT
Source organism: Falco peregrinus (assembly GCF_023634155.1). NCBI lineage: Eukaryota > Metazoa > Chordata > Aves > Falconiformes > Falconidae > Falco > Falco peregrinus. Next base: position 36,034,321 of record NC_073739.1, read on the forward strand.
AAGGAGCCACAGACAGTGACCTGTCTCAGCCTCAGTTAATCCCTCAGTGCCTCCCTGTAGGGTAACACAGTGAAAGGTGCAAATGACAGCGCCTGTGATGGTGGCAGTGGTGCCACCTTCAGAGGGGGGGCAATTACTATACGCCAGAGATGTACACTCTGCTTCTGCCCCAGAAGCACACTGCCCTGTCCCTCTGCTCTCAGGCTAGCCCCTTGCCAAAGGGGATCATATAGATGTCCCATGAAGATGTCCTCATGGGTGCAAAACAAGGCAGGCAAAGATAGGTACAAATTTCTCTCGCTGTGAAGACTTCAGTGCTACTCTCTTAGCAAGTCTTTTCAGCAGCAGACATGCAAGGATATAATGAGAGAGGTTCAGTGCATGCACCTCCATCTGCTTGCATCACCACTTTATGTGTAGTAAAAGGAGACCTGGAAAGGGCATTCTACAGCTGCAAAAACTAACTCGTTGCATAAGAAACAGCAAAATACATTTTGCCTGGTCTACTGGTGAGCCTTGAACTGACTCTGGACATCCGCAGTCAGTGATGTCTTGGTAAATGTATTTGGTGGATGGGATGAACCCATAGGGTTTTGGGAGGATTGCTCAAGAAGCTGTCAGAAAGGTTTCAGAAACATATTGGGATTTTTCATCCTTTTCACTTTCTTACAAACCACACTGAGAATACTTATGCCTTCACCTTAGGTGCCATAGATGTATCACAGTGGCCATCTAAACCCTGTAACTAGTAGTGGTCAGAGGAAGTTTACACAGCAACAGTTCATCTGTCCCTATCAAAGCCCAGATCCAATTTCCAGAAGCTCGACAAGCACAGCTACAAAGTCCTAGTCAGTACAGTTGCTGACTAGTTATTTAGATTGGCTTCCATCTAATGCTTTATGGGATTAAAAAAACCAGCACTGTATTGAATAAAAGCTGTTAACATCTGCCTAAGTTTTTTTCTCTGTGGAGAACACTCCTTACTTGTACGCTGGCTATAGATGCAAAAGTGACAAGAGAAACACTGTTAGGGAAGATACAAATAACTGGATCCACTTCAAAACACAGCTGAGTTTGGTGACATTGGGATCCATAAATTTGATTTATTGACCCACAGTTATACTGGCCACATTGTAACCTTCTTGCCTTGTCACACTTGGTAATCAATCACACTCAAGAATTCGATCAAATCAACCTTTTTAATTCAATTACTTCTGCTGAAAGTTGTGAGAATGAAATGCTTAGCTCCCTTACACCAACATGCCTGGGCACCTGAGTAGGATGGGACAGGGATGTTATTTGACAAGTTAAAATTAATACATTCAAACTGTAAAGTCATTTATCTGGTTTCACAGCCACAGCTTTCCTCCATTAAATATGATTGTACATGTCACAGGCAAGGAAGAGAGGTTCCTGACATTTCCAAGCCTATACATTTCTTCTGGATCCTTGAGAAACCAAACTGCACAAAATGTTCATGCAATCAGGCCAGTCCAATTTCATTGCACAGTTTGGGGGTTTGTCCATCTACCCCTGTCTTTACTTCCAGACCTATACACAGAGACTTGAGGCATGTCACAGTCACAGGTGTCTCCTATGCCATGTCGCTGACAACTTCCAATGAAAGGTACTCTTTTAAAAAGAACACAATCTAGTTTTCACAAGATGGTAGGAAGTCCAATTGGAGCCTCTCTGTCTGCGGATTGTCTCTTTTTCTTCCCTTGTTTCTATATTTTTCCCCTTTTAAAACTGATTATTTTATTGTATTTTATTATTATTACCTCTCTAAGTCTCCTGCAGTCCCCAAAACTACCAGCTCTAAATTAGAAGTCTTATTTCAGTAGGGTATTTCTAAATAAATAACAGTATGCAAACAAATTGAGATGAGAGAGCGAGCTTATATTTGTGCTCTTAGATTAATGGAAATCTGGATAAGACTTCTTAAAGCAAGAAAAATTTTCCAAGTTTTAGTTAGTGGATGGCCTCTTTTAGAAAGATATTACATTATCTTGCTATCGGGTAACTATGATGATATCTGTATGTCTTAGCAAAAGAAATCACACGTTGCAGTGGTGCTCAGAAGTGCTAAACCATGTGCTACGCACCACACAGCATAAAGCAAAAAGGTACTGACTGTCCCAGGGTATTCCTACTGCCTCCTAATATTTCCTTTCTCTCTCTACAAATACCTCTGGTAAGTAATTTGTCTTTCCCCCCGTACTTCTAGTTCTCTTGGCTGTTGCATTGGTATCTCCAAAAACCTGTAGTCCTGTAAACTGCCCTGGCCATCACCGTCAATAATACACCGCAGTGATTTCTGAACATTGACCTTAGTCTTCTGCATTTTGAAGGAAAGAGCAACTGCCTTTTGGCAACTGAGTAAGCTCAATTCAGAAGCAAGCAACTTCTGGTTCTTGTCCCTCCTACTAAACTGTGGGAAAATTACTTTGAGGGGGGGAATTAGAGAAAACTGTAACCTAACAGAAGTGCAGTACTACAGAGAGCTTGTTAGGGTAAAATACAGCTGTTTCAGGATGGTTGGCATGCACAGAATCTATTTTACACACCCTGCCAGTTCAGCACCAGCTGGTAGGAGTGACAGAAGGTGGAACGGAGTGGAGACCCCGTGGCCGGGCTCTGCTGTGCTCCCTGCAGGAACGGAAACTTGATGGTACCACACAGCTGATAAAGTGCACAGCAGTTGTCACATGAAGAATCTATGAGAAGATGTCCACTGCTGAGCCAACCATTGTGGTGAAATTACTTTCCTTGGATGAAATAATTCCACTGTAATACTGACGCACACCTCCATCCCAAAGTTACCGGCCTCAAAGGTACTACTACATCTCGCTGGGCACATGATATCAGTCAGTAACAACACTATGTATGACTATAGCCACTGAAGCTCCATCTAAACATGAAGAAAATGGACTGGTCCTGGAGTGAAATAAACCCAAAAGGGGGGAATTGTCTAAACTCCCACATTACTACACTCTGATTTAGTTTAACTGTATGTTAAACACATCTGCGCATGAAGCTAGGTCAAGCTGGCCCACTCTCTAAAGCTGTTATGGATGAAGGGACTTCTGATCAAGGGACTCAGCCTTGGGAAGGATGAGTGACAAAGAACAGATAGTGAAAACAGAACTGGTATCTAAGAACGGAGCATTCAAGTGAGGAAGTTCTGGCTGCAGGAGAGGACAGGCTGATGAGGTGTTACAAAAGAACAGAACATCAACAGAAAATTAGTCAAGTAGGACAAAGGTAATTGTGGTAGTGGAAGATCGTGACCTCTGGCACAATAGCCCCCCTGAAAGAGGGCAACACCTCACTTTAGGAGCATGTCTAGTTGGTAAAAACCTTCAGCAGTGCTACCTGAGGCTGCACATTAGTTTGCATTTGAAGCAAGAAACTTGTAACCAATCCTGTGTATGACAAATGAATATGCAACATAGTATGAAGTATAAAAAGTGAGCAAAGGAGGGGATAAATTCAGGAAGACTCCATCATAACTTCTGGGATCAGTTGATGGGTGGAACGTGTCTTCTGCCCCATAGGGACACCTATTGGGTAAGAACTGTGTTTTATGACTAACTCATGCCAGCTGTTACTAAGTGTGTTGTTTTAAGCTTGTTTTGCAGTCAGTGTATTACCACCAGCAATCCTCCAACCTTATTCTGTCACAAACTTGTATTTTGTATAATAAGAATCTTCAGCTGAAGTTCATTTTGTACAAGTCTCCAGAGATTTGAGTAGTTGTAAGGGATTTGGCTCAGTGATGCTGTCAGCAGAGGTCCCTTAGTCAAATCACCCTCCGATTCAGTGAGCTGTCAAAATGCAGGTAGCAGACTGGTCAGATACAAAGGTTTTATCTTTCTTGGGAAACTGAAAGGCTGATCAAATATAAAGGGTTTGAGGAAACCCCCCTTCTTAATGTGACATAAATTCTCTAAAAAAGTTGCTATTATATGCAACAAGACCAGCATCCCTCAGTACTATTGCAGTCACTACTTCACGTCACACTTTCCTTTCCAGGTAAACACCCAGCAAGCTTCAATTTTCATCTAGCAATTTCAGCTTAATTTGTTTGCACTACTTCTCCTAATGTTTTGTCACTCTGTGAATACCAAACAGGTGGAACAGTTGGAAAATATACTTAAATATGTAAGGATTTGTTTGATCATTACCTAGCAGATATAAAACCTGGTTACAAAAACCCCCAAAATTAAATATAAATATGTTAGATATTTTTATTTAAATTATGTACATTAAACTATTTAATGGTAAATAAAGCTTGGGGACTCATTAGCATGTTTAATAACTTTCATTATGCTACTAAATTACCTCTCTTATACATAAATGAAGTTTGCATGGTCAACAATCTAAATTAAAATGAACCTTTTTTTAAACCTATAAATGATAGAGGATTAGCGTTCTTTTTGATAATGAGGACATTCCAACACAGAGCACAGATGAGCCGTGTAAAGCACTGTTGCCTAGCAATATGTTTCTTTTCCCTTAATTTAATAATATTTTTAATTCCTGAGAAAGACTACCTGTCCTGCAGAAAGGATTTTCCACATTTCTACACAGCAGAAAGTTTGTGAAACAGCTGTTTCTGCTCCTTCTTTGACCAGTATGCTTCACCCATTGGCTGTCAGGCCCCCTCGGGACCTAGAAGAATCAGATACTGTAATACAGATTCTTCTGCAAAGTCTGACAGGAATGAGATCCATTCACGTCCGACAATTTTGTCTTTGTTTTGGTAATGTGAATTGCTGCGTGCCAGTGAATTTACTGAGACTGTCAAGAGACCACATGGATCAGAAACAGTGGTCACTGACGAGTTGAAAAGAATTAAAACAGGTAACTATGTTATTACAGATTCCTGTTATCATCCAGTCCCCAAACAAGTACTTAGCTGGCACCCAACAAATTTTTCTAACCTAAGCATCTTAAAACCAATTCTCATCCAGATCTTCACTGGTTCAGTTTCATTTAATACTTTGCAGAAGGTACGGATATAAATTAATGCAGGTATTGCGAATAAACTAAATGTGAACAAGTGGTATTAACACACACACAAAAATGCATTGAAGCATATAAAAAATAGTTCACAGAGCATCAGAAAACTTGTCTCAGTAGCACATATTATTATGAAGCCTACCAGAATCTAGGCCAAGAACACTTCCTCTGCAAAGACGTCAACAGAAACCTACCCATAACAAGTAAAACAGTGTAAAAATGCAGTAGCCTTTCCTTTACTTCTAGTATTTTCAGGTAAATAAAAGCACAGAAAAGCTTAGTGTCCTTTAGTATATGATAGCAATTGGATTGCACATCAAGTACCAGATGCATGGAATAAAGCTGAAAGATGTATTGCTGTATTTTATAAAGCATATAAAAACTGGATGGTACATTCAGTTCTTTAACAATGTGAAGTGGATGAAGCAGACACACACCTGCTTTTAAAATGTCAAATTGAGCTTCCTGTTACTGTTCTGGAGAATCCTTTCATCCATAGTGAAGCTGTGTGTATTTTGCTGCACTGTGTCAAGAGAAAATTACTGAGAGCAAACAAGTTCGTGTTAATGAACCATGGAAGCCAAATACAACAGCTTCAGTTATTTCATTAAAAATAATAATTTGGCTTTTGCTTGCCTGCAGGCAGAGATGTGAAACACTAATCCCTGGAGTACATTAAACCTTTATTTCTGACCTTAAAAAAAATACTTCAAGGATTATATAATAAAGCAAGGAAGTACATAATATTACAGATAATAACCCACATATCTGTATTTTAATGCACAGAGTAATCCAGCCCTAAGAGGTCTGGGACCTTCTGACTTTCCAGTTCAGAAAAGAAAATGTTGCGATGTTACTTATTTTTTATCATACTTTTACACTTCTGCCTCCTGTATCCACAGACACCTTCCTGCCCCTTTGCAGTTCTCCTTTATCAACTGCAAAGCTGGAAATAAAAATACAACAAAATTGCTGGCACTGATAAAAGACACATACCAAAGAGGAGAAAAGAGGGCCCTGGATCGATAGGGAGCACGAGGGCACAGCAGAGGGAGCAAGCCATGTGTTTCCAGGGGAAGCTTTGACAAAGGGATGGGAAAGCGCCAGCACAGAGACCTGCTCCGGACATGAGACAGGCAAGCTTGCTTTTACCCCAAATGTCACTCATGTCCATGACACTCAGATCTCTGTCTCATATCTATCCTGCCAAATTTGAATTCTTCAAAGGCTAGACATAGCCCTTGGCATAAGGCTGAGGGCTGCTTTTTGGACAAGACAGCTAAAACAAAAGGCCTTTTGCACTAGGAGGGTTTGCTGGGGTATTTTTCCAAAAGAAAATGTACATTCTTTTCCCAGTTTTTCTTGTTTCTCCTCTTTTAAAGCCTACTTTATTCAAAAAACAGCTTATGGCTATAAATTGGTGTGGCCCCATTGCTACACTCATTCCCATCAGACACAGTTCTGGAAGTGGAAGATTTCACTTAGGACAAATTATTTACTTGGATTGTAGATGGCATATGGGCAATGAGGGTTAATGTACAGCAAAGGAGTTTACTAGCAATCGACTGCTATATCCATGAAAGTTACAAATAATTTCATCTCTCTGTAATCTACATCGGGTCAGACAGAAGTACACCCTGTGTACAGTCAGCGAGGGTTTGTTGTGCTAAAGGTTGTGCATGTTTCTGCCCTACTGAAATTAAAATGGGCATTGTTATTAATGTGAAAGGACACAGCATTAGACGGTTGGCACAAAAAAGGTAAACATGTTTTGAAAGAAAGCCTCTGAAGCAATTCATGAAAACTGTGTCACCTCTACCGGAAAAGTACCAATCAAATTAGACCACTGACTTTTTTGCAATATAACTGGGAGAAATTATCAAGGAAAGGATTAGCCAAGCCAAAATCTGATCATCGACCGAACAAGGGAAAGAGTCCAAAGCATTCTTCAGGAACAGATGACCCCTGCTATTTAGTGGAGGGCCAGTTTTTTTAACCTCTTCTAATTTGGAAAATTTGACTATCTGAATAATCCTACATCTAAGATCAATGCTTTGACTTTGCTAAAGTCAGTGGAGTAGTTATTACATGAAAACTGAAATGTCAAAAAAAATCCCTTTTCTGATTATTCTGAAGTAGAAATCTAAAGTTTGTGTTCAGTGTGATTTGAAGTAATATACTCAAAATCAAATAAAAAGCTCCATATCTATGAAGACCTCTCTTGACAAAATAACTATTCGTCATAATCCATTGTTAGCATTTTGCATACTAAGAAAATATCTTAAATGTCCACAGGCCCTTTAAAAATATTTTATTGCTGCTAACATTAGCTCTGGGAATGAATCTGCCTTTCAGAAGTGCAGATTAATTTGCAGCATTCTTTGCTCCATCTTGGATCTCTTGGATGCCAAAGTGCGTTTGTATCAGGTCATTACCACTCCTCACCTGCAGTTTGATTACTTAGCTGTAGCAAAACAAAATAAAATATTGAACTCTCATAACATCAGGGATACAAATTCAAGTCACAATAGTTTACTGCAGAAGCCCTGGTCACAGACGTATTGAAAGTAATGGGACTGTGTGGGTGTCACTTTGGAGAACGCTTCACCTCCTCACACACCTCTGCAGGTTACAGAAAGTGAATGCATTGCCCAGAATTACTTCAGAGCAAGCAAGTTCATATCAACACAAAAAAAACTCAATCTAGTGCTAAAGAACCTCTAACAGTAACCCATGCTGGAACATTGCTGACATTGTTGTCTGAGCTTGCCTATAAAATCTAGCACGTAAAACAAGCTTTTGGATATAATCAATGTAGGGCAATGGGCAGTACAAACTTAATACTACTTCTTATCTTTTCACCTAGATATCAAATCACAGAAGGACTCTTCAGAAGGTTATTTAGATAGAGCAATATTTTCTGAGATCTGGAACAAGCAATCATATAGGTCAGCTGGGAGACAACAGCAGAATCATTTTGATTTGTACCAAGACAAAAAACAAAGCAGGCCAAGTGACAGCAAGACATACAAAAAAACAAGGCAGGGGGATGGATCCTGGAAAAATGGAACAAAATGGAACAAGGAAAGAAATGGGCTTAGGCAACAGCAATAACGTGCTTGAAGTTCACTGTGACAATCTGATCACAGGCCAAGGAAAACCCCTCTGAGCAGCCCAAATCAGCCATGGCTATATATTGATCAGGTTACTTTTCCCATGCCTGGCAAGACTCAGCATCAGTTCAGCTATATATTTGACATGATATATTATGGTCATGGAAATGCCATAAACAGTTCTGAACAGCACACCGACCCCAAAGAGTGTTGCTGCTGTTACTGGAGGGCTGATTTTGAGCTCTAAGTTTAGATGGTTTGCAACGTCTGGCAGGATTGAGCGGTAGTTGATGCATAATGTTGTATCATACGTCTGTCATCCATGAAACAAAGGCCTTATGGCCTTAACTAAAAACTCATTCAAATCAATAAGGAAAAATAAAAGAGAGATACTGAGAAAATTCTGAGTGAATTCAAATCAGGTTTGCATCACTACTTTACTTTATTGCTTTGTGTTTGGTCTGTAACATCCAGGCACATGTTTTGCAGGGCCAAAGTCAAAGGAAACATGGTCTGAAGGACCTTAAAGCCCAGCCCGTCCCCCAGGACCAGGCACAGGGATGGCAGCCTGTCACCCAAAGCCAAAGGAAACACGGTCTGAAGGACCTTAAAGCCCAGTCCGTCCCTCAGGACCAGGCACAGGGATGGCAGCCTGTCACCAGCCTCCCACAGCACCCAGCCACAGGTGGGAGCATGCACCCAGCTCTTTACCATGTCGCATCTCCTTGCTTTTCTTGCAAACCTTAGCTGAAAGGAGGCGGTAAGGATTACTAAGGAAAGAACACATTTTATCTAAGTGGATCTTTAGATCCACTTCATCTTAAGTCCAGAGGACTGAAGGCAGTTTTGGGACCAGAACCAATTGCCACTGTACTCAGGTTTTTGGAATATGTCAGTCCCACTTAGCTCCAGGCTCACTGCTGTAGCGCAGTCACTGTGTTGTTCATGATGTTCAGTCTTGATGAACTTGCATAAAGCAGCTAGTGAGATCAGCCTACAGCTTTGTATTGAAACAACCAGGAAATATAACCCCTAACCCCTGTCCTCTTTTTCTCCTTTGTTCCTCCAGAGCTTTTGCATATGTACCCATTAAGTTAAAGATACACCATGACCAAATGCCCATGAGCAGAAAGTAGTGTTTAACTCTTAAAAGGACACAAGAAAGGATAAATTAGATTAAGCAAGGTCAGACCAATGCATATGAATTATGGATAAAACTATAGGGAATGACAAGGAAATTTAATCTTGCAAGGTTTTGGTGATAGCAGAAACCACAGGTCTCACAGTGGACTCAAAATGTGTTAATGTCCTGTTTCTAATTCCTATTACCTCTTCCCACCTCCAAGAAACCTGGAGATAACTAGGTTTAGAAGCACTGACTGGTAATGCACTTAGAGTCCTTAACACATAACGTGCAGGATCATCTCAGTTGAAGCGTCTTTCCATTACAGTATGGACAGACAGAAACAAAATATCTTTGCAGCCTTAACATAAAAACATGTGAAAAACTGATCTTTTTCCGTTTTATGTCAATTTTAAAAATTGAGGAAAATATAGCAAGTAAAATAAAGCACTTTATAAATGTAAAAATTCAGATTTGTTTCATATTTTCTCTGGAATATATAATTTTTTTTAACGCAGTCAAGCAATGTTTTTAGAAAAAATCCATTGTTTTGTTTTAAAGACTTCATCTTTTACTTAAAAATTTGGCAACAATTCAGTTAAACCAGATGAGCTCTTGGAATCTTTTGGTATTGTCACATCCATCTCTTGTCAGTGTAGCTGCAGCTGAGACACTTGCTTCAGTTATATATACAATACCACAATGCATACATTCACCTTCTTGCTTTCACCCACACACCTACCTGCACAGCTCCTGGAGTTCCCCACCTGTAAATGCATGGCAAAAAAACCCTTTCTTGACAGATAAGGCTTTTAAAGAAAAATTACACTACATTATTACTACCACCACTCCTCCCCCAAATTTGGAGGTAAGACTGTAATTTTGAGAAGTGCATAAGTACACTGCCATGGCAATGCAATTCAACCAGGAGAATAGTTTAGGTATAACTGTTCAGTTAGAAGAGAGAGAAGGAATTGGTTTGCTGCAGCATATGCTCTGTCAGAGAAAGTTAGCTGTCACACAAGAAACATCAGTGCAGCCATAACAGTATCCCCACCTGGTCAAGAGAAAAAAACCCACCAAAACAGACTAGACAAACTGACAGGGTTAAGTAATGGGCAGGAATACATACGTCTTTTATTTTTGAGCAGATCAGGTGAAGGAGATGTACCTGAATTTAAAAAAAAAATCTCCTCTTCATTTATTTAACATTTTTTTAGTTATATCTGATAGCTATACATGGTAAAGCTCTCTAGAAATAATACATAGACTTGTGCATAAACTCAGGATTCTTTGTTATCTGAACCTTTTCTTCATCATGTGTGTAATCTCCATTTCAAAATCCAAATTTCAATATACTCCATTTTTTCCCAGCAGCAATGGTCTCAAAATATGTATAAGATATGGTTCACAGGAAGAAGCATTTCCATCTCTTTGGGAAACATAGAACTAGGGTGTGTTTTTTCAGGAATTTGTTATTTTATTTACTTTGCATCCAAACTTAAAGGGGCATGGCAGAGCATCTGGCAACATAAACTGAGTTCAAGAAATAAATGTATGAAATTGGCAAATTGTTCTCTTTGAGAACATGAAAGCTGTGGAGAAAATTAAATTATAATTACATTTGAATGCACATACATTTTTTTTATTGAATTCAAGAACAGGAATTAACAATTAGAATACATAAATCCAAAGTTTAACCTCAAATACAAAATAATAGCCCACAGTATAATCTGTAGATTGTATATAAAAATAGAGCATTAATGGTTTTGAAGTCTGCAGTCAAACAGCCTTATTTATGTAGAAAGATATAAGCACAATGAAGCAGCACTTAACTACACAGTTAAGGTCTGTAGATCACTGCTTTATATCAAAGAAAAATAATAAAAAAAAATCAGTTTGGAAATGTAGAGGTTCAACAGCAACATCAAATTGTATGGTCCTCCAGACAAAGCCAAGCATGTTTTTTGAAGACTGCTGAACCAGTGAAGAACTAAAATGACTTTTAGCACTCTGTCTGAAATTCCTGCTTATGCAATTTATTTTGAGAAAAAATAATGCTTTTTAAGGTGCTAAATATAGAAGACTAATTCCAGGTGGAATATCAGAAGGAACAGAGTAATAGGTTGCATAAGCCTTCAAGACATAAGGTAAGAACAAAAGATATTAATCCTGGCAGTTTGCTATTGACTTTCAGTAAATTGATTTTATATACTTTGACTGGGAAGCAAATGGGTTCACACACAGATTTACACCAAAGTAGCTGTAGTGTGTATTTGCCATAACTCCCAGTTTTTCTCATTGCAGCCTGTCTTTGGTGCTCAGACCATCTTTAGCTTCAGGCAGTCAATTAAACTAAAATGAAACCAGCTGGCAGCTCTTAAAATCAAATGAGACGATCTCTACACAGACTTGCTGTTTTTTCCACTTTAGTTAAAGATCATCCATCTAATGAAATCAGATTAAGTGTGTGCATCCTACACTGACTTCTTCCTTGCTCTTTTTGCTTTGTTTTTAGTGATGGAGTGCATCATCTCCTGCTTGATTCGGATATTTGTCTAAAACTATGAAAACTGATTTCCTTGGGGAAAAAAGAAGTATATTTACAGTGTTATTTCTGTAATTCTGTTGGCTTGAAGATAGGGTAGATTTTTTCAAGAATTAAATTCAGGAAGAAAAATCTGGCTTTGCTCACATTCTTGATGGTGGCAGATAGATCACACAGACCCCAGGAGCAGGAGCAGCACCTTCAAATGAGCCTTTCCAGCTGCTGGACTTGTAACTTGACAAAGAAGCTGTTGTCCATCATGTGTTGAAGTCTACTGGGTTGAAACCATAAGTACAGAGAGATTCAGTTATGGTATTTAATGGTAAAGATGGAAATGTGCAGGAGCCTGACCCACTGCTTCTCTTTCCTTCATTGCAGTAACTCCAGGCAGAAAAGATACCCCATAAGCACTTTGGGAAGCAATGGGGAGCTGACTGATGCTGTCCAGAGCTGAGGTCTAATTCAGAAAAACTGTAGGAGACCACCTCATGAGGCTAGGGTGAGGTCATCCCAATACACTCCTTTGGGCTGTGTCTGGCAAATTGAGAAAACACTTCATCCAAGTGCCTGCCTTGGGGCAAGGATCCCTGGGTCTTGTGCATGGCACCAGCCTGCCCCAGGACCCCTGAGAAGTACTCAGCAGGGCAGCAGGTGGGTTGGCTGGCAGAACATGGTGGCAGACCCAGCTCGCAGGAACAAGCCTTTAAAAAAAAAACTTTTTAAATAAAATCTTCAGTAACTATTTTCTTGTGAAACACTCATATCATTTAAAGGATAAGCTTTGGGAGATAAGCATAGAAGGGTGGGAAACTGGGAAAATCCGATCAGAGAAAGAGGAATCTCTAGAAATTCAGTGGTGCTTGCCAGAGGGTCAAACCCAGGGAAGCTCTGAGCGCAGTAGCTCCTGCAGACTTCAACATTTTTATTCTGGAATGTAAATGTTACATTAGGATTTGGATTGGACCTAAGAATTTAAACCCTCACTAACTACTGCTGGCACTTGATAGCTCCTTTCCATCAGTATTTCATGTTTGTAAGATTCTGAATAGTAGAGGAATAAGTCTGGCATATATTGCAACAAAGAAGTAAAAGAAACGAGGATGTGCTAACACCACTGCACATTCGATGCATTTCTTTTTTTTCAGTACTATATATCATTTCAAGCTACACAACAAAACCCACCAAATAATAAAACAAATTATAATAGACTTTTGGGTAGCAGAGGGACCAGAACATAAAATAACTGGAGCAGCAAAGTAGGGTACGAAATTCCAAAACATATTTACCTTCCCTCTTGAGTGGGTAGACCATAAAATGTTCTTGTGATGTTTAACATTGTTATTACTAGAGAGGTTTTAAACATTTGAAAGTTCCTTTCTTCTTGATCCTCTACAATAAGAGAATAAAGTTCTGGGGAAAATATAAAAAGGAAAAGAAAAACCTACTTTTCAATCTGTTATTGGGATTTGTCTTCCCTTTTTTAGTCAGTCTCTTCACCTTTGTGGAACTTAGCTTGGTCGTCACAGGAAATACAATCGGCACAAACTTACTGCCAGTAAAAACCTGATCTTCCCTACAGTCGCCTTTGCCTTCACTGATGTCATGTCTCCCACTCAATGAAATACTGAACCTTATGCCCAGCTTCACCCATCTGACTATCTCTGTTTGGCATACTGGCATACTTTTGGGGGGATATGACCTAAATACAGACTAGGAGAGCTTGTCCAAAACAAACTCCAAGAACCACTTAAAAACCAATATTCCTTCCAAAAAAAAAAAAAAAAAGAAAATTAAGTGCAATTTCCATATCAGTAGACCTCTTAAGTCAGGAATAAACAAAGGGCAGTGGAAGGAGACACTCCGTTCAGATGTTTCTGTGACTGCTGGCAGGAAAAATTGAATATTTTACAATGAAAGATTGTATATTAAATTTATCAGTGACTCTTTGGGCAAAATTGCAAATGAAGCACACCTCACTTCATGCTAGATGTGCAGTTAAATGAAGAATATACCACCCTATCTCTCACTATACAACATTTTAAGGAACTCATTTATCAGCGTTTTGGAGAAAGCTTTTAAAGTTCATTCTGTTCAGAATTCTGTTCACCCATCATATTTCTGCTATCACTGCTCTCTCCATCTTTACTGAGATAGATTTTCATGAGAAGAAAGCAAGCACTATTAACAGATCATCAGCTCCTCAGGACTATGTCAACAACCTGTGGGGGAGAAGAATGACAAGAAGAGGCATAAAAGTCATGAGAAGAAAATGCTTACAAATCATTAGTTCTGTTTCTTCAGTCAAATCTATTGTACCATCCCAGCTCTGCTTCTTCCCCAGCTCCACTTACCTATGCTTTGCTCAACAGTGATTCTTATGCACATGATGAAATTACTTTCTACCTAATAAATCACATGCACTTTTTTTTTTTTGTATTTGTAATCTCAAGTCTCTGTATTTCTTCCTTCACTGAAACAAAGAAAACTAGGATGTGAAAGAGAAACACACACTTACATCCAGCTAAATAAACTTCTCAGAAAATTGAAGGTAGCTTTGCTGACTGTGCCTTACTTACATAGTTTCCATGGTAAAAACTTCAAAATTGCAGACTCTGCTCGAGGATGAAGGGATAAGGAGGTACAAATAAGTCATTATTAACTACCTTTTTTGTGCAATTTACAGACACATGGAAATGTTTTAAAAATCAGGTTTTGTCAGCAGTATAATTGGAAAAGTGAGATTTTGCAAAAACTCAGTGAAACTTCTGCTAAACAAGAAGCAGTGTATTTTGGGAGAGAATTCTTTAAAAAGAAAACCAGGAACACTAAGAACTTTGATTCCTCTCACGGCCTGGTTTCCTTCTGTCAAACATTGAACATTCTCCACTTTAGAAGTACAGTGAACAATAAATATATCAATATATAAAAACAAATAAATAAAAAGTAGAAGTTTAGAACAGCGGGAGTACCTTGTGATTTGGGGTCAAACTCAGCAAAATTTTTCATTAAGGAAAGAAGAAGGATCTGGAACCCTTTCAGTATTTGATCAGATAAAAAAATATTTCAATCTTCAAAACAATATGTCATTTAGAAATTAAACTACATTTTGTTATTCTTACAGACTACAAGAAAATGAACCCTTTGCTTAAGTGCAGTTGATTGATACATTGCAAGATCTATAAATGAATCTGCTTAAATTTTTGTGGTTTTTTAATAAATTCAGTTTCAGCATACCTAAAAGATTTTCCTTTTTCCAGTGTTCCTATGTGGAACCTGAATCCCCACCAGATATATATTGCTGTCATAGCCCTGTCTGACATCCATTTCAGCAGGGAGCACACAGATTCTGGCAAGATCAAGGAGATGTGCTACCTTGCAGGATGCTCTGCTAGTTGACGTGGTCTGCCTGGCACCAGGGCAGCACCATGGCATTCCTTCTTGCGTGACTCAAAATACACACATATACAGCACATACATATCAATGAAGTGCCTGGGTATACCCATCATGTTCATGTAAGTCCATATGTAACTCTTCCATGTATTAAGAAAGATCTAATACAAAAAGCTGGCAGTGGGTTTTATGGAAGCCTCAGAATCAGTGGAGTCCCACAAAAAGCCTGTCTGTTTTTAAACGTAGTCGCTATTGCCCTCTCAAGAGAAAATGCACAGCTGCTGGCTTCCTTGAAGACTCTACTATAGAGGTAGCAGGACTAATAGCAAATGCCCCTACGTGTTACTGTTGTATTTATTGCTCAGAATCACTGGAAGCAGTAACACCAGCTGGTTAAATAAAAGAGCTGTACTAAAATGTTGTTATAGAAAGCCTCCTCACACAGAGATAAATACTGAGATCAAGGCTCTCAGAGGGAAGAATGTCAAGTTAGGACATGAAAGGAAAGTAAGGGGAAAGAAAAGAAGCTGGAAAGAAGGTTAGCCATAATCTCCAAATGCTTTCTGTTGTAAAACTTGAAATCAAGATTAATTTTATTCTCATTTAAACTTGATAGAAAGGAAATATCCCCAGGATATAATTTTGGATAGGGTACCATACTGGGGCACATCAGTTGCTATTTTATCCTGTCAGGCAAGGAAGGTGAAAACTCCTTAATTGGCTCCCATGGAAATTTTGAAGTCAAAAAGCAGAAAAGGTCTCTTGCACAGGAGGGAAGAAACAGCTGGGAAAAAAGGATCAAAAGGAACACTATTTGCTTCATGCAAATATTCTTTGACCTCACTAACAAAAATGAAATGTGTAGGAAAAAATTTATGGCGAAGCCAGAGAATTAATTCCCAGCACTGTTTTTGAACACTTATTTTTGTTTTCAAAGATTCATTACCATACTAATACAAATTGTACACAGTGATGGATCACTATAAAGGCAAGGAGTAAGTGCAGTCTTGTGGTTAGAGAGGTCTCTTGAGCCTCTTTTCTCTTTGGCTCTGCTTGTGACTTCTCACGTGATACTGGGTTGATGAGTCATTTAAGCCTCTCAGTAATTCACGTTATTTATCAATGAACTGAAGAGATGTTTTTGATGAAAAGTACGAGCTCAGTTTTGCTATTATCAACTTTCAGCTTCAGTAGCTTTGAAAGCCAAGGATGCTGGACAATAAGCTTAAAGTATGATTCAAACAGCAGAACCTCAATATGCTGTGCAAGAGGCTTAGAGATTTGTCAGAAGGGCTTTAATGCTAAGACACCAATAGAGATGCACAGCACACTCCCTGGGTACAGGAAAATGCTGCTTCAAGCATTTTCCAAGTCAGGATAAAATTAATTACAATATTTTTAAATTAAAACAATATACAAAGCTGAGCTTTGCGGCGAATGAAGAGACATGATGCAGCTTGATGCAAGCAAGTTGTCCCTTTATTAGTGATTTTCTTACAATTATATACGTTTCTATCTTCTACATATTACACACTGATTGGTTAAATCTTAAACATAAAAAACACTGATTGGTTGACATTTAAGGCACACCGTTAAAACAATAGGAACTGATTAGTTTACCTTGTCATAGCAACAATTTCTGTTCTAAGATTAGGGGGTTTCTTCCTACGTGGCTTTCTTAATTAATAAAGTTCCTTATCGGCACTATCCGTTCCCTTATCTGGCTATTTGTTCCTCTGTGTCCATCTGGTTGCCATCTCAACTGCAACGGCTCAAGAGTCTGCAGTTAGCTTGCTCCTTTGTTCCCAGGGCTTGTGCCCTACAAGCTCTAACATGTCTCTATTCATCAGGCTAACAGTACTTGGACTCTTGTCCTTGAGGCCTTGTCCTGCATCTCCCCTTTCCTGTTGTACAAAAAGAACCCTTGAAATCGAATGAGTTGTTAATTTTCGTAAGCATTGTAAAAGACTAGGTATAAGTAATAAAACAAACAAAAAAGCAACTAAAGCATATATAATCATCTTCACTAAACTTCTTAATCATCCTGAAATACCCCAACCACTAAACAGTTTATCTAACCAATCCCAAGTATCACTTTGTTGAAGATGAGAAACTCCATTCTTCAATCTTTGGATGCTAGCACGAATTGATTCCGAATGATCTGAAAGGTTCATGCAACACATCCCTTCAAACTCTTCACAACCATGACCTTGTGCCAGAAGCAAAAAATCTAGTGCAGCTCTATTTTGTAATGTCACATGGTGAACACTATCAACATCTAATAAAAGACCAGACAGGGCACTGCTTGTGGCATTAGTTTGTTTGGCAAGCGAACAGCCAAGCTTATTTAATGTTGCCAGAGCATTTCCTGCAGCAGCTCCAGGCAACAAAAGAGATGCAGTAAAGCATTGGCCAAAGGACCAAAATTGCATGTTATCATCACAATCGGGGGCAAATGCATGAGTGCTACGCTTTGTCCTTCAAGAGTAGCGATGTAAAATCATAGATGTGTTAGGAGTCAGGACAGAAAGTCGCCCCAAACTACACGGACCTCCTTTTATATGAGAAGGAATGATGGGCCATGCTCAATCCCCACAAATAAAAAATACTCCAGCAGGTAGTGAGAGCGGAGCATTGCTAGATTTAGACAGGTTGTTAGCAGTATAATTACACCAGATACTTGCATTTCTAAAAACAGGATGAATAGGGGAAACGTCCCATGCCCTGGATTGATTCTTTCCCATGTAGTTAAATTTTATGCAAAAATCCATTTTTACAGAGCCAAGAAGTTCGATTTCCTGTGGTTCCAAAGTGGCCAGTGGGAGATGGGGTGTCCATACATCCCAATTATCTGTCACATTTTTTGATACGTTTTTGGGTGGAAAAAGATTTGGAAGGTTTTTAGGTATAGGCCATTCATCTAATGGTAAGCCCACAAGACGTGGAAAAAGGCTGATCTGGAGTGGCCATAGCAAGACACAGAGTATCCTGTCCAGTCAAGTTCGCCAGCGTACCTCAAACATTTACCTTTGGTAAAAAAGGGGGATAAGAGCTACCTTCAATAGGCCAAGGTCCAGATGTGAACATCATTATCCGTATCAATGATAACGCTTGTTTCTCCTTTTCTTTTGCCATCGTCTTTTTACAACCAGCCATTCTTCTGGTCGTACTGTCCACGACTGAGGCACTGCAATTGATTGTCCACACTCTAATCCTACAATAATGTTCTCATTAATGATATGAATTCTGCCTACTAATATAATATATTGAAACAACACCCATGCAATAGCCCGTACTTCTAGGCTTTCAATCAATGATAAAAAGTTTATAAAAACAAAGTGTGGCAAAATCTCAGAACCTACTCCTATAACTCCCTCTATCTCCACAAGAGGTTTTCCCATAAAACGCTCAGCCCACTGTATCTGATTAAACCTTAATAGCTGATTGTAACACCCAAAACACATCCAATGACCCCATCTGTCCCTTAGTCTTACAACTCGCCAGCGATCCTGATCACAGAGTTTACAATGAATCTTGATCCACGGTCGACAAAATGGTCCATGTTCATAACAACATAACTGTAGAAATCGGGACACTGTCCAATCTGGTTCGTGACAGTGTCGTTGAAAGTTGATATAAGGTAAGATAATATCTGCTATTGGTGCTGTCAATGCGTTGGGGATCCGGTCTAGTCCAAACTCTTTACGTTTGTTAAGTGGTTTGATCCAGGGTGATAGTGTTCGTTTTAGGCGCTGTAAAAAGCGAAATCTATATTCTATGTCCTGATTTTGGGTATTTGACATTAATGCAAAACAGAGATCCTCACACAGTTTTTATTTCATTCTGTAGGGTCGGTGTCGGTATCAGTTGTCTGCGGTAAAGATTCACGGAAAAGTCTTACATTCTTCGCTGGGATCCATCTCCGACCTTTTTCTGTGGAGACACAAGCATAACCTTTTCCCCATGTAACAAGAGGATATGGTCCCATAATTTTACCTGTTTCTGGATCTCGGACCAATACTGGGGCTTTAACCCGTGCCTCGAAGGAG
Source organism: Falco peregrinus (assembly GCF_023634155.1). Lineage (NCBI taxonomy): Eukaryota > Metazoa > Chordata > Aves > Falconiformes > Falconidae > Falco > Falco peregrinus. The sequence goes on from NC_073739.1 coordinate 36,053,570, forward strand.
GTATTTGCAGTAAAATGTTGAACTATCGGTGGGTTGTTATCTATTAAAGAACAATTTAAAAAATTAAAAACATACAATGCTTTCTGTAACCGTTCCTCTGGAATAGCCATTCCTATTCCCCCTTTTTGTTGTTGTAATAGATGTTTTAGAGACTGATGAGACCGTTCAATGAGAGATTGACCGGTGGGGGAATGAGGAATGCCAGTAATATGAGTTATACCCCATAGGGCAAAAAAGGTTTTTATAGTTGTTGAAACATAAGCTGGACCATTATCTGTCTTTATCTTTGAGGGAATACCCGAAGTAGCAAAAGCACGCATTAAATGTCTACGAGCATCTCGTGCCTTTTCTCCTGTGTGACAAGAGGCAAACAAGGCACCTGAAAATGTATCAAAAGAAGAGTGGATATATTTAAGGTTACCAAATTCAGAATAATGTGTGACATCTGTTTGCCATAATTGTAGGCTTTGTAATCCTCTAGGGTTAACTCCTGCAGCAATTGATGGGAAAGAATGTTTTTGACAATCAGGACAGACAGCAATAATATTTGACGCTTGTTGAGAAGTAAGGTCAAACTGTCGTTTAAGAGCTCCAGCATTTTGATGGAAAAAAGAGTGACTCAGTTTAGCTTGTGCAATACGGTCTGGCAATACTTGAACTGGTAACGTCAGTAGATCAGCCTGTCGATTGCCTTCTGCAAGAAAACCAGGTAGTGAGGTATGAGACCTAATATGCATAACAAAATAAGGCGCAGATTGAGAGTCCAAAAGGAAAATAAGTTCCTGTAATAGGGTAAAAAGTTGTGAATGTGAAACATTCCGCAGCACAGAAGCTTCAGCTCGTGTGACAATGCCTGCAACATAAGCAGAATCAGTAACAAGGTTGAGTGGTACATTCCATTTTCGGAAAACGCGAACAACTGCATTCAGTTCTGCTATTTGAGGTGAACCGAGGTCTCTATGTCCGAGTCCCATCGTCTCCGTTGATCATCCCACCATAGAAGAACAGATTTATGTGATTTGCCTGATCCATCTGTAAACACAGTAAGTGCCTGTAAAGGTTGTTCACTTCTTTTTGGTTTTAACATCAGGTGAAAGTCAATGTTAAACAGTTTGTGTGAAGGTGGATGAGAAGTTATTTGACCTGTATAGTCAGCAAGTGCCATAACAAAGGTGTCTGCTGATAAAGCCATTGTAAGTATACCGTTGTTATTGGTAGACAAATACAGACAAAATCCTTCCCTGATAAGGTTAACAGGCGTGATCTAGCTTTAACAATCAGAGAGGCAAACATTTCATGTTGTGTCAAAATAGTTTTTGTAGACTGGCTAGGTAAAAAGATCCATTCAATAATTAACAAGGGGTCTGAGTTCTGAAGGTCCCATTGAAATATCAGGGCATGAGGCTGTCGTGCAGGATTTAAAATAATCAAGTAAAAAGGTAGTTCAGGGGCCCACCGGTGGGCCTGTTGAGAAGCAATAGCTGAGGCAACCTTTTGTAAAGATGCATCGGCTTCAGAGTTAAGGTTACGTGGAGAACAAAGATTAGTGTCCCCTTTTAATAGTTCAAACAGAGGACCCAAGTCTGTATTAGAAATTCCCAATAGTGGTTGAACCCAATTTATTGTTCCCAGTAATTTTTGTGCATCATGCAGGTTTCTTACATTGGTATTGATCTGCAATGGTTGAGGAGCAATAGTTTGTGCTCTTATTCGCCAGCCCAGATATTTCCAAGGGGGAAACTTTTGGACCTTTTCTGGTGCTATACAGAGACCTGCCGAATTCACGGCAGCTGTGACAAGGGCTACAGCTTTCTCCATGACTTCGTGATGTTGTGCTGCCACTAAAAGGTAGGCATAGCATTTCGGACAGGACTGAGTATTTTCGCAACATACCATTGACACATTGTAGGACTGTTTTTCATACCTTGTGGCAGTACAACCCACTGATATCTCTGCAACGGAGCTTGCATGTTGATGCTTGGAATTGAAAAAGCAAATTTTGGGGCATCATCTGGATGTAACGGGATACTGAAAAAACAATCTTTAAGATCTATGACAGTTAGATGCCAATGTCGAGGGATCATACTTGGAGACGGGAGCCCGGGTTGGAGAGCTCCCATATCTTCCACAGCATCATTAATTCTTCTAAGATCATGGAGCAAGCGCCACTTGCCAGTTTGTTTTTTAATGACAAAAACTGGTGAGTTCCATGGGCTAGTAGAAGGTACAATGTGTCCTTTGGACAGTTGCTCTGAGACTAAGTCTTGAAGTGCGCGAAGTTTTTCCAAAGGAAGGGGCCATTGATTCACCCAAATAGGATCATCAGTTTTCCAGGTTATTTTTAGGGTGTCGCGCACCTCAATGGCCCCATCTAAAAATGTGTACGGATAGACATTCCCCATTGTGACAACACATCACGTCCCCACAAAACCATAGGGACAGGTAGTACAAAAGGTTTAACAGAAGCCACATGTCCCTCTGGTCCTTGAATTCGAATTAGTTCCAAACTCTGACGACTGTTACCGGTCCCCCCTATCCCAGCCAGGGCCTGAGAGACATTAGTCAGTGGCCATTGCGGAGGCCATTTGGCTTGAGAAATTACTGTGACATCAGCTCCAGTGTCAATGATTCCATTTAGTGCTGTTTGTTGGCCATTGTAAATAAGGGTACACTGATACATAGGTCGCTGTGGAGAAATGGATTGTACCCACAAAATGTGAGGTAACCCTGTGGACCCAAAACCTCCTCTCCTCTGCGGAGGGTGATCAGTGGTAAGAGAGCTTACCCTTGCTGGAATCAGAATCAATTGCACTATTCGACTACCTTGAGGTATCGTACAAGGTGGAAATGGAGTCCATGCCATAATTTTGATTTCGTCCACACTGTCAGAGTCAATAACATCTGGTAAAACAAATAGACCAGACAACGTTGTGGAAGATCTACCAATTAATAGAGCTTGTGTATCAGGGGGTAATGGTCCTTTGACATTTGTTGATAATAAATGAACCGAGGAATCGAGCAACATTACTGTGTGTGAGGTTGCCAGGTCCAATCCGGCACTGCCTGAGGTTGCTGGACAGAGACTTGAGGTGTCGGTGCTTCTCTCCGAGCTTGTTGAAATGTCAGCTGTGGCATTTGTGTCTGCGCGCATCGCTGCCCCGTGCTCCGTGATCGGTTTCCCTGTATCGGTTGTCCCTGGAAGTCATACTTAGATCGACATTGATTAGCATAATGACGCCCTTTCTGACATTTCAGACAAACTCCAGGACCAGGAGGTTGTTGTTTATTCCCCGCAGCCCGACCACAACCATAGCAATTCCCCACACCACGCATCGTTGCAAAAGCAGCAGCCATAGCTTCAAACTTGTGGTCAACCGTGCCGATTCAGTTACATGCTTCCACCATTTCCACCAGAGTGGGGTTCGGGTTGGGAAGAGATTTCAATAGCCTTTTACAATCAACATTAGCATTTTCAACAGCTAGTTTTGTTAACAATATATCCCGAGCTGCCGCATTATCTACTTGTCGTTCCAAAGCCTGTTTTAGTCTATCAATAAACTGCATATAAGGTTCTCAAGACTCCTGGGTGATGTTAGTAAAAGCTTTTTGTGGCTGTTGTACATCAGGAACCTGGAAAAAAGCCTTTTTCGCTTCTTCCCTAATTGCCTCGAGAGCCGCACGGGGGCAGTTTTGAACCTGTGCTACAGGATCAGCATGTGCACCGGTGCCTGTAAGATGTTCTGTTGTTAGTGCAGCTAATGCAGCATCATTATGATTAACATACGTGAGCAAGAGTGCTTGCAGTCCTCCTCTCCAATGTGACTCCCACAACGCGTATTGAGTCGGGGTTAGTAGCAATCGTGCTAAAGATTTCAAATCATGAGGAGTCATGATGTAAGTATCAAACACAGAAGATAACAGGCTTATAAAATAGGGAGAAGAAATACCATGTTCAGTAACTGTGCGGCGCAGTTCTTTAACAACCGAAAAAGAAAGAGCCTCCCATGGTGCTCCCCCTGCCCGACCCTGAGTATACAAGACCGGAGCAACTATAGTTTTAGCCATTTCTAGATCCCCCTCCTTTAAGGCTTGTTTCTTTATTTTTGTCCACACATCACGTAGATCAGGAGGGTATAGATCAGGTTCTTGTTTAGGGTCTACCAGTCCCGGGTCAAAGGGATCTTCTTCTGGCAGATACTCCACTGCATTGACACCCAGGGGTTTAGAGCACTGTGACTTAGAGGCTGATAAGGAGGGAGCTAAAGGAGCTTGCAATTCCTCCTCCTCTCCTTCCTCTGGCTTTTCTTCCTGTGCTTTTATAGTCTCAAAAATAACTCTCCATGAAGAGAGCAGACGGTGGGACTCAATACTGTCTTTTGTTGCAGAATCCCACAATTTCACCCCTGTGTCGTCCCAAAGTTCCCGCGTGAAAACTGTAGATTCAGTCACTGCGGGCATATTTACTTGCACCCATTTGAGCATTGCTTTAAAGTCTTGCCCAGAAATATTTTTCTTATGTTTGTTAAGGAGACCTTTCATAAGCTCATATACGTCTCTTTCTGGGGAGGAAGCCTGATTCCCCATTACGGATTTCCCACAGCTCACCTCTCAACTCCGGAGGGATTTCTGCCGGCTCCTACTTCCTTTCAGCAGATCATTCAAAGTTCTGTGGGATTCGCTGCAAGTCGCTCAGATAGGTGATTCGAGATCCCCTCCACATCAGATCCTTCACCGGATCACGTTGGGGTCACCAATTTGCAGCGAATGAAGAGACAGGACGCAGCTTGATGCAAGCAAGTTGTCCCTTTATTAGTGATTTTCTTACAATTATATACGTTTCTATCTTCTACATATTACACACTGATTGGTTAAATCTTAAACATAAAAAACACTGATTGGTTGACATTTAAGGCACACCGTTAAAACAATAGGAACTGATTAGTTTACCTTGTCATAGCAACAATTTCTATTCTAAGATTAGGGGGTTTCTTCCTACGTGGCTTTCTTAATTAATAAAGTTCCTTATCGGCACTATCCGTTCCCTTATCTGGCTATTTGTTCCTCTGTGTCCATCTGGTTGCCATCTCAACTGCAACGGCTCAAGAGTCTGCAGTTAGCTTGCTCCTTTGTTCCCAGGGCTTGTGCCCTACAAGCTCTAACATGTCTCTATTCATCAGGCTAACAGTACTTGGACTCTTGTCCTTGAGGCCTTGTCCTGCAGAGCTTTACCTTACTCTTTTAAGTTACATAACAGCAGAGTAGTGCATTTTCTCTTCATCGAGACTTTTGAGATATTAATCACAGATTAATACTTAAACCTAACAAGTCTCATTTTCATAACTGATTTAAATACGAAATATTCTTATATCCATAGCTAGCAGTTGCAGCAGCAGTAATGATAAACATTTACTATTTTTTAAATGAAAAAAATTATATGCTGGCCATGAAACTAATGATCCTGTGTTCCCAGCTGTAGCAAAACACTCAATAAGAAAAGACAAAGAAAACTTAAAGGCTTTGGATAAGACTTTGCTTCCCTGGGAAGCAAATGATTGGGCTTACATTAAGTAGTATCAGATGTGTGCCAGCTACAGCTGCAACAGAGCAAAGAAGAAAAGGATTGTGGTCAATGTCAATTATTTCAAAAGCCAATTGATTTAAGGCTAAATGATTAGAAAAACAGTGCAGCAGACCTGAAAGGAAGTGTCCCCTCTATCAGTGTAATCCTCTGCTCCTGAAATTCCTCATGATGGAGATTGCCTGCTGATTGCAATTGGAACATTTTGTGTATAGGTATAAATGAACTTTAGAGTCACCTTTGCTTTGTCTGGCTGTAAGAGTTCTTCACTGAAGTATCCCAGACTTTGCTTTTATGTACAGCTTAGAATAAAGCAAAAGTGGAAAGAGGTGCTGGAAGGCAAGAGCAAAAATTGAATGGTCTGGAAATGTGAGAGGACTGATCTTGCTTGCAGTGCAGCCACTGAAAAGCTTCTCCTTGTCTCTCTAAATTTGAATCAAGCCCAGGGACTGACTGGATATAAAAGCACCTTCCTATTTCAGATGTTTTCACAGTAGATGGCACCCACTTGATCATCCAAACCTGTTCTCAGCTGTGGCTAGGACCTCTGACTTCCAGTGCCTGAAGATGTTCACCACATCAGAGGATTAATACTTCATATTTTCTCCCTGTGATGGCACGGCATGCTGTCAGCCGTCATGTTTCCCATAGGATCAAAGGAAACACTTCACCCAGGTTTTGCCTATTGCCAATCCCAAAGGTTCAGGGTGCCTTCTGATAGGGACTAAATCTGCCCTGATAAAATGGGAAGGCACTCAGGAGAATCATTTTCATCTAGGATAAAGAGGACCCTAGAACAATCATGCCTTACTGACACATTCTGGATATTGTTTAAAACTGTCGTCTTCTGTTATTAATGTAAGCAGTAGTCCCTAAACACATCCTTAAGCTTGTAGGTTAGCAGGCCTTGGGCACACTTTACTCCTAAGTGCTTGCTAGTGCACTGTGAGTCCCTCAATAGCAACTAATTATAGCAACTAACATCTCAGCCTGAGATTTCCCTGTGCTCATTATTGCTACGGTTTCTTTAAGCAGATTATTCAAAGTTTCTGAACAGCAGCCCTATCACACCAGGGAAGCTTACAATAATGGCTGCACATCTTCAAGCAATATGAAAACACCTCCCATGCAGCCTCAGTCCCCTAGCTAAGCAAAAACATTGGGGGGGGGGGGGGGGGGGGGGGGGCTATAAATCTGCAGAAGCTGTGACACAGCACAAATATTATAACTACTAGCACTGTAAACAATGAAGTTAAGATTATCTGAGAAAGATGGTAGGCAACAAGTGGTAATTCCACCATTATTACCACATCTTTTTCCTGTGTATTCTCACTGCAACATTTTTTTTTATACCTTATCTCAATGCAGTGTGTCCTGTTTTCAGCTGGGATAGAGTTCATTTTCTTCTCAGTAGCTGTTACAATGCCAAGTTTTGCATTTAGTATGATAATAAAGTAGATAACACACTGATGTTTTAGATGTTGCTAAGTCATGCTTACTCTAAATCAAGGGCTTTTTTGTTTCCCATGCTCTGCCAGTGAGCAGGTGCACCAGCAGCCGGGAGGGAGCAGAGCCAGGACAGCTGACCTGAACTAGCCAAAGGGATGTTCCATACCATAGAATGCCATGCTCAGTACACAGAGTTGGGGGTAGGAAGAGGAGGATGTTCTGAAGGAACATCCTTCAGAAGGATGAAGAACGAAGACAGATGAAGAAAGAAGGAGGGGATGTTCTGAGTTATGGCATTTGTCTCCCCGAGTAACCGTTACACATGATGGAACCCTGTTTTCCTGGCGATGGCTGAACCCCTGCCTGCTGATGGGAAGTGGTGAATGAATTCCTTGTTTTGCTTTGCTTGTGCATGTGGCTTTTGCTTTACCTATTCAACTGTCTTTATCTCAGCCCATGAGTTATCTCACTTTTACTCTTCCAATTCTCTTCCCTGTCCCACCCAGGAGGGAGTGAGCAAGTGGCTGTGGTGCTTAGTTGCCAGCTGAGGTTAAACTGTGACACAGTGGCAATGTTTTCTATACCAAGTACAGGTATGTTATTTTATGTAAAGAAAAGAAAGGATGATATGGCTTTTTCTTTAAAAAGATCTGACTAGTATATTTACACAACAGTTTGAAAACCTACTGATATCCTTATCTTTTCAGTGAAAACTCATTATGGAATGACTAGTTAAACACTTTGGCTTTTAGCTCAGCATTGCAGATCTTAAAGCAGTGCTTAAATAACAATTCTGAGAAAGCAACATGATTGTAAGTAAATATAGCTGAAGTGGTATTTTTTTCTCTGCACCCATACTTAAATATTTCTAGTTCTATACTGTAATCTTAAAATGCAGACTCTGCTTTACTTGGTTTTGTAAAATTCCATGTTTAATGTTTATGTTGCATTTCATCAGTCAAATTCTCTTCTGGCTTAAATGCTGAACAATACCACAGGACCACAAAATCCACTGGACTACAAATCCCTTCATATTTTATTTTGTTATTTACTGACTGTTCAGGGTTATGTTTGCTATTCCATTACTTACAGTATGTTATATTCTGCTTTATATTTCTTTTACTGTTTGCTTTCCCACTTGCTACAGTTTATTATTTTGTTTACTTGCAAGAACACTTTAAAAACCAGTAAAATCAATTTGCTTTTTTAAAATCTTGTTTTCTAATGTTTCAGAAGGGCATAAAAGAAATGGAAAGAAGGCTGAGGCACTGTCTCACAATGAGATGTGAAGCAATCCAGATGAGTTTCATATGATTAAACAGCTGACTTTTCCCAAAAGGAAGGGAAATGCCCAGCTTACAATGGGGTCTTCACTCTGTATTTTCCTTTTGAAAATTAAGGAGGTGCTTGGTGGCAGAGGTCTTTCTTGAAGGATGAGGATTTGCTACACATTTATTTATAACAGCATTTACTCATATGGAAGCCCTTCTTATCCAGGTTTCCTATATACATATCTAAATACTGGTGTTGCTGAAGACCTCAAAGGACCAAACTTTATTGTGGTGGCTAGGAAACAGCAGAATCAACCCTGAATCTGTTTCTTCCCCTGCCCTTTGAACAATATATGAGAAATAGAGAAAACACGAAGTCAGAAAAGAGTGAGAAGAGGAACTTTACATCTCTGACTGGGGGCATCACTTATTTTCCTTAAGTATTGAGGTTACGGATGATGAAGAAAGCCTAAAAGACTCTGAAGCAGAGCTGTTGAAGGAGGCAAAGGATAAAAGAGACTTTTATTTCTAGGCCTTCCTTATGCTAGGAAGGCAAAAATAGACCAGCTGCTGTTTTAACAAACCTGAGTGACTAAAGAACAGAGACAACCCCAGGACTCTGTACATTTCTTCATTGCCCACTAAGGTGTGATCTCTGGCATGGGAACAGGGGCAAAGCAAGGAAATGCAAAAATCAAGTTTTCTGTGTTTTCCCCTTTCCACCCTGAGATGTTAATGGTGGACAGTGAGAATCTGTACCACAGTTATATGCTACAGAGAAAACAGGAGATCCTGCAGGATATGCAGATACATTGTGATGCCACACATCACGGTCCTCCTCTGCTTCCTTTGTATCTGACTGGCACGTGGGTCCAGCTTTTAAAGCAGGCCCCATCACATCTGAAAGACTTTCATTTCAGTTTGAAGGTAGCTTATAGAAAGGCTGTATTTCTACAGTTATGTTCCCTGGTTGGAAGCACTGCACTACATCTGCCTTAGGAAGCAATGAACCGAGACTGATTTGCGAGATCCCTGACTGGTACCTGGAATAAATTCCAGTGGACTCTGCATCATGTCCTGCACTCCTACTGCTGCAGAGCAAGATGCTGAATGACAAAACCAGGAACCGCATGGATGGACATGCAGCAACACTAAGGAGAAGGAATTATCTGTGTAATTCATATCATACAGATCCTATAAAGCTCTTGAAACAATACTGAGGATGTTAAGGACACCCACCTTCTCAGTTCACTTTATTTTAATCCTGCTGGAGTTAACATTTCAGTTCTACAGCTTACTGTGCCTATCATTTAAAACTGCTCAGGAAAACACCTTCATGAATTTCCTGAGCTCAGAATTGCCCAGAGGAGTGCCTCCTGCCATCTCTCAGCTGCTTCCTGCAGCACGTGCTGCTGCCAAGTCACACCACCGTCCTGCTGCAGCCAAGAAAACGGGCATGTAAAACTACTACAATTAAATGGGAGGAAATCTTCCTGGCTTAACAGCATGGTGTCACAGAACACTCGCTACATCTCTTGACAGCAAAGCACTTGGCAGAAACGCAAGTAAGCACAGCTTGCCCTCAACAGGATTAGGACCAAGGGTGGTTTTTTCATTTTTAAATGGCTGCCCACAGTGGTGGCATTTGAGGATACCATTCTGTGACTTGCCTGCATAAGAGCAAATTTCCTGTTTCTGCATTACTGCTTTTCCAAAATGGGAACTCTGTCCCAAACTTTTGGCAAGTATTTCTTTGAGTTCAGTCCTGGGTGACTTGCTCAGGCACATACAGTAAAGTAACACAGAGTCACTGCAGGTCCCTTAACCCCTAGGTCAGGCCCATTCTCCTTTGACATCATTGTCCTAAGAACCAAAGGTGTGAAAAAAAACACATCTAAGAGAAACTAAGTCTTTCATTAATGCAAAGAATTTGGCATTTTAAACATGAATAAAATTTATTCTCATTTTATTCTTAGATCTGTAACAGTCTACCAAAGAATATTTATTATGTTACTTCTCTGCTATATGACAACGGCTCTGCAGGCAACACGCCTCATTTGAGGACTTCTGTACATTGCTTTGAGGCAAGAAGTTCTATATGAAAGCATTTCAAGGTTTCTTCTAAAAAGAACTTAAAACCAGTTCTGCTACTGAAATTTCACATGAATTAGGAGCCAAAAATTAAATTCAGTAAACAAAGAAATTATTCCAAGGAAGAAGAGAGATCAAAATTACCATGGTTTTTATCTACTGCCTTATATATGCACAGCAGCCTATAGGGACCCATTTTTTGAGGCACATGCTTACTTTCTCTCCATCTCTCATCTCATTTTCTTCTGATGTGAGTTTTTTTCCTGCCTGGGGAGTGTGCAGAACTCTGAAAATGGCTCTGTAGCATCTGCTGATGCTCTTTATAATTACATTTCCTTGTGCTGAAATTTTGAGACTAATACTTTAGGTTTGGACCAAAAGTTGAAGGTCAGTTCTAGCCATTTTTTACTATTTCCTTTCATGAAATGATTTTATCATCACGGGTGGAACGATCCCCCATGCATCCAGCTGTGCAATAAAGGGATGCCTGCTTCTTAATGCTAGATTAGTGTTAAGGGGTTTTCTTATTCCCGATTTCGGTGACAGTACTGCTGATGTCATTAGTGATGCCAAAGGCAGTTATCACAGTGAATGGATTTCATGGGGATAACTGAGGCATTCACACATGCAAGAGCAAGAGAAGAAATGCACCAGTATATATGGTACACATAGGAACATTATTTTTCAGTGACATTTCAAGAAAAACCCAGATATTTTCACAGTGGAAATCTCAGAGGTTTTTTTCCTCCCTTGATGAATGGAAGCAGACATTTGAAAAGTTCATTGCAGCTTGACTAGTTCCTCTTTCATTTGTTACCTTCTTGCACACTTTTCACAGCCAACTTGATAGTTGTCAATCATTTCAGAATAATCAAGATTAAAAATATTTTGTATTTTGAAAAAGTGCAAGCAAATAAAAGGTAGAAACTGTGCTGGATCTTCTACTGATTTTATGCAAATGTGAGATTAAGTTAATCACTGAGAATTTGACAAGGGAACCCAAATCAAGGCTAACAAGGCTCAGTTTAACCGTCAGCCTTCATATCTCACTGCTGTGTTGTTAACCCTATATAGTAATTATTTCATAGACTTTCTAATGAATAGGACTTTGCTTGGAATTTTTAAATACTGCCTAAATATCTTTTAAAATAATGTTTTTCTTTGCAAAGAAAAGACATTTTTTTCATTTTCCTTAGTGTGATGCAAGCAGAAGTGCTGTAGACTTATTGAACTGAACCTACTGGCACCCTTCTCTTTGCCTGGGTAGCACCAAAGAGTTCATCAAAAAATAACATGGCATAACATGGGCAGGAAGAATTATAGCTTAACTAATACACAATATACTGGAAACCTGACACGGCTTTTGCAGAATCCATTCAATATCTTTGCAAAAACAGAAATAAAGCTTTGGAGAGAGCTACTTTCCTGGTACCTTTTATTTTCAATAATTCTGTTAGTCAGGAAGAGTACCTAAGCAAGAAGTAAATAAAAATTTGACAGAGGACTTAAAAAAAATTTCTCTTAAAATGTAGTAATATTAATCTACTGACTGGTAATACACAATCTTTTATAAAAGATGGCTTTATGAAAATGTAAGCATAATTTGCTCATGAAAAAAAAACGGGTAAGCATTGAAGATTTTCTTTGCTAAATATGACTAACACAAAGCTTAGACATTGCTTATGGAAAAGCCATGTGGAAAACAGAGCTGCAAAAGTCTGCCTTGCCTTCAAAACTAAATTCACGGTCACCTTGAAAAGTACCAAGGCTTAATAACCACGTATCTTGTTTTGCGTCTTCTACACATTTTATCTTTGTACCACTACTTATTCTATGCCAGCAGTGAATACTTCCATTTATTTTATTACTGGTTTCCAAAAACATGACTGGTTCACACCAGTGACCTTGGTTTAGCTTTCTCTTTTTCTGCCCCAGACACTGCAAAGCTTCCTAAGTAGCAGCTTTCACCTTCTGGTGCTAAGGCATTTTCCCAGACCTGAGGGATGCTTCTGTTCATTGCTTCACTCATATGGGATGCTGGCTTGCTCACAGAGAGGGAGGTGGTTCCTCAGAACTTGGAACTTGGCCACCCTAGCCCCAATGCTACAATCTTCAGACTGATAGAGGTTACTAACATGATCCATAGACATAATAAATAACAGTCCTAGTACACAGCCACATGGTGTTCAGCTACTAACCTTTCACAAAGACAAAACTGAGCTTTTACTCCCACTGAATTTGCAAACTCTTCATTAGTTTTGACCTATTTTTAAAAGTTCTCTTTACTCTCCTCAAGAGTTTTGCCAAAGGTTTTGAGACTTCAAACACTTTTTGAAGGACATGTGATTATTGCAAAGGGGTCATATGCTTTGTAGAGTGACACCACTAAAATGACACTAACAGAATGCTTTATTTATTTATGTACTTAGTGACATAAGGTGAGGTCTAATGGTGTAACAAACAACTGATTAAATGTTTTATAGCTCCTAAGCTATAAAGGAAGCCATAATAGTTAAATTATACAGGACATTAAGCATTCATTCATTTAATGCTGTCTTCACAGGATCTGCTGAAAGATTCTGAAACCTTCTGAGACTGCTACCCACTGATGGATCCTTTCAAACTTCACCCCATGTTGATCATTGCCTGTTGTCCACAGCTACTGTCCTCTGTCCCATAATACAATGTCACCAGCACCTTGTCCTTTTCACACAGTTGTGAGGCTTGTAGCTTTTCTCTGGCAGTGTCATCCTTGACCAAACTACTTGGCTACCTGCTAGAAAGAACAGAAAGGGAGCACACTCGGCACTGACCAGAGTTCTCTGAATCGCGCAATGATTCATGGCTTGAGGAAAACGTTAATGAAAACAACGCAATCAAAAATAATTCAGATTTTTCAGTAATTCAATTAATCTAAATTTGGATTATCCTTCATTTTGGTATTCAGTAAGAAACTAAGGAGGCATTCTCTAAAAATTAAAGGATTTTAGGTTTCTCTTTTTCTGTAAAATATGGAGGGTTTTTGTTGTTGTAAGGGCACAGGGACAAGGCAGAAAAAGGTTGAAGATATAAGTGGATAAGCTGAAATCATTGCAGAACGCTATAGTTAAAATACAGTCCCCTCAGTTCTGTGCCCACGTATGGGCAGGTACACAGCATCAAACATAGAATGGAAATATAGTACAGATGAGAAAAAGAAAAGATTGTTATATGTCCAGAAAGGCCAGCTTGTTACAAGGTCTTTGACAAAGGCTAATATTCCTACAGGCAATTTCAAATTCTTTCCAGTACAGAAGCAGCCTCTGCCACTCTTGGGTGGGAACAAATTGGGATGGTGCTTCTCCCTCAAGGCATTGGTAATACAAGGCCTGAGCCTTTCTTTGAAGCTGTGGATATGGTGTCTGAGCTTCTGCCAAGCTTCTGTAGAGCTCTTACAAGAAGATCCTTTCTTGCATAGAGTACAGCTGAAGATAACTTTGGTATTTGATGTATTCTGTCCACTCCACTGTCATGACAGGCAAGAAACATACAAATCAGAAGTTGAGAAATGAGGTTAAGCCATGGAGAATTTGAAAGATAAGAGAGAAAGATAGTATTAAGACCTGCACTCTGGAATAATTCAACTTATTTTCTTTTTAATACATAATTTTATTTGGGGTTTTCTGTCTTGCTTATATATTGAGGATAAGTATGCTTTTAGAGAAGGAAAAAGTTTACATTAAAATAAACTTATTTCAAAGTGTGGTGCATTGTACTGTTAACCCATTTTTCATTGTTATGTGTACAACAAGGTTTCAGAAGATTGTTTTAAATCACTTTATATTAATAGATAATACAAAATTAATAATGGCTCAGTGGAAACAGGGGAGTCCTGTGAAACAGAACAATTCTTTCTGCATTTCCATTAGGGATTTCAGCAACTAACCAGAAGATCTAGCTGTTCAGGGAGGGAGCTTCCCTTAACATCTCTCAGAAAGTGCATGGGTGTTTATACTATCAGGCCAATGTCGGAATATTTGCTTTATTTATTCCTATTTGCATTTAAAAGCACCTTGTTATACAAGCAAACAAAAACTCACTTAAAGAAAAAAGTAGCTTACGAGAGTTAATCATAGATCACTAAAGCATTGATAACAATGCTACTGAAATAATGTGTTTTAGAAGCATGAAAGAGGGGAATACTTCATTTATTACAGTACACATTGGCAGGCAAATAAATAGCAAAACAAAGCAAAATAAATCTTCTGTTAGAGCCAAGGAAAAGCTGGCAGAGTAGGATGAAAAGGAAGGACTTGACACCTGAAGTCAAATGATATATACATGTCCACCCACCTGTCCAACTCACCTTTCAGTTCCTAAAAATACTCTTTGGTCTTCTGCTCCACCATGTTACAACAATATAAACCCTTTACCACCAAGCAGATATTTGAGCATCAATCAAAACCAGTTCAAATCATTGACCAAGTATTGGCCCTGCACAAAAGCAAACTTACACCCTGTGAATGTGGAACGGACAATTAACTGAACTTCTCATTAGACCTACAAGACAACCAAAACCTGATCTGGCTGCAGTGGACCCTTCACTGTACTTAAACCTACATTCAACATGATGAAGAGCAGTACTTTTGCATTTACCAATGGAGCAACTTTTCCACCAGTAAAGATTTTTCAAAAATACACCTTTTGTGGACTCAAGCGTTTGTGAAAAATGCAGAGAAAGTCTAAAGACTGTGTCCCACAAGCTGTTACACAAGCCTGAAACCCACCTTTAGTGAAGCAGTGTAGAAAATGCTCTTATAAGTTAATTTACAAGTGAACTTAAGTATTTTGGCATGTCCAAAGGTTTTGATCCAGAATTCTCTTCCAGCCATGCTGTTTCAGCATGACCAGCCCTTTCCTCCGTCCTGTGTACTGGTTTCATTAATAGTCTGTTTAAGAGAGTGTACTGGGTCTGCTTGGGTTGGAGTTAATTTTCTTCCCAGCAGTCTGTGTGGTGTTGTGCTTTAGATTTTTAACAAAAGCAGTGTTGCTAACACAATAATATTTTGGCAATTGCTGGACAGTGCTTGCACAGCATCAGGGCCTTCTCTGTCTCACTCTGCTCCCACTGTGAGTAGGTCAGGGGTGGAAAAGAGCCCAAAAGGAAACACAGCCAGGACAGCTGGTCCAGGTTGACTGAAGAATATTCCACACCATATAACATCATGCTCAGACGTAAAGCTGGGTGCAGTTTTTCCCAGGCAGCTGTTGCTCAGAGACTAGTTGGGCAACAACCTGTAGTGACTGTCTTTGCATCACGTTGGGTTTTTCTCCTTTCTCCCCTTCACTTACTAAACTTGACCCACAAGTTTTCTCCCTTTTGCTTTTCTGATTCTATCCCTATCTCACTGCAGGGGAGTGAGCAAGCAACTGGGCAAGGGCTCAGCTGCCAGCCAGGATCAACTCACCACACATGGGTTTTCAGACTGTTCTGACACCTAGAGCCAAATGTGCAAAGGCTACCTCCATTGATATTGCTATTTCCCCATTATTTAACTTTGGGAGGTAGCACTATCAATATGCCTCTCTTTATGGCTATCTTTCCAACTTTCATATTACATATTTATAATTTCCTTCTGTTCAACTAGCTATCACTGGGCTTAAGCTGCCAAATATCCCAGCTTGCATCCCCTGTCCCTCAGCTTCACATGCCAATCTGCCTCTGCTCTCAGACCAGAGCTTTACAGCACTGTAAATCCAACCTTCAGGCTGTTGATACAGAACTAAAAATACTGCACCCTTGTAATTCATTCTGCTATTTTGTATTTATTCAAGGTATTTTGAACCAATGTGCTCTATGCCAATAAGCATCGTGTGTTTTCTTAAAGACAGCACAAAACTGGCATAAAGGAAACATAAATTCTTATTGTGTCCTCTGGCTAATCTAACTAATATTTATATACATGACACTCACAATCTAGGCAAAATTGGTAATACTCAGTGATATGGTTCTTCCACAAACATGGTTCTTAGCATCAGGGGCACTATTTAGCCTTCAATGCTTTTACATCCAGGCTGTGGTCCCCAAATCAGTCCATTCAGAATGATCTGTAACCAGTTCTCTTTTCCCACTTATACCAGTTCATTATTCCTTGATGTTTAGAAAACCAAAGTGGCACTTGTTTATATAGCTCACAGACAAGGAAGAACAGCTACAGCATGGAGTCTCTGTGGTAACAGACCAGACTTTGCTGAAGGCTGTATTTCAGCTATGTATTATTAATATCAAGCCATTTCCCTTATGCTGAAGGCTCCTCTCATCAGTAAGCTGACTTCTGACTTGAAATCCTGGTGTTGTCTGGTTTACCTTTTCCCTGCGTGGTGTTCTGTAAGGCTTTTCCCATGGTTGTGTCTTCATATCTCCCAAGCACAGACCTGTCTCTCATCACAAATCAGTCCCTCTGGGCTAAGAACTGAGTTAAAGGATGACATTTTAAGACTACTCAGTCAGTTCACATGGAAAACCTCAGTTGTTTTTATGTTTTAATTCAAACTAAGCCTTTAAAAAAGACTATTTAGTCACATTTCTGTATGACTGCATTATGCTTCTAGTTGCTCAGGGAAGTCTGGACCACATTAGGGTAAATCAAGTTCTTAAACAACCATAATCTCACCACAAAAAGTATTTATAATTTGTTCATTAGGTCCTCTGTTATGATAATCATTAAACTTTTTTCCTACATGTTATTTTTTTCCTTAAATGTTTTTTCTCATTTTTTCTATTCTTTTTTCTTTAAAATATTATTTTTGTTAAAGTGCAAGTTAAAAATTCTACTATAGCCTTCCTGCTACTCAATAATCTAACTTAAGATCTGATAATTTTTTTAATTCCTGTATGTATCATAATTACTGGTGGAGAACACTGCTAGAAACAGAGAAGAGATTAGTTATATCTTGAGTTATAGTGGCTGCAGCTCCAGGTTATCTAAAAAACAATGAAATGTTTGTTCATTTCATAAAACCGTCAGGTCAGCTTTCACTCCAAAAGCCTCCAAAAGTCTTGCTGGGTTCTTTTCATGGCAGTGAGGAAACACCATATATATTATATTCACTTGAGAAAAATGAGCAAAAGCAAAAGTATTACACAGGTAATTGAAGTTTTTTTTTTTTAAAGCTGAACTTGGCAGTGATGCCCTGGAATGGCAGAATGCCCACAGTCCATTAATTCTGTTGCAAAAGTTCCCAAATAGTCATCGTCAGGATTTAAAGATCTGTTGCCTCTTAAAAGGGTGCCAGAATTTTTAAGATCAGAAAAGATTAGTATGTTTTACTCTGCTATTTCCTTCTTTCCCAAAATAAGTAATAATGTTAAAAGACTTACACTTCTGATCCCATGGAGCAGGGAAGTGTGTGAAGATGCATTCGTACAACACTTTTATATTTACTGTAGGTGAAGGAAAGATGTTCAGGTAAGTAATGACAATACATCTGTGTGTGCATGGCTGATTTGCAGCAGAGAATTCTAAGTTTATTGGTTGCCAGGAAAAACAACACTCCTTCCACGTGTATGGTTCTCTTTCTTTACATTTTAAATTGAGGAATACATATTTTCTCACATTGGCAGCCACTTAAAAAAGAGAAAAAAACACAAACATAATAATGTCTCAGGCTAACATAACAGTCCTATCTGCCATGGCCATTAGAGCTATTTCACAGAGTTAAATATAACTAATTTCTCAGGCTTTGCCTCCTAGGGCTTATATTCTGCTAGCTGAGCTGCTTTCTGTGGTGTCTGGAGTGTCCTAACAGCAATGTGAAGGAGTGTAAGCCCTTCTGCGTTTGGAAATCAGCTCATGTCACAGATAAGCTTTCAACTCCATGGCACAGCTTTCTCAACAGCTGGTCACAGCACTGACTACTGGGCAGGTCTCCCTGTGCCCAGGCTGGTGCTGCTTTTCAAGTATAAAACAGCAAATCTAATGCAGCCTCAGGTGCAAATCTAATGCCTCAGGACAAAGGACGCCAACAGCTTTCTAGGTTTCATTAGGAAAGGCATTGTCAGCAGGTCAAGGGAGTGACCCTTCCCCTCTACTCAGTACTGGTAAGGTCACATCTGGAGTCCTGTGTCCAGTTCTGGTGTTCCCAGTAAAAAAGAGAGATGGACATATGGAAGCAAGTCCAGTGCAAGGCCGCTCACACAGTTACAGGATAGGAGCATCTCTCAAGTTGTTGCTTAAACTCCCAAATTAACAAACTCTGATTTAGTATTTAACTTTATGTTGAACAAATATGTGCACAAAGCTCAGTTCAAGCTGATTCACCCTCTAAAGTCATAAAAATTGTTGAGTGAAAGGACTTCTAATCAAGGGACTCAGCCTTGGGGAACAAAGAACAGATGGGAAAAGAACACCGTTTTCTAAATTATGCAGAAAGAAGCCTCCAAGTGAGAAAGTTCTGGCCACAAGAGGAGACACACTGATAAGGTGTTGCAACCCACAGAAAATTAGTTGAAAGTAGAATAAAGGTAATTGTGGTCATGGGAGATGTTGACCTCCAACTCAAATAGCCCCGCTGAGAGAGGGCAGAGCCCGCTCGGGGAGCACGGCTAGTTGGCAAAACCCTTCAGCAGCGCTACCTGAGGCTGCCACTGATTTGCGTCAGAAGTGAGGAACTTGTAACCAGTCCTGTGCGTGAATGAAAACGAATGTGTGACGTACTGTGAATGTGCAAGTTCTCTGCTGTATGTGATGTGTACCCTGGAGTAACTTGGTGTGCGTGTTAGGAGGAAAGATCCCCCGTGCACCCAGCGCTGCAATAAACCAATGTCCTTTTTCTAAACTGTCACTGGGCACAGAGAGCTTTCCCGGTTATGATTTTTGGTAACAATATGAGGAAAGGCTGAGAGAGCTGGGGCTGTTCAGCCTGCAGAAGAGAAAGCTCCAGGGGATCTTATGCTTGAAGATGAGGGAGACAGACTCTTACCACTGGTGCCCACTGAGAAAACCAGAGGCAATGAGCACAAATTGGAAAAAAAAAAAAAAAACCAAACCAAAACACACTAATATAAACACAAGAAAACACTTTTTTACTTCAAGGGAGACTGAGCAGCGGCACAGGTTGCCCAGAGAGATTGTGAGTCTCCATCCTTGGAGAGATTCAAAAGCCGACTGGACACAGTCCTGGTCAACCTGCTGTAGTTGACCCTGCACTGAGCAAGATGGGACTACAGAATCTCAAGAGGTCCCTTCCAACCTCAGTGATTCTGTGAAATCCTCAACTAGGCACCCAAGGCCTTGCTTCTGCATCATGTCTGTACAATAAGGAGTTGCCTGATGCAGTGCTCCCATTTACAGGGCTGAAAGGGCTGAAGGTTTCTAGAACAGTTCCAGACCCCTAATGAAGAAGAAATAAGCAGGAACAGTGCAAGATCCTCCCCTCCCTCTGCACCATGGAAAGGGCTGCTAATCCAGCTGGGGTTCACTTACTGCTGGTAATCAGCAGTAGGATGAACAGGCCTCTAAGACCCTTTGCCACCAGCACAAGTGACATCGATAGGAGGGCTGCTGAAAGAGGGGCAGCATTTTCCTAGGTCAATCCAAGAGGAATACCAAATAAAATCAGGTGTTTTACTTAAAAGCTGGAATCTAGTTCCAAAGTGTTACTTGTACCTTCAACATTCAGGATCATGGTATGCTAAAAAAACCCCTTTGCATTACAACATAAATAATACTAGAAGTGCCTAAAAACTGTTCAAAAGTAAATGCTTTTTCTCATAACATACAGTCTTTCACACTTTAGCAGATCGAATATTCACTGCAGGAAGCAAATTTTTAAGTATCTCCTATTTCAGCTTTTTTTATAATGGAATTAATCCTGAGCTTTTTTAGATAGGTAGTTAACAGAGAAATATATGACTCTGAGCATTTATAGTACTGGTGCTTACCTGAGATGTCCCGAAGCAAAAATCTTTATTCAAATACAACAAAAGAGGTCCACACTTTCCAAGGTTTTTCTTTTTTTTTTTTTTTTGATCTAGAAACCAATATATGCAGGAAGGGCTATTAAAAAAAAAAAAAAGTAATCTAGTATGCAACATGTTTTTAAAACATCTTAATTCATATAAAAGATGAGCATACTATAACCAAGTAAGTAATAAGTGAGAACATTCCTGTTACTTAACTATTTTTCAGCAGTAAATTTTGAAGAAAGGGTCAGCAGAGGAGGACTGCAACACATAACTTTGATCAAGTAGAATTTGAGACATCAAAGCCAGCTTTAAACTCATAAACTAGCAAATCCTGCAACCCTATTGATATCTGTGCCACTAAGCAGACATAATTTTGTCCACTTTTCTTTGCAATATTGTAGGAGATGACTCAGAAAACTGAATCCTGTAGTTTCAGAAGTGTGGACTTCTTCAAGTCAGCATTGTCATCAAAACACCAAATTCCAGCACAGGACCATCAGGTATTCCAGGAACTCATCCCTAAAATAGTTACTGAGGACTCTTACTCACACCTCAGAATGGAAATCTGGATAAGTATCTCATCACAACTTCCAAGCTTACTTCCTCCCCTCCCCATGGCCCCACCAGCTTTCTTCAGGGCTTTCTACAACTTCACTGTATCCAAGTGCAGGAGCTAAGGCACCCTTTGTGTTGATGATGGGTTACTCAGTTATTAAAGTGATATATGTTTTGTCCATTAAACAATTCACCCAGAACTCAGTTCAGGTCTAGGCAGCCAGAATGAGGATCACTGTGATGTGGGGAGGTTGATGGAATTGAAGTATTATCGGAGGTTTGACTGTGAGGCAGTTGGAGCGAACGAGTTGTGCAGGGATAACACAGGTTACAAGCACTTGGTGTGTTCTGCTAAGGGCACACTCTTTTGTTCAGACAAGGAACTTCACAAAGGAAGCATCTCCACAAGATAGATGAGCTGGTAGGAAGCTCACCACAGGCAATGATCTCAGCAAAACTAGGGGAAAGGTAATTCTGGCAGGGGGAGATGGTGACCACTGACTCATAGATCGCTGGCTCAAGAAACCCCCCAGACCCAAGAGTTGTTCAGACTGAGCATGTGAACAAATTAATATGAGAAGCGAGAGAATTATTTGACAAATGGGAAACGCAGTACAAAGTGATGAGGAGGCTGGATAACCTGTAGCCAGTGAAGGCTGATGTCTTTGCATGCAAAACTGTGTAAAGAGCGTGCAGCTTTGACAGTTGGGGAGGCAGGTGTTTGTGGGTTACCACCTAGCTCCCTACTTTGCACAAACTAGAATAAAGGAATAAGGAATACCTCGACTTGGTGTGTGAGTTAGCACTGCACACTAGGTAATGAAGCCACTTATGGGACAATTGCCTAAAAAAGTGTGCATTTTCTTTTATTGAGGTACCTTGCAGAGGGGGAATGTATGGGGATGTGTATCAGATATTTTTTTATCAGCCCAGCAAGCAATTCTACCAAGAAAGAGATGTAAAAATTAAAACCTGACAAATTGCCTTGGTAGAAACAGCAAGGTGTCTCCCATGTATTTTGCTCCCTGAAGAACATCAGCTCTTCCACTGTATTCATCATACTGTACTTCTTTTTGTTTCTCCATGTTGTAAAGCCAGAACAATAAGTGCAATGTTTCTGTGAAAAGCAATGCTAGTCTAGATTCTGCCATTTGTCCTGCAGAAACTCACGACCCCTTCAAGAAGAACAGAGAGGCTTTGCCCTAGGTCTGCCATCCCACACAGGCTCTGAGGACCTTGTGTAAGCAAAGCAGTCAGGTTACCATTGTGACTCACATGTACAAGACACCAGGGTGCAGAAGGACACCTGAGCTCTAAGAGTGGTAATGTAACGTGGTCTGCACACCATGACTCTCTCCAGGCTGGTTTATTATTCCCCTCATTTGGCAGTACAGTCATGCTGCACTGCCACACTGGCAACGTTGCCTTCCAGCTCACAACCACACGCACAATGTTCTGTGTGTGAGTTACCCAGGGCTCTCCACAAGGGCGGCAGGTCCTTTGGAGCGCTCTCCTGCTCATGCCATCTCTCCCATGCAGACTGCCATGGTGACAGGCTACTTCTGAGGATGCCACCTGCCTGACAGTTCAAAAGCCTTGCATCCCCTGCCACTCCCTCCCCTAGCCCCCCCTGGGCACAGAGGATTTGTGGGTGGGGAAGGAGTGCAGAGGGACTCCCCATTCCTCTTTCAACTGCACAATTTGTCCCAGGAATTTGCAGTACTTGAGTCTGTGTCCTCAGGCTGCTCTGAAAAATAAAGATAACCCAGCAGCCAAACAAAATTCCCAGTCTCTTCACAGAGACTTACTGTAAAAATATATTAAATTTCCCTGATCTTATTTTTTTATTTTTAGGAAAGAAAAAAAAATGACTAAAAATAGACTGATTACTATGAGAGACCTACAAAGGGAATGCTTAGTGATCTGTATACCTCTGTCAGCCCAGAGGTGACATGAGTCATAGCAGTGTCAGAATGTGGCACCTAACTGCTTTATCACTGCTCTGAGAGGAGAGGAAGTTTATCATCATCTGCTCAGTGCTCTAAGGGGAGGGCTCCTAAGAGCACTGGAGGCCATCACTACTGAAAGGTCACTGGCCTTTGGCCAACAGCCTCCAAGACAACTGAAACAGAGCACATGAGATCCTTCTTATTCTTTTAGGTAGACAAATGTTAAGTAATCTTCTTAATTAAACACAGTAAGGAAGCTAAGACCTCAGCACTGATCCCTGAAATAAGTGCTTCTTCATTCATTACAGTAATGCCAGGATTTTTAAATGGAATGGGGAATTGGTGTACCAGGTAACTGAAGATTATGACCCTGAAAAGTACTTCATCAACCTGTACAGAAAAATGCCTGGCACAGGAATTGTGCTTTGCTCTACTCAGTTTTATTTTGCATTGTTTACTTGTCAAAAACACAAAAAAATAAAATAAAATTAACAAAAAAAAAAAAAACCACTCCACTAGGAAGCATGGCATTTCTATTTCTCCCACAGGAAAAAAACTTACTAGACAAACAGCAGTGACTTTTAGAAGAAAAAGGTGCCGCCCATATACACTGCGGTTTGAAGTCATGTATTCAGAAAACCACAGCTCCCAGCACAGGGAAATGTTCTCCAAAATCTGGGTAAGAGCAGAGCTGTAGGAACGAGCTCTGGAAGGAGGAAGTTTAACTTACTGAACGTAACTGCAGAATTTATGGATATGCTGCCACATGTAAGTAAAGCTGCCTGTGGGAAACAGGTGCAGCTGGGGATTACAAAACCTTGTTATTTTCCAAGGAAGGACACAAACCAGGGGAGGTCCCACAATTATCTGCAGTGAAACTGCATTTAAGGCTGGGGACAGCAACTGCCCTATTCTAGTACCATCAGCTTTCATCAGACAGTGTGGGGCAGCAGCTGAAGACAGAGACTAGAGCTCTGTGCACACCTCTGCCATTGACCTGTCCTCTGTCCTTAGGCAAGCTGTTTGACATGAGCATGCTATTCAGTCTGTAACACCATTGGCACTGAAGTTAAGGCAATGTATTTTTATTTTGTCCTGCAGACAGGATGTGATCTCAGCTGAGAACTTCTGACTCTATAGTAAACATAAATGACTTAATCCAGAACAGAAATATAAATCAACTTCCTTCTTTTCCCAGAAAATGAAATTAAGGATGTCTTAAATCACCCACGTCTCAACATAATCAACAAAATGACCTAGGCGATTGAACAATTTCCCAGCTCCAAGCCTTCTAAGGGATTGCCTAATAGCAAGCCTTCTCTTGAACCAATAACTGAAAGAAAATAGCATTTTTTTAGTCCTCCTAGCTATTCCTACCTTTGTCTTGCTGAGAGATCTTAGGAACAGATCTATCCTTCCCTCCCTTGCCTTTCACCAGCCAAACTCACCTAGCATAAACTGCAGTGTATTTTACTTAACTGACTATACTTTAAATATGGTGGTGGAAAAAGGAAGCCTGATAGGTATAGACTTTTCAGAAGTACAGGTTGAGAAATACTACAGATTTTTTCCTCAGGCTGCCAGTCTGTCACAAGTGGGGTTGATACTGTCTTTATGAATGACTTGGATGATGGGATTGAAAGCCCCCTCAGTGAGTATGCTGATGGCACCAAACGGGGTAGTGAGGTGGACACAACAGAAGGGAGACCCACCTTACAGAGACACCTGGACAGGTTGGAAGAGTGGGTTAGCAAGAACAGTATGAAGTTTAACAAAGACACATAGGCTTTCTCTTCACAAGGAGCCACATGGAAGACAAGGGGCAATGGGTGCAAGTTGTACCAGGAGAGATTTCATCTCAACATAAGAAAGAATATTTTTGCAATGCACTCATTCACTCCAGTGAACAACCTCCCCAGGGACATGGTAGAGTCCCCACCACCAGAGGTTTGCAAGATGCAGTTGGACAGGTTGCTGTGTAATCTCACCTGAACTCCCTTCCCCACAAAAGGTTGGAACAGATGATCTTTTGAGGTCCATACCAATATGGCCTATTCTATGATTCAATGAAAGGAATCAGGATCATAACTAAATTATATTTCAACTCATTTTTGTGAATGAGCCTGGGAAAGCAACATAGTACTTGGGATAAATTCCAAGGTTTTAGATTACAGCATATAGTGCTAATTGAGGTGATGAAATAACAGATACTGCAGTTAAGTGAACTAATTATACAGATCGGAAACTTTGTGAAAATCAGGATAGGTAAAATATTAATGCAACTAAACAGACAGAGGTGAATGGTATGACTGGAAAGTAAGAAAATTAATTCTGTTTAGATTAAATTTATGGGAAAATAACCCAACAGCAGTCTTGAAACTTGGGTGCACGCACCAGAGACCTATGAAGTCAAAACGAAAAGCCATGGCTAAGGCATCATTTAGGGTAGGAAATACATAAGCCTCATGTAACAAAGAGGAGGAAAGAGAAGTGACCACTCAGGTTCTCTGCTCCATACTGCATCTCTAAAACAACACAAAATTCGGTGTGAATGCTCTAGTCTGCCTTAGGTCATCATCATACTAGCTCCATATTCTCCCAGCAGGCATGGCACACCTCTCCTTCAGTGTTAAACATGGAGTGATTTAACACAGGCCAGTGAGCTTCCAGCGTGGCTGTCAGTCAATTTTAAAAGCCATTGCCAATCAATCACAAGAAATATCTCAAGGAAAAGTGTATGATAGGTCTTTGGGATGCTTTCTGGCTACACAGAAGGAAGCATTAAGTGACTTACGGAGAATGGGTATTATCAGAAGCAAAAGTTGAAGCTGATCCAAGAAAAAGCAAGGGTATATGTGAAGAAATCAAGAAGTCCAGATCCTAAATACTGCTTTTAGGTACCTATATCCATCTTTCAGGTTTTACTGACATAATCAAAATTAAAGGTCAGTTCTTAGCTGAAAACAAAATTATGGCAAATCTATATTTATTTCACTTTGAGAAATAAATTACCTTTCTGTATCAAAAAACACATTTAACACTTCTGTATAACCAGGTGTAAGCCATTCTTTCTCAAGTATGTTGCTGGCATCATCCTTTGCAGATAAATAGATTAAAAGTCATTGGAGATGAAAACCGAATTACCAAGAAGGGAATGAGATTGACTACACAATTTTTTCCTTCTCTGCCATCTATGATGCTCTAGATATCTTAAAATGCTACAACAACAACAAAACCCCAAAAAACACCACCACTTGTTCAATAGCTAAGTTTTCAGGGATAATGTAAGACACAAAGAAGTATGTCTTCAATCTATGTTGTGGATGGTAGAAAAGGGAACAGAGACACAGCTCCTGGATATAATAAACTAATCAGAAAATGCAGTTACAAATGAAATATTCTCAGAAGGAAATCTTCAAGCATTTTACACATAATAGAAAAATATTTTCTTGAAAATTAATGCTGAGAAGATAAGGAAGGCACCAGTCAGGCATGCTATAATTACAGAAATTGAAACCCAGCTAACATAAAGATCATGCACAAACAGCTGAATAAAGGATATTGTTATTTCATGAGGCGGCTGTTAGGAAATGAAACAGTAGGAAGTAGGTAATAACAAGACACAAAAAAGAGAAATAGTCTAATGTCAAAGTGGTACTCATGTACAGTTGCATTTTATAAGATGTTTTTGCATAAAATAAGAATGCTTAGAAAAAGTATGGGGAAGAAAAATAGTGCAAACTTATGTATAAAAAATAAAGAAAAGCAGTAATTCAGAGAGGAAAGACAAGACCCAGAATTACACCTTCTCAACTCCCTGTAATAGAGCATATACAGATAAAATTGTACATGAGTGTGGACTGTATGATAGAAAGAGTATGAAATGTATGTTGAGGTGATTTGGGGATCAGTGATTTCAGAGAAAGTCTCAAAAATATCTCTTAAGAACTAAACACAACCTTGTAAATCTCTTTGGTCAACCCTTCCATAGTTGTGCTATTTCCAATGAATATATAAATGTGGCCAATACAATGCGAAGACTTGGTGAGAATAAAGAATATATCCAAACAGTAACAGTTAAGAACAATAGCCCAGTGCAGCAGCTGAGCATCACTACAGAGGGCAGACATAGCCTCTGGGCTTGAAACTTTGGATCAGAGGAGTCAAGGGAGCAGCCTTTTCTTCACAGGCAGGCTGAAAGCAGCATCTATTAGATTTCCTCTTCCATTTGATTTTAATTGATTATGTTTGTTGAACTCATTCCTTTTTGTCACAATATATTGTGTTAGTCTTCTAAAAGCCATTGAAATGAGTTCAAGATGAAATAATCACGATTAAGTCAGTGATAGGAAAGCATTGGTATACGCTTCTGACTTACTATTTTTAAAATAGAAAATAAATCCTCAGATCTATCAATCTCCAAGCTGCAGATGCAGATGCAGTAAAATCTTCATAACCCTCAACCACCCAGCTTCACCTTTCTTACTCACAATGCCTTTTTTTCAGATCGTTAAGGAGATGCAGGCACCCTGCCAGACACAGATGTCTGAAAAGTAAGTTGCAGCAGTAACAAGCTTAGCAAAAGCTCCAGAAGCTCCTGTTGGCTCAGAACAGATAACTAACAGCTACTGACAACAAAGCTCTTCATCATATGAAAATACAAATAAACCCAGATACCAAATCTAATCACAGGCAGCAATTTGATCAAGACACTTTAAGGTACAGAATGGAGAGCACAAGTACAAGACTTATACTGATATTTTCATATAGGATTCTGAAAATAGTTACACCGACTTTGCTCGGTGTTGCAGTGAAGTGCTCTGATTATTTCCCTGCCATTGCTCAAACCCACCCAAGCTATGCCACTAATTTATTTTTTAGCCTTGTGACAGCAAAAATCCAGACTAAGGGGAAGGTATGACAATTTTGACCAAAAAAATCCTAAAATATTTTCTAGTCATTTTCAGATGCATGAAAAATAGCTCAAGATCACTGCAAGGGATGCTCAGAGCCTTTTATTGCTGTGGGAGTCTCTACTGCATGGTATGTCAGATGGGACTCTGGGAGGTAGAGGTTCAACTTTCTGAATTGCCTGATAAGCTACCAAAGAATATGCCGTTTTTCACTGAAATGGAATGAAAGCAATTCAAGCAAGCAAAGAATTCATAACCAGAAAAATAACTCAAACAAATGAAACAGTACTGAAAAGATGCTTTTGACAGGTGTAGGAAGAGGAGAAGGTGGTACTGCACCATAGGTAGCAACTGCTGCTTCAGGAATATGGGAAGCTCTGTGTTGGAAAAGGTTCAGAAAGGTTCAGAAAGCCACTGGTTTTCATGTGAATGCCTTGGAAACACATCCTTGCATAGGAAATCTGGCCGGAAACTGCAGAGAAAGGTGGAGTTACTGAGAAACTAAACAAGTAAGGCAGGGTAGGTGCATGGGTTTCTTTGTGCCTCACAAACTCAGCTGTCCAGGACAGGTTGCTGCTGGGACTAATGATGGCAGAACCAAACTTCAGGTATGAGTGACTCCACCTAGAACCAGTTAGTTTTCAGTCCTCCCCTGTCACAGAAAACCAGCTTTAAGAATAAAGAGGCATAAATAGTTTGGGGTTGAAGATTTGAACCTGAAATTGGTATCTCACTGATTAGGACAACAGCAGCTTGTGAATTTCTGCTGATGTACAAGAGTACAAAGTAAGAGAGACAACTGCTTAAACCAGAAAAGCCCACACTTACTCCACGAACAGACCTGTCAGTCCTTGATGACCACAGCCAATGCAGCATGGTGAAGGCAGAAGCAGAGTTGCCTGGGGGCAAGAAAAAGCAGAACATAGAAGGCTCTGTGGACCAAATCCCTCTGAATTCACCTGGCTGCCAGGATTTTGTGCATTGTAACCAGAATCACAAATGTCTCTGTAGTCCGTGTGTGGCTCAACCCTGTAAAGCCTGCTCATAGAGTCAGCATTTGTGGGAGGTGTCACACTGCCCAAGTACATGCTGTGTAGTTCACATTCATACAGCAGTACATCTCTCCAAGACTTTGGTCTATGGCCTTAAGTCTTTCCATATTTAGACAAAAGAAATGCAAAACCACAGGTTCAGCCTCCAGGAAGGAGCTGGGAACGTCTTTGCTCAAACTGCCTAGCACTCCAGTCTGGCAAAGCAGGATTTTTAGTGAGTCATAGTTGATGAAAGTGGAAACCAAAAATGTGATCTGAAAGACAGCATAACTGATGATGAAAAGCAAATGCTATCAAATGATGTTTTCTATGGTGACTAGCCTAGACACAGCACTTTGACAATTCCCATGATATTTTAAGTTGAAATAAAACAACAAAATTTGCTTTTACATTGCAGTCAACCACTGAGTCACAAGCAAGCACAGAAGTGCAACAATAAGCACACAGATAATATAGAGAGCTCTGATCAGTTCACTAGCAACACAGAACCACTGCCACAAAATCAGCAACATCCTCTCTTTCAGAGCTGGAGTATCTTTCCTCCAAATACCAATGTCCAACAGAACCAATGAGAAGAAGACAAAAGAAAGGAGTGAGCATACACTAGTAAACCATAATTTATAGGATTTCCTAATACTGCTGTTCTAAAATATGGTGAATCAAAAAATTGCTGCCACAAACATCCTGTGCTAGAGTATTAGAAACTCAGCAGTGTTACCTCCCAGTAACGTGTAATTACCGTTTATTATTCTGGTCCTCTTATGTGAAAAACTTCATGGTTTGGCAGACTGTGTTTTGGGATTCATCTTCTACTACTGTTCATAACACTACATCTTTGATTTTTATTTTAATTTGCAAACTTTACTGTGGACCTTTTTGAGTCCCTTGTACTGCAGATTTGCTTATTGCTGATTTGTGCTTTTGAGAGAACTGATGAAATCAGACCTACAGCTGAACAAACGGAACAATAGTGTTAAGCTTTCCCAATATTTTTCTTCCAAATTTGTCTTTCATACTACTAAAGCTTACTCTTTTTATTTGATTTTCTCTGTTTGCACCCAATATTTGGATTGTAGATAATCTTTTCTCTTACATGTTTTTGGCATTTCCTGCTGCTAAATCTACATAAAGAATCATCATTTAAGACAGTGGTCCAAAATAAAAACCCTGTCTCATAATGTTATCAGCCTGGTGTACAGATTTGCTTGCAAGATGCTTAGTCTTTTATGTTCTGCATTTACTATTCACTTTGTGATGCCCAATCTATGCTGCACTGTGTGCACACAACGCTCTGGAATTAACAGTCAGGGCAACAGGATTATAATCGTGTGTAATCACACCACGAAGGCAAAATTACAAAGCAATTGCAAAATACTGCACTCCCTAAGCCTCAGCCTGTCATTGCTGCAGTCCCCATCGCTTTTCCCCTTCATTGGTGAACCTGTTGATACTGCAGTTTGAGATTTACATGGCTTTCCAAGGCCCTCCATCCATACCCTTATCCTCCAGGGCTCTAAAGACATGAACTAATGTGAAAAAAAAAACCCCAGAGCCATCATTAAACCAAAGATAAAAGCTAAAAATTCTAACCCTGATTCTACCTTTGACTTTCTTTGGACTCTGCATTAAGCTCTCACATTTGTTTCTGTTGCCTGGTCTATAAAGGTTTAAAAGATAGCTAAAAGTCCTATTGGAATTGAGTGAATTAACATTTTTTAGATTAATTCTTCCCTTTGTTCCTTTTCACAAATTGTTTGCAAACAGAGTATAAATTTATTCTTTATTCAGAACGATAGCAAATTTCTTTTGTCATTAATCGTTAACCAACTGATAAATCTAAAATACTGAAATAATAATATTAAAATCAAATATGCCATCTGAAACCTTTTCCAGGTTGGTTAACTCCATAAATTAATCAATTAGAAAAAAACCAAAAATAGTGCAAGATTTATAGAATTTGTCAGTGGAGAGCAAGATCAGAATGCTGAATTTTTAGTGGCAGTACTAAGCAGTTAGTATATTATTACAATTCGCTGCAGATTTGGCCCTGCTCTGCCAAGACACCAGGCAGCTTCTACTCTATCCCAAGGTGTAAGCTTTTTTTGTGAAATTTCTAGTTGGAGTTTATAAATCCATGACACTTGATCTTGAAACAAAATAACCAAAAGCAAAACCTACATAGATTCCAGGCATTATGTTTAGGAAAAAAATACCCTCAGTAACTAACAAACAGATTCATTCAGCAAAGCATTAGAAAACTATTCTCTCGGGTATTAGTGGATCATCGAAGTCCAGATGCCACAGTCCTAACTCCAGACCAAGCAGACACCACTCCGCCAGCATTAGCTGCCCGATGAGTCTTTGAAAGCATGCTGCTTTCTAAGATGATGCTAAGATTGAATCTCTTCAAGTCTGATGGAGGACAAAACCAAAGACATGGTCTAGAAGCAAAAAAAAAAAAAGGTGCAATTCAGTTAGACGGGTTTGCAGCTCTGTGCTTTGTGGGGAAATAACAAGTTTCACAACGAGGAAATACCAAATGGCAAAGGCCTGACAAGGTAATAGTTCTTCAGAATAGATGCCAGGAACTAGACCAGACTATATATTGCAGATGAATGAGCAGCGGCATGCTATTAGAAAAAAAGTCAAATGTTAGACAAACATATAAATGGCAAAAACATTATCAGACACAAGAATTTTTCCATTCTACTCAGCACTAATAAGGCTGGAGTTGAAGCAGTTGAAGTATATTGCCTAGGTTTTGGCACCACGCTTCAAAAAATCACGTGTACTAAGTTGGAGACAGTCCAGAGTAGAGAAACAGCAATGATGAGGCATCTGCAAAACACGAGCTATGAAGCAAGACTGAAATAATTGGGTTTATTTACTCTAAGGATGAAAAGACTGCATGAGCCAGAGGTGCAGAGGGGTGGAGAGGGAAAAGGGTTGAGGGAAAATGATGATAGTCTTTAAATATGTAAGAGGCTGCTTCAAATGGAAAAGAAAGAAATAATATACACTCTTGTCTATGGTGGCTACAACCAAAAGGCAGGCTTGTGGTGCAATAAGAGTGGCTGAACTTAAGACTTGATGAAAAAACTTTCTGGTGCTAAAGGTAGGGAAGTACTGTAATAGATATCAAAAAGACATATGGTTTCTAACTAAAAAACTAAAGCTTTTTAAGAACAAATCAGGCAAATGCCTTCCTGGAGTAGATGAAAGTTTCCAGTCCTTTACAGCCTTCTTTTCTGTCACTATGATCTGTGCTACACAGCTAATCTCTTGTGGCCCCACAAATTGCCTTGACTGTAGTTCTGTGCTTGTATTTTATTTCATTTATTTGCAAGTATTTAGTTACTTATTAAGCCCTTAGGTCAATTACATTAAGAAATTCAATACAAAAATGTAATAAAAGAAATGTAATACGTATTTTGGAAGAAAACAGGAATATGAGCTAATTAAGTAAATGTTTAAGGGATCTACATTTATTCCTTTTGCCCATATAGTTATTAAAGATTGCATGCTATGTTATCAGTCTATAATGAGATTTATAATCATTTACATTTCTCCAGGTTGTTTGATAGGTGAACATATAAAGCACATCTTCTTACTTTGAGATACCAGCCTCCTGAAAAGTTCATGCCTCAGTAAGTCTTTCAACACAATTTAACTCCCAACCCACTTGCCTCTCCCCCTAAAAACCACTTTTGTATGGAAAAAACAAATTTTGATGGTTTTAATGCATAACTTCTTCCTGAGGCAGATTATTATTTACTCCTGTATCATGAAAATTTGCAGCAGTGTCCTTCACACCCACTGTCATGTCATGACAAAGTTCAGGGAATAGAGAATCCATTACTGACTTGCAAAATGTTCATGACAATGAGCCACCAAACACAAATCCTCTGTTTGCTCTTTAACAGGGCTATGCTGTGTGGAAAATAATGAAATCGCAGTCATCCAATAAGTATATCAACTAAGTCATGTTGACAAGAACTGAGGAGATCAGAGCTCTATCCCTGATTCTGCCAACAGCCCAAACCATCCTAGTCAATGCATTTTACAACACTGTTTCTCTTTTTATCTCATCTTTGCAGATTATAGAATTCCTTTGGTATACTTCTTCTACATGTATGTATAAGCACTCATGTAATGCTAATAAATAATTAATAAGGTATACAGAGGTTCATGTGAAACTATATAGGCAATGACTCCAGTGGATTCCAAACACGAACAGCTCTGACTATCCCTTAAATCAAAAACAACAGGAAAATGTCAACAGTGCTAATCTGCATGACATGCAGAAACAAAAAGTGATTGATTACTGATAGCAAAAGCCTAAAAGGCTGTATCTTCTGGGTTAAATATTGATAATTCTCTATAAAGGCAAACACAGTTATTGCTGTTTTTCAGAAAATGGTCTTGGATCAATACTTACTTTGCAGATATTTGTTATGATAATCTATGTTTACTGTCATAGCCATCGAGGTCTATATCAGCCATAACTGAATGCACTTTCTAATGACAGTCAGTATATCTGATAATTAATGCATTTTATTTATAGCTTGCTACTTTTGGAAAAATTAAAAAAAAAAAGAAAAAAAGGACAAAAAGATTAATAAAAGAGCCTAATTAGCAGCAACTACCCTGCCCATGGCAGGAGGGTTGGAACTAGATGATCTTTAAGGTCACTTCCAACCCAAACCATTTTGTGATTCTATGATTCTAACTTTTTTGTGATTCACCCCTGGTTAGGGAGGAACAAGGTAAGTAGTCATTGGGACAGACAGAACAGCTGCTTATGGGTCTGATAGACTCCGTGTAAGCCTCCCACTGAAACTGGGAGCTTGCACAAAATCCTATAAGGAATATCCTGTTAAAGCTTTAACCCTGGTGACACTAGCAATCACATGGAATTGTCTGAACAAAGCATAGCCTGTAACACAAAACAACATGCAATTGTTGATAGCCTCATTTTTGTTTGTACATTTTGTTTTCTTAATTCCAAAGTGGATCACAATCCAGTCATTCTGTAGTTTCTGTGGCTAAGCAGCTAAACAGAGTACTTATTGCATAACTTCCCTTTGGGGATTCCCACTTTAATCTGGCCTGTTGACTTCAAGGCATAAAGAACCATGTTTGCTGTTCTTTGAATAATGACTTTGACTGTCATAAGTAGAGTCATTAGAAATTAGATCATCATTCTCCAGCTGCAGTCTTAGGGCAGATACTGTATTTTGGCCATCCCTAAGCAGCCAAATAAGGTCAGAACTGATAAAAAAAGAAGCACTAGATAGCTTCCTGCTACAGCCACTGACTTGGGAAGACTGTATCAACCCAAAGGATCTGCAAGATGCCATGAAAAAAAATTCTGTTTAGAGGTTAATATGGAGAAATAAATTTAGACTGGAGAAAGGACTTCACAATGATATACAATGATATACAGTCTGTACTGGTACAAAATATTTTCATGTCTTTTTTCAAAGTTATTTATTTTCAGTGCTCACTTTTCTATCTTTACACTCAGGCTGAAGAAGAAATTGCATACAGATCCCTGGAGGTGGGTCAATGAGACTGAAAAATTTGTAAGCACTTTTGTGGATCTGCAAGGCTGGAGGAAGTAAGGGTTTACTTCTAAGTACTACCTCATTCAATTCACAGCACATTTTTTCATTGTAAATGGTGTGAAAACAAACAAATCATAGGTGCTTTTTGAATAGATCCTTGTACCGTATTTCTTTAATTCCTTCATGTACCATTTTCTTTTCCTATTTCTACGGCTAAATTACAGCTTCTGTGAATACATATTAGTAAGGACAGGGGCTAGACTCACCTGCTCTAGACAGGTGCAATTTTCCAGAGTTTATTATTAAAACACCTAATACAAACATGTATATCACCTGGTCAGAAGGTTTACAGCTGAATAAATACTCCTTATAGGTATTAGATCCTGAAGACATCAGTCCCTCTCCATTCTTATTATGTGTTTTGATGATACGGTAGGTTTTTTGACCATCTAGAAGTTACATGGATTTTGTTGTACCCTCACGGCATGGAAAAATGATTAATATTTTCTGTCTGGATAACAGCATTGTTGCATTTATTATAGCTAATATGATTCTTATTCTATTTATTGCTATTAGCATTGCTTCTAATAGTACTGTTATTTGGCTGTAATTGTCAGATAAGTAGTGCAAAAAGTGCATGTGAAGAGAGGAAAACAAGGAACAGAATTTTGCTCTGGACTGCACAGAATTCAGAGTCAGACCTTGGAAAAAACTTTGGGTTTAACATTGACACAACAGAATCTCTTCACAGCACTTGTCTGCAAAACACTCACCTTGAGTTTTCATGAACCATGCTCCCCATTGGGTGCCACTCTGGCAGTATGGAAGATGAAAAGAGGTTTTCTCACTCATCTAAACAGTTGAGGAAAGGTACACAGCTCCCTGAAAAGACAACTAAGTGACCTTTCTGCTTGAAATTTTGCTTTTGTGCTGGGTACCTACAATTCTGAAAACAGCAAGAATGGCTGTGATGAAACTAACTGAAGAAAGGGAGGCAACTAATTGAAGAAAGGGAAGCAACAGACATCCAAGTTCTGGGATATTCCACCTTCAACAGCTGAAGACTGCACAGGAGACCAGCATGGAGAAACTTCACGTGTTGCACAGAGAACACCTCTTCAGATTTCATCTCAGCCCTGCTGAGTAACTGCCAGTCGGCCTAAAGGAGGACAGCACACTTGTGAATAGGGGGGTTTAAGCCAGGACACCAATGGTTTTACATTTCGTGGGCCATTTTCATTACCTCTGTGTATGCTGAAGTTCTATATAACAACAAATGGTTCAAGTCCCCTGTAAGATGGTATGAATCTTCTTTTTTTATTATTTTTCAAAAATTCTGTTTTGCTCTGAAAAAGTATGCTGTATAAATGTATGGGATATGGAGAAGGTAAGATAAACTTAAAATATTTATAAATTTTAAGAAAACATGCTGTTGCTCTATACTGCTTTCATCAAAGATGCACTTACTCCACCTTAAAAATGAACATCAAAAGGTACTTGGCAGAAGTGAACATAACATGATGAGATTTTTTAATTTAAACTGTGAGCCAATGACTGAATATTAAGTAGCAGCTTTCTCTACGTCAATAAATTCTCCTTTTAGAATGCATTTTGCTCTTTGAACTAGAAGACAACCCTGGTGTTAAAATTCACTAATGAATCATGCTTCAGTTGTAGCTTTTCTTAGCAGCTGCATCCACATCACAGAGGTACCTGGCTGCACACTCCTTTGGACCATTCCATCTAACAACCTAGCTGTCCTCAGCTCACTTTTAAATTGCTCATGGAGCTCTGTCTGCATTTCTGTCTTCAGCCTCACTTTACAACAAAATGAAAACTAAATTTTCTCTTCTAATTGCAGGAAATTTAATACTTCTCTTGGAAGCCTCCATATTTCTGCATTACAACCAGCAGAAAGCACAGGGAACTAAAGACCAGATGAGAAGACATACGGAAAGTCTCAAGGATCTGCAACATTGTGGTTTTGTTAGCCTCAGTAGACAGTCTGAGCCACCACAGAGATATTCTAGGGGATCTAAAAAGGGGAAGTGGACCTCAGATGTACCACTGGATTATATCTTGGCTGGTATTCAGACCTAGGTTTAAGTCCTAATCAACATCAGGATTTGGGTTTGGCTTCAGCAAAATCATTTTTTTACCATGGTAGAAGTTTTGCAGTTAAACTTACTGGTTTAGCACTGATAAGAACACTGCTCAGCTGTGTTTTGCCCAGCTTAGCTTAATTCCTGTGCGAGCTCCAGCGAGCCCCTGAGCTGCCCCCTGCCTTGCTACGCTGCCCAGTCTGAGCCATAGCCCCTCTTGTTTGTTCCATCCAAATTTCTCAAGCCCAGGATTCCCACTATGTGTTTTCTATCACAAGTGGACCCTGACGCTGGCTGGAGCATCATAAATCTAAAAAAAAAAATGCACACTGTCCTGAATAGTGAAACCTTACAGACAACCTGTCCTTCTAAGGCTTTAGCTTAGTGTTGTAATTGGAAAAAGAGGGCTCTGCAGGATTAGGCAGAAGTAGAAATGAAGTGTACAAGTGACTACATGACCAGAGCTTTGACTCTTTTTAATCAATTAAAATTATGATTTTGGCTTAACTGTAAAGTTCTCAGTTTAGAATATTTCTATTTTCAAATGAAATCTTTCAGCACTATTGTTAGATAAGACAAGGAACATCATCTCTGTCTTACATATATCACATGAACTGTGTGTTATTAATGTGCAAAGAAAAAGAAAAAATTAAAAATCAAATCCCAAAAACCCAAAAGTTATCAATTTGTAGTATTAAGTGTAGGCCTGGGAAGAGGAAAGGCTGTATCTTACCTGCTTATGTTTTTAAAAAGTGAGCATATGTAAGTAATTATAGCAATACATCAGAACATACCCTGATTAACAAATCCTTATCTGCTGGTATGTAGATGTAGAACAGCAACTATTTCCTCTACAGCTGATCAAGCCATATTAGCTGGCTATGAAGAATGAAAATATTAATTCAAGGAGGTAGTATTTCTGAGCTTTTCAGATTGGAACTACCCAAAATTTTAAGGTAAGGGGAGGAAGCTGGCAATAAAAGCAACATCTTGCAGCTAGACTTTGTCTAGCTCAGACTTAGACTTTGTCACTTCACTAAGTAGATCAATAAAAACTTTCTGACACACCTAAAAGAAAAAAATACCCTCTGAAAGTTGGAAAAGGGATAAAGGGAGAAATAATTACAACACAGCAGGAAATTATTCCTCAATTTTTGTGGCCAGAAGAGCATTTTCAAAATATTAGTCATCTGTGAATCTCTTTTTCATAAGGCAGCATACTTCTCTCTCCACTATACCACTGGAGGAACAGTCCAGAAAGGTTAATCAACTCACCCATGAGTGACAAGGTGCAGAAATAGACCTTATGGCATCTGATTCTGTATCAGTTCACCTGTACATTTGATCCTATATGACTAGCTGTAAAATTTCCTGAGACCACTGACCTCAAGAACACTCTGAAGTTCTTGACGAACATTTTGAAACAGGCTTCACTCTGCTCTTACTTAGCTTCAGAACACCATGACAAGAACATTAAACACTAAAATTTGGTGTCAAGACGTTGTTAGACTTGTGATAATAATGACAAAAATGTAGATGTTCAATATGCAGCTTAGCTGAAAAGATATCTCAAATATACTATAGTTGTACTACATTATTTGTTTTGCCCAGCTTTACTCTCAGGGCAGTTCATTCTTTAACCTTTCCCCACCAGCTAGCCTGGAGAAGCACAGAGCCCAGTTCCCAAAATAATGACCACCTCTGTGGTGCATTTTTGGGGATGTAACTGGGGTATCCCTGTTAAAAAGCTAAACAAAGTACCTCAAAGGAAAAAAATAACCTTAGTTTTCAACACTGCAAAAGCACACAGCGCTGCGTAAGTCAATTCCAAGACATCAAACACAGAAGATCTGGCACCCTCAATAGCAGCTCAACAGAAGGTCTCACACCATTGAGCATCTTTTACCAGCGTCCTCAAGCCTGACTAAAACCTCTGGACCATACCAGACCATAAGTGAAAAGGGGTACATGCCACAGTGAGGGGATATGGACTACCTATAGGAAGCATTGTAAAAAGATGGGTCATATGAAAACCTTAACAAGAGCTGGAATTAGGTGAAATCTGTAGCATACTGTTCGTTTAGGGTGACAGGGGATCAACAGTAAGGATTCCTGATATCAAGGACTCGTATGTTGATGACTGAACAAAATGAAAATAGTAGTTTGACTGTAAACATCAGAAAAATCCCAAGTGCTAGAAAAATCCCAAAACCAGACTTTCTTGAGAGTTGTCATCCAGAAATGTGGGCTGAGGTTCCTGATGAATATAGGAAAAGCCACCCAAGCGATGAAATAGCCAAAACAGCCTCTGTGGGCTGTAACCATAATGGCTATCATGCAGTTATGTGGTGACAATACATCACTGCATCAGTGTAGTCACTAGTCAACTTAGTACTTAATTTGCAGCCACATTCCAAATCTCAACGTAAGAGTTACATTCATGGGTAGTTTGCAGTCGCCACATAAAGGCAAAATACATTAAAGTCCTTTAGCTGACAAAAGTTAAAGAATTAAATATTTTACTTTGGGCTTAATAATGCCACGTTGTCAGTCTGAAAATAGAAATTTATGGATATATCTGTATATCTCTGACAGCTAAAGTGACATGCTCTGGACTTTTTCACATATATTTTTAGCATGTTTTTATAAGACCACTCTCCTGACACAACAAAACACATATGTGCTGTGTTTATACTTCATTCACTTATGCACAACTGTAAACCTAATTCCAAATAGTAAAGAACTGAAGAGAGTGGAGAATATTTGCAAATCTAATTTTTGAACTCAAATAAATGAATCGGTTAATTGACCTGTATAACTAATGAACACCTAAACACTAATTTTCTTATGTAGGCAAAAAGATTTAAAAGGCAATACAACAAAAATGAGGAGAAATAAAAACTTATGGATGCATATTAAACAGCTTCCATCCAAACAAAAACAAGGAAGGAAATTACCTTACAGTGCTTTCCACAGTTTGAGTGCCCCTAATATGTAATTAGTTAGTTTATGTTTAAGCAATACTTACTTTTACAAACTGATTTATCAGTATATCTGAAAGTGTTAAGAATGCCATTTCCCATAGCCACACAAAGTTGGAATAGGATTTTTAACAGGAAAATATCAAGATGCATTAGAAAGTCAAGGACTTACCAAAAAGTTCACATAATGTCTTCTTTACCTGTCCTACACACCAATTGATTTTAATTGGTTTTGATGTTTCTTTTTTCTCTTATCTGCCCAGAGACCATACTAAGTTACAATCCAGCCTTTCCCATTCCAAAGCTTTTAGAAAGGCAAAATTTAGAGAGGCAAAAGAAAAACAAACAAACAAACCTCACCAAAAACAACAAACCTGATACTTGTTGAGATTACATTAAGATCAAAATCCCTCCTTGCCTCCCCATCTCCCCCCCCCCCCCCCCCCCCTTATTGAGAATGGTAAGAAAATAGAAAAAAAAATTGCAATGCTATCTCCAGGTCAGTTTGCTGATCTCTGATATAACTAATTCTTGGTTCTCTTTATGTCACTTAGTCATAGAATTTAACACTTACTATACGCCTATAGGCATATCTGACCTTAAGGTAATATTCTTCTGCTCAGATAAGACAAACCTGTATTTGAAATAAAACATTTTCACCATTTGCTTATCATAAAAGGGGTGGAGGTGAGGTGGAGATTAGTTGTAACAGTGAAGGTATGCCAGATCTGGGGGCACTGGCATTCAGGAGGTGCTTGACCCTGACTGTGCCCTCTGCTCTGGACAGTGGGAACCACCATCCCTCCATCTCTCCAAACAACCTGCACATGATAAAGCCCATGTCACATCCTGCATACATGTTATAAAAGTGTGATTAAGAATTCTGGACTTGAAGGGAATGGAGCTGCATATGGGGTGGGGATGAGGGAAATTACATTACTTTAGACTGGGAATGTTTTCAGTGTTTTAGAGCCTCCCCCAGAAAGTCAAAACTGTTAGACTGAGAAACACCAAACTGTAGGATGATTGTGTTTCATTTCCTTTATCTGTACTAAACTGTGTACTGTTTGTACATGGACAAAGAAGCTTTCAGAGGCACCTTCAAGAAGGAGGCCAGGACTCAAGTGTCTGCTCAGACCTCCTGGTTTCATCCCTGAGATCAGAGCCAGAAGCATCCCTGAAGAGTTTGGCAGTCACAGAGGAAAACCTCTAAAAGGACAATCCTTGCCAAATGGCATGTGCCTTCTCAGAAACCTTACATAGTCTCAGCTCCACTGGCTTAAGAAACTGTTCAGATATCCCTCAAGAGCACACAGAAATGTTAGTTATAAAAGTGTTGAATTGGAACTGGAGTGAAGGAGAAAAAGAGAATAATTGATTTGCTTGTCTGTTAAGAGGAAAGGAACGGCTACAAGGAGAATTGCAGGCTGGATAGTCATGGCTTTATATTTTCAAGAGAGGAATAAAAGCAGAACAAGCCTTCTGGCCTCTGAGCTTCTGCTTGACTCCCAGAGTACAAGGACTTCAAGGAAAGGAGCACAAGCAAAATTAAAAGCCCACAGAGAACAAGTAGAAAAGAGGCATCAAATCTGTTCACAATTCTGCAAAACTATTTCATTTTAAATCAAATCCTTTTGAAATGTAAAAGCAGAAATCAGGAACAAGAAGGTATTTAAATTGAATTAAGCTGTGAAAACAGAATAACCATAAAAAAATGGCATGGGTGCAAAAATGCTGCAGCAAGAGTCTGACACACTGCTGCGATGAAAAAGAACTGGACTTTGTCTCCTGATCCTAAATACATGAGCTACCACAATCCTGCCTGTCATCTGGCAAGGTCGAGAGTATCTGTCTTCAGTTGTTACTTTTCTACCATTTCTACCTCTCTTGGCTTCTAAAAGGAGTTATTTAAATCAGTATGGTATTTACCCAGGCACAAACAACAACCACAGAAAGATTTGCATCTAGATAGGCTCATCCATGTGTTATGGAAACCTGATGCACTGGAAGTAAAGCTGTGTATGAAAGCTAACATTTAATAAAGTTTTCTGAACTACATATAGACTATTAATCCTTTATGTTCCCCTAAAAAATGCAAACAATAAATTTAAAAAATGTTCCTTGTTCAAGAAGGTATAAGAAGCTCATAATGCTGGCCGGGAATAAGCTGCCATAAGATACAAGAAATATCTTTTCTAAGCCAAAGTGTTCCAGCTGATTGCAATAGTCTTGCATTAAAGAGTTTCACATGGTGTATTGGGTTTTTGTGGCCAGGTTTTGATAACAGGGGGGCTACAGGAGTGGCTTTTGTGAGAAGCTGCTAGAAGCTTCCCCCATGTCTGACAGAGCCAGTGCCAGCCGGCTCCAAGACAGACTCACCGCTGGCCGAGGCCGAGCCCATCAGCAATAGTTTTATTTCTTATTATACTAGTCTGATTTGATTGGTAATAAATTAAATTAATTTCCCCGAGCCAAACCTGTTTTGCCCGTAACAGTAATTGCTGAGTGATCTCCCTGTCCTTATCTTGACCCACAGGACTTTCATTTAATTTTCTCTCCCCTGTGCAGTTGAGGAGGGGAGTGATAGAGCGGCTTTGGTGGGCAACTGGCATCCAGTTAGGGTCAGCCCACCACACGTGGCAACACAATGCTAAACCAGACAACTTATTATTACTATAAATAATCAAGTTAGATGTTAGACAGCAGCGGATAGTTCCGATAGCTCAATAACAATGGAATTTTGAAGTTATAAAATCATTTACATCCTAGAAGATCTCAAAACACGTTACTAACTTAGAGATCTTTTTATTCATTACAGGAATGACAGCACTTCTAAGGAAACAAAATGTACCTTTCACAATTAGCAATGAGGAAGGCAGAAGCAGAAGCATTTTCTCTCTGTTCTGTAAATATTGATTTAGTGGTTAGTTCTGAATAGTTTTAGTTGCACTGCTGTAAATGCAGTAACCTCCTCTTAATCATGCAATACATGGGGAAAAACACTTAATTAGTATGTCTCCCTCAGAAATTATTTACCTAATGAGATGCAATTGCAGTGAATGCTGCTTAATCGGAACACTATTAACTTATATTCCACGCCATGATATATACTCAGTCATTACCAAGGCTTTATGTGGTGGTTAAGCAGGTGTTAAAATAGCTGCAAAATTTTAACTTTCCCTCATTTTGATACACAGGTTGCCAAAACCCCCCACCAGTTTACGTGAACAGAACGTGATTTCTGTTCCTGCAATTCTATTCAGGTATAGTATTTTATGTCAGCTGTCTCCCTAATTCTAAAATCACAGACCTAAAAACTGAATGCTAGGAAGTATTTGTAATTTGTTCTATTTGGGCAAACACTATAAATTCCTACCAATTACAGCACTTACTCATACAGCCATAGAAATTGCACATGCAAACGGAACTTGGGTCCCAAGTCTTCACAGATGATTATTCTCAAAATCTTTTACAGCCGTAAAAGCTACTTAATCAGGGCTCCAGGATACCTAACTATCTAACTAGATTTCCCACCTAGCAAGGTACCCCAAACTAGCTGCAGGTCTGGTGGAAAAAACTAAAAGACTGCAGGCGTGTTGCCTTACCCTCTTTCTGCCTGCAGCTGCCCTGTGGAGAGCTGAGTGCCTGTGCTACCGCTGTTCATCTGTGAGACTGTGACACGAGACAAGGTGACAGTGTCACCGGTTCATCTGGTGAGGCGGCAGAGGCACACCAGGCAACCATGCTTCTGAAGAAACAGGGCCTTCACAGTCAGTGGCAGGTGAGATGTTTCCCAGTGAATAGTAGTACTTTAGGCTATAGAGACAGTCTGCCACCAAAATACATTTTTAATACACACTTCTGCATTTTGAGCCAGAATACTGACCCATTTCCAGTTGTGGTACATTTTT
Source organism: Falco peregrinus (assembly GCF_023634155.1). Lineage (NCBI taxonomy): Eukaryota > Metazoa > Chordata > Aves > Falconiformes > Falconidae > Falco > Falco peregrinus. The sequence continues at coordinate 36,096,935 of NC_073739.1, forward strand.
ACCAGATGGATAAACACTTCCAAGAAAACCTCACTGCAGGAACTACCAAGATGGACCTGAACTCACCTGCTCCTTCTTCCACACCACACAGTCAGCTCAAGATAGTTTTCCAAAGGCTAGATGGAGCTGGCAGAGCTCAGATGATCCTCATCTAGCACTGTGATCTGTATGGCTGTGTCTACGCTGTGCGGGCACTGTACTCTCAGCAGTCATTTGGTCCTCTCAAGGCCAAATCCTCATCCACATTGTCATTGCACTGGAGCTTACTAGGCATGCCAGGGCAACACTGCTCCAACCAGGCCACCATGAACATTATCAAGGCCCATACAGAATATATCAACACTTCAGGTCATGTCCTCGGGCACTGTGGACAAATAAACAACCTGGAAAATCCTTGGCAGATGCAATCCAGCTTCACCAAGCTGCATCCTTTGATGGAAAGCATTGGAGGCACCAGACAGCACATTGCCGCACAGATCCCATGCAGGGCTGTTTCACGGCTGGAGCAGGCAATGCATCTGTAAGCACAAAGGAACACATTTCAGAGCAATGCCTGTTGTCGCAGTGTCACAAAATCTTTCTTTTTGGTATTCAAAATTAAGGATAATAGGTCCATGGCATGTCAAGGTCTTACCTTCATGGTCTCACCACAGACTACCCAATCCACTTGATGGGCAAATGCATGTACCTATGACACACTCTTCTCTCAGTCTCACCTGTGTCTGCCCATCTCCATCACACAAAGTCCACTATCCTGTACTGACTGGGCAGCCAGGGGCTGGCTTGCACGGTGCCTTCTGGATGAAAGCAGGCAGAGAGGAAAGAAAGGAGGTGCGGTCTTGGCACTGCTCTCGCATGGAGAACCTCTCTCTATCCATTTCAGAATCACCACTGTATGCCAGGAACAGAGCCAGCTGAATCCTTGCCTAATGCAATTTGCTGCTGAAGCGAGAGTCACCCATCCTTGTCCAGGGACATCTCCAAAGTGCTCACATAGCAGTCAAGAGAGATTGCAACAACTAATATGTCTGTAGGAAGAAGCCACAAGTTCCCTTTATCCTGAAAATAATTTGGATAGTGTTCTTTCCTGGATCAAGATGTGCTGAGGGCATGCGGTGATAGCTCCTTGTATTCAGCTCAGGCCTTGTCACGGATGAAGTCATGCACTTCACTTGTAAGAGAGAAACCACAATATACTTTATCAATATAAAAAAATGAGTTACCAAAGTTCAACGTGACATAAATGTGACAGTGTTTAACAAGATTCAGTGGCAAGGTATACTTGATTATTTACTGCAGACAGGACAGGGTCAGACAAAACTGTCAGGGAGACCTTTCTATAGAGTCATGAGTTTCAGAAAGGACCTCCTTGATTCCTAAACTTCTTCTCAGAGAGGAATCTAGCTGTTCTGTCTCCTAGTCCCAGACTTTGTCAACAGTTTATGTCTAAAGGATTATAAATACACAATCAATCCTTTGTATTGCTTTGTTAATATTTCAAAGTTTGCTATTAGTCACCAAGAATCTGTTGCGCCAAGGAATCTCTCAACCTTGAGGAGTAACTGCTTCAGACCTATATGGGAACATGCCAGATCCCACCTGACTTCAGCTCTGTGCCAGTAAAAGCTGAGGTCAGACTTGTGATGTTAAAAGCACCGCTGTGCCTATTGGGGTTGCTATGTGTCACCCAGGAAATCAGCTGCCTGGACAGATGGCTGTCAGACTATTGCTTTAGAAATCAAATTATGGATTACAAACATTACTGACATCACTGACAAGAGACAGTCTTTTCTGTCCATTGTGACTTACACATAATAGCAGGACTCTAAGGTGTCCTCTTCTTTGCTCACAACCTCTGCAGACTAACAGTAGATGTGGGGTTTTGCTCATATTACATCTTACACATGTTTTGCTTCTTAATGAGATGCTCTGGGGAGCAATCTGAATTGCTACACCATTGATCCCTAAAGGGCTTTATCCTTACACTTCCAGTGCAGTGAGCCAGGCCATCTTCCCAGGGGCTTCTGAGTTCAGCTGACCCTCAAACAAGCACTTCTTCCATGAAACAGGCAGGGTAGGACCCCAGATCTCCACACTCTTTTGCTACAAGGTGCTGCTAGATTTGTGGCATAAGTCAGTCTGCCCCACACAGATTGGCCAAAAGCAGACAATTTGGAGCAGCACAAGTATGAGATGCATTTTGCCAAGGCCCCAGGGGACAGGCATTATCTATTTATCTATTACTGTGCAGCTTATCATAGGGTGCGTCTGGAGTCATCTTCAGGGTATGGATATAAACAAGGTGATTTTCTGCTGAGCTGGTCCTTTGGGAGCGACTTAACAAATCAGCATGAATATAGATGTTAATGCTGCAAAATGCAAAATTTTCAGCATCCCTTAAGCACTGCAGCCCATTAGCAACCTCAACACCCAACAGACCTCACAGTTCCTTTATTTTTAAGTAATTTAAATTACGTGTGTTTAAGTAGATGGTTATTACATAGCCAGTGACATTGAACAGATGAGAAGCATTATGTAAAAGCCCATCAAAGCCTGGAAGGGGGATAGTAAAGAGGGAGTAAACATGTAGTAGAAGAATGATTACCATTGTTTTCTGTCTCCTGTGCAGTTTATATTATCAAGAGTAGTCACATAAAATATGAATAGCTTTAGCTTTTTTATACTGGGACATGCATGCCTCTGGAGATCTTCTGCCTGACCCTGCCCTCCCTTCTCCAGCAACATCCTCCACCGATACTTCAATATTCCATTTTAATTTGACTACTTCATGAAAAATATATCAGAAATCTAAGGCTGGGAAGAATTTTGGAAGTGTTTGCATTTATGGATTGGCAGCTTTCCAAGAGTGCCTGGAAGCACACTTACTGGAGGAGGAGAGAAGAAAAAGTAAAATGAGGAGAAAGAAAACAAGCACTCTCACTCTCGTCCTACAATGCTGTCTGCAGTACATCTGCTTGCTTATCAGAAGCAAGCTTGCAAAGCAAGGGAAGTGCACATTAAGGAAATCTTGCCCAAATAACAACTTGGATCTGATTTCAAGTTTCAGCTTCCATATGCAGGGGAATGGACAGATAGTAGTATTACAGAGTGAAAGGCACACACAATCATTTGCAATTTGGAGACACTTGCAATCCACAGGATTGTAGCAGGATAGACAGAGTTCTTAAAAGACAATAAAACAACAAACATTCATTTAGTTACAAATCTCCTAATATCATTTGCTTTAATAAGACCATGGCAATGTATATGCAGTAATGCATTTCCTACCAATAATTTTCCCAAAGAGGAAGTAACATAATCCCCTTGAAGCAGGCAGAAACATGGGAGGACTTTCTGTCAGGTGCAGGAGTTGTTCTAGTCCTTGGCTTCACAAGTGTAAAATACAATCCCGAGGACAACACTGAGCTCCTTTGCCCTGAACTTTTCCATTCTTCTTGAAGGAATACTGATACTTATGTATGTCTTAAAGAATTGCTGTAGTCTTCTTAGCATTTGACATACACCACTAAATCTCCTGAAAGGAGGCAAGATGCTAGAACAAAAATATTAGAAATGTTTACTCATTGCATATCAGAAAATATTGATGCTACGCATTGTATTATTCTAGCAGTCCATTTAAAACTGTTCTATAATGAACTCAGAGAGGTTCTCTGTTTTTTGGGACTAGTTCATGAGGTTTCATCCTTTAAAACTATCATTTGGATGTGGGATTCTCATACTCTTGAAAATACATACAATTTTTCCTCATTTGAATCTAAGGCCTCAGCTGGAAAATCCAGTGTGAATCTGATGTGCTCTGGAGCACTTCAGTGTTTAAGGCACCACTAAGGCAGAGCAAAAGAGGACTACAACATATTATGATCTTACTGCAATAGCACAAGAGACAGACAGAAATAAGAAAAAAACAGGGTTTCTGCACTTATATGATGCCAAATTACTGATTTCTCCTCAGTAAGTAGAAAAACAGCCTTCAAAACCAGGACAATCATGCAAGCCATGTCAGCATCACACTGTGGAGTGAAGCATAGATGACAGAGTGAATGAAAACCACACAGGCTTCAGAAGCCAGTGCAGGTTAGTGGCTGTAGCATAATTTTTTCCTTAAGCTGCAAGACCCATTAGCTTGGCCACAATGTCATGCTAACACAGATGAATAAGAACAAGGTTTTACACCCAAGACATATACGCTTTTAGGAACAAGGCACTGCATCCAAACAGTGTTGTGCTGCACTTCGTGATCTTTATGTGCACTTGAGATATTTATGCCTTCATGCCCAACATAGGAGTTTGCTGCTGCAGAAAAAAGCAGGCTTCACATAGTGCATCAGATGTTTTTATTATTAAATGTTGTGATGGAATGGATGTAGCAGCATCTCACAAAGGTGAAGATGTACATTACCCCTGGGGAAAAAAATGGCCTAATTTTCTAGCTCCATCCAAGTTTTCTTCTCTTGTGGATTCAGTAAAAAGAGCCTGTTGAAAAGGAAAGACAAAGAAATCATTGTGGGAAATAAGTTAAAAATTTAAAGTGAGCTGTAGGGGCAGTCAGCTACCTGCTGAGCCACACTTGGAAAGTTTTCATCTGGGATCAAAAAGAAAAATCAGTACTCAGCCAGGCTTCTTTTACAAACAGCACTGTGATCCACTCAGCATACTTATTGTAAAAAAAATCCTAACAGCAACAAGAAGCCCAGCTCCCAGATAGAAATGTAAGTGGTATCAAGCAGAGGAGGTTCTAACAGCGTCCACGAAATGGGGGACTTTGTTCAGAGATGGTTTAGCAAATGGATGCTTTCTTAGGAAGTGTAGGAAGGAACATTCCCTTGTGCCTGCTGTAGTGCATCTGTGGTAAACAGGACATCGATGTAGGCATAACGTGCTCTCTGCAGCACTATAGCTTCCTGTCCTTAACGTCTTAGGTGCAATTTAACCCAAGAAAAATAAATGACAATGTAGCATATATGTGTATGTATGTATATATGTATGTGCATATATATGTACATACATATTTATAGACTCATGTATATATATGTATATGTTATGTACATGTGTATTTTTAAAGATTTCATATATGAATGCAATTCTGGACATCGAAAACTCCAGATGTCCTGTAGGCATGCATGTGGGTTGTAAGTCTTCATAGGAACATAGTGTTATTCAGCTGGTAGAATGTTAGAATTTCAAGTCTGTGGATCTGTATATAAAAATATATGCAAGTTTAAAAAATACCTCAGTGTCCTCTCTTATTTTTTTTGTTATAAATGTGTTTTGGATGTAAAATGTTTGCATAGACAACAGAAATAGATTATCATACACGTGTGACTCTGCTCATATTCTAGATTCAGCTTTTCAGAGCTCTAAGAAACTTCACAGAGTTGTAATTTTTTTATTATTATTATTCAAATGTGAAAGAAACAGTTCCCATTTCTTGGATAACAGGATAAATTTTCAAAAAACCCCTATCACTTATGGGTGCCAAGAAGATACATGATACAGCCCTGAAGAAGCAATGGACTTTCAATATGCAAAAATGTTGGTTTCTGTTATGACATTGCCTTGCAGAGCTAGAATGACAAATTTTGAAAAGACAAATCTGTTTTGCCAGAAATCAGAAATACATTATGGAACAACCTGCAGGCTTTTTAGAGGACATTCTGAGCTCTCTTCTTCAAAGTACCTATGTAGGACCCAAAGTATCTGGTTTTAAAGTCACAGAAATGGAAAATACTCCCATTATTACTTCATGTTAGTGTAGAACTGCCATAAGGAAACCTCTGCTTCTGCTATAGGATGTGCAATGCATATAGAAAAGCACCAGGTAGTCTGTAGATTTCTGCGGTTGACCAGAAAGACATGATACAGTTTGTTTCAGTATTCATTCATATGGCACACCTTAGAGCTGAAAGACAGGAATTTGAACCAGATCTGGGTTTGAATCTAACCTGTCACAGAGCTGAGGCTCATCTCTGGTCAGAGCAGAGCGTGGGTGCCCTCAGTATCTCCATAGCCGCTCTCATTGCTGCAGTGGTAAATGGACAGCTCGCTGCCGAGAGGCCAGTAGCCTCCAGTGGAGCACTGGGTGATTTTGAGCACAAGGAATGTCAACCACTCAGTGCCTCAGCTCCTCAGCGTGGCTGCTATGTGTGCTTACAAACAACATGGACTAAGACACCACAGGAAATTTATATGTGTATTATTTCAATTCCATGTACCTGTATATCTGACAGGAGCTTAAATGAAACAACACTATTTGTATCATTATTGGGTGTCCTGGTGGATGAGACTTGAAAATAGGCCAGCAGTGTGCCCTTGTGGCAAAGGTGGCTAACGGTATCCTTTGCTGCACCAGGAGGAGTGTGGCCAGCAGATCAAGGGAGGTGGTTCAGCACTGGTGAGGCCACATTTGGAGCACTGTGCCCAGTTCTGGGCTCCTCAGTACAAGAGAGGGGGAGCTACTGGAAAGAACCTAGCGAACACTCACTAAGGTGGTGAGGGGACTGGAGCATCTCTCCAATAAGGAAAGGCTGAGAGAGCTGGGACAGTTCAGACTGGAGAAGAGAAAGCTTGCAGGGAATCTCATCATACCATACACACACTTGAAGGGAGGGTGTTAAGAAGATGGAGCCACGCTCCTTCCAGCAGTTCTCAGCGGCAGGACCAGAGGTAGTGGGTGCAAACTGAAACGTGGGAGGTTCCTCCTGAATATCAGGAAACACTGTGAGGGTGACTCAGCATGGGAACAGGCTGCCCGGAGTGGTGATAGAGTCCCCATCCTTGGAGATCTTCAAAAGCCATTTGGACATGGTCTTCAGCAGCATGTTTTAAGTCTCCCTGCTGGAGCAGGGCAGGTGAACCAGATGACCTGCAGAGGTCCCTTCCAACATCAATGACACTGTGATTCTGTGATTCTGTATTTTGTTCTGGCAAAATAGCAAAAGTAATTAACCCTATGAAAAATTTCAATTAAGAAGAAAATTCAGAGGTAAATTTTAGGATTATTAAAAATATCAACAGAGTTATGAGTGTTATCCAGTACATTGACCAGAAGAAGTGTACAATGGCTATAAAATTTTACCAGAAATTAGATATGAACTGGTAAGAAGACCATATAGTGACTTTCAGGTTCTATTTCTCATACTATTTAAGAGAAAAAAATAAAACTAATATGTGGCATGAAGCTGAGCAGGAAAGACTGCTCTCTCTGCACTATCGTGCTATATGTTCTGTATCATCTTTCTGGGCTGTTTTCACAGATCTCGGATAGATAAGTTCATGCATTGTCTAATGACCTACCAAAACACTTAGAACCCAAAACACATAAAGATATCTGGTAAGAAAGATACTGCATAAGAAAGGATCTGTATTTCTTCACTTGCATAGTTGTATGCTACTGAACACTAGTTCCCTTAACAGGATGACTGTGTTGATACAGTTTTTAGTGGTTAAGGAAACACCTTCAGGACAAATTATTTCATGTAATGGAATTAATAAGAGTCTCAGCACACACAGGAGCCAGAATATCCATGAATCTCTACTTGTTTATTGCAATACATATACAAATGGTCTGTGTCAAAAATCTCAAGACAATGTAATTATCTACCAACCTACAAGAGGCAGAAACTTAGCCAAAATGTAAGAGATATGAAGGAAACTGGAA